>NC_133107.1:23696078-24020907 GCF_022965805.1 Primulina eburnea | reverse complement strand
ACAGTTCAATCATCAAGTCCTTCGTCTCAACAGAAAATCCTCACTGCATCATTCACACCTAGTGAGTCTAATGACTTAGCATGCCTTAACCATAGTAACAAGTAATACGCATACGTCCACATGCAACAGTTAAATACTTCTAATAAGATAGCTTGATATAAACATGCACAAATTTAAACATTTTCTTCATCGTATACATTTACATCCTTGGGGTGAAATCCGTTCATTATGTAATCTTTCGTCTTCGGTCGATTGATCCATTTCAACTGTAATCATGGTACCAGGCGACAGGACAACAGTAACTACTTTTCCGTTATGTGCCTTGACCTATAGTTGAAGGGGACACCAGGACCACTTTCCATCATTGGGCCTTGGCCGAGGAAATGGTGTTGGGTTTCCATGGGGCTTTGTCCCGTAATGGGTTCCACTTATGCTTTCTCCCTCACGAATCCGCATTTCCTTACCATCACAATGAAATCACTTCATTCAAAACATTTTCATCATTTCTATCACTTTATAAAAATACATGCATAAATATCATTTTCTTTTTTTTTAACCAAGCATGCAACATGTCTTTCAGCATTATATTTTCCATCATAAAATTCAATAACCTTTCAAAATAAACAATTTAACATCATTTTTATATCGGGACACTTCTAAGACCTCTAACATTCCAGATGTAAAATGACTTTTTGCAACTTAAACCCAATTTTCCTATTGTGCCCCTTAACCTTAAAACTTCGACTGAATCCATCCAAGCTACATAACACCATAAACACACTCATGAACATTCCTTAGAATTAACATAGCCCCTTGACTAAATTTTGTAGTTCGTCCGAAAACTTGGACCGAAGTATTGGTTTTAACCTGAATCATTTCGAAACTAACCAAACTTTACCAAACCTTAATTATAGCTTACTAACATCTAATCAGCCCCTTTCCAACCCAATTCAAGCCATTTAGAGCCCTTAGAAATGAATAGAAACCTACTGAAAGTTTCTGCACATGTCAATCAAAACCCTATCCAACCAGCTCGCTCTCCTTTGATCCTAGCCCCAAACCAACAAGACCAGACCCTAACCACCATCCTAGGACAAAGAACGAACCCTAGTATCCCTCCTGGACCAACCATAGCGAGCAGGGATGAGGATGTGCATGGTTCATCTTGATCGTGCGAGGCACGACTAGGTGTGCCCTAGCTGTGTGCCGCCCTTCCGAGTCAACTGATCTCATCTGTCTATATCACAACTATCTGTTCGAATATCATACATTCTCAATCATCAGAATGAAAACTGAATCCACTACGGTACATTTCTGACCCTATCTGTGATTCCAGATCCGAACTACTGACATAAACAAATCAGTTAATAACATAAAGTAAAGAAGAAATACCTACCTGGTATTCGGCTCTGACTATCAATATCAATTCTGATATACAATTCTGTAACATTCTGACATCACAAGCTAGTCAATTTCATACAAAACACAAAATCATATATCGGTTACACTGATCGATGCTCCTTTCTGATTATCAATCAAACTCTGAACATTCTGATCGCATTGCTGAATAGCTGTACCTCTCGAAAACAACTCTGATATAATTGAACTGTATATATTCTTAATGGTTCACAACAATTTGTATTATAAATGGATTCAAACAATAGTAATATCAAATCAGATACAAAATATCAGTAACCTATACAGATCTAGTGAGTTCAGTGAACTCATAACACAATGATTTCTGGTAAATATCTTTATGTCATTCTGATCAACTGCTATATCTCATCTGCAATTAAAAGGTGCTCCCAACCAATATAAGATATCACGAATACTGATTTAGAACAATAACAATACACAAGCAGATATAAAGCAATAATCGAATAAGATAATCTGTCAAATCAGACAATATACATTTCTGACATTTCTGACATTTCTGGAATTTCTGATCTTTCTGATATCGGTATCTTATCAATAACTGATCACAATCTCAACTGTATCAAAATCAATCTGTATACTAACTTCAGATATCGCATATTCTGAATACATTCTGTTTCAAGCAAGATTCTTATCTGAATAATTTCTGTATACAATCATCACAATTCTCAAAATATTCAACACAATCTTCAGATATTCGATTCAATCAATCAAATGCTACAATTATATCAAAATCTCATAGATATAACAAGCATAGAATCATCAGAACATCTCTGACTATACTGACACATGCCAAAGAGAAACACTAAATCATATGTAACTTCTGGTCGATATTCTTCTACTGATCTTTCAATTCATTCTGTATCATTCTGTACACTCAATATCATTCTGTACTGAATTCTAAAACAACAATCAGTATCTGACCTGAATTCAATTCTGAAATCTATATTTCTGATATAAAGCAATTCTAAAATCTTATCTGGCAACATCAGCCACTTCACACTTCATTGGCAAATCTGCCAATGCTAGGCTCGATTTCAGTGGATCTACTGAATACATAAGGATGCAATCTGCTCCTTTCTGTATTAATCGAGTCATAAACAATACAGATATCAAAGGAATTCTAAATCTAGAATCCTTATCGTGGTGTCTCCACGGATCAGTCATCTCTGGTCTGACTCTTACCATTTCTGGAAAATTTCTACAATATGTTTGTACTTGTTCAGCATATGCATATCAATAATGCGTTCCAATCAGAAAACACAAGTACATCATAATCTATCTCTATTTCATTCTCATCTTACTGTAGTATACAATATATACAGAAATCTCTGATATCAACATTTCCTCAACAAGTAAGGACATCAATACTACAGCACATACAAACCCAACAGATATAGCATATCTCCATGCAACTTAGTCAAAGATATTCTTAACAAATGCATTAGTGTATAAATCAATACATATGCAATAGAATCATAAAGAATAGTACTTGTTGTGAATTCTGGATCTGTGTTTTCAATTGAACTCTGTTCCCTACAATCTTCGGGAACGCTTCTGGGGACAAACTTTAGCAAAGTGTCCCGGCTGTCCACAAATATTGCATCTACCAGTCACTCCCTGGCATTGCTCGGGGGGATGTCTCCCTCCGCAAGTCCTGCAATATACTCCAGTATAACTCGGGCTAGAACCACTGGAGCTAGAGGAACCACTTCCCAACTTCTTGAATGCCTTCTTTCGAGCTTTCAGCAAATCTTGCTTCCCACTCGTACTGCCGTGATCATATCGAAGAGGGGATTGCTGTGTCTGAAGTGGCTTCACACACAACCTTGTCAATTGTCTAATCAGACTCATCTCCGCTCTCTTTGCTCTACTCAAGATATCAGCAAAATGATAAGGTCGTTGCAAATTCATAAATGCAACTACCTCTGAATTCAACTTTCTGATGAACTGATTCACTACAGCTTCATCATTTCCAGCTAAATGAGGAGCAAAATGCAGTACAGTAGAGAATTTAGCAATATATTGGTCAATATTTAGCTGCCCTTGGCTCAAATTCTCAAACTCTAATTTCTTGTCCTCTCGGTACGAAGCTGAGAAAAATCTTCGATAGAATTCAGTTCTGAATATGTCCCACGACATCACTGTACCTCTCTGTTCCCACATTCTTCTACTGGTAATCCACCAACTCCTGGCGGCTTCTCGTAATTGATAAGGCACCATTTTAACTCTCTGTTCATTTGTACAATCAATAAATCGAACAGTATTTCTATATCATCAAACCAGTTCTGACAATCTTCAGATGTCTCGGTACCCCTCAGAACCGGCGGCTGTAATAACTGAAACTCTTTCATCTTCTCTTCTAGCTGAGTTTCTGATGCATCTATCTGTTCAGACGAAGTACTACCCCTTTCTGGAAATCTCCGAGGCGGTATATCTGAATATCAAACAAATCAATGTACAATCTGTATAATCTGTCTCAGCCCTCCTCTGATCATATACCTCTGATTCAGACTCGGTTCTGATCCAGGCTTAGTAATTACATGCTGCAATCAACTCAGATACAAACAACATGTAATAGGGAAAACAGTAAATCATGCTAGCACCCATAATGTAATTCAACATTATAATAAATCTCATGCTAGCAATCACATACAAGGAAGAAAATTCAATCTACCCCGCTCATTCTCTACTATCTCAGTCTAAAAGATCTATCAATTCTGACTATCTCAATCTAAAGGATCTATAGCTCTGATACCACATGTTGTGGGGACCAGGACGCTAATCATCTTCTTAATCATTGTTGGGATTTAATTATCAGTTCTGATAAACAGGGTCTAAAAATTTTTCTTTTTAAAAGGTAACTGCGGAAGGTAATGGAATCTAAATAATATACATCTCTGTATAAAATCGAAAATTCAGTAGAAATGTACAATACTGTACAATAGTCATCCAACTAATCTAAGGTTCAATTACTAAGTTCAAGTAATAAACCAAGTCTACAGTAAGTCCGGAATCACCACGCTAACTCGTCTTCTCTCTTCATATTCTTGACCCTGATCCAGCCCCACCTGTCATCATGCACACATACAAAACAAGACAACAGCCGGATAACTCCGGTGAGAATAAATCCCAGTATAAAATATGGTAAACATGCATATACACATAATAATTCATGAAACATGCTGTCATGAATAAAATCAAAACAGTAGTAATAGATTTCTTAATCTATGAAATCTAATCTAACTAAACATGCAATTCAAATCAGATAAACATGCATATAAACAGTCTAAATCTGGAAACATGCTGTCATGACTGAAAGCAATAACGATAGGTTCCATAGTCTATGAAACCAACTCATATACGCATGCAGTTCTAATCAAATCATGTTCAGACTTGACTCAACTATAACTCTAGGGATCCCGGTGTGAATAAGACGTCAATGGCTGTCACCTACCCTCCCACTCGGGGTGACTGTACGTCTTATTCCTAGACTTCGGTCTGAGCTGTATCAACGACTGCAATAGGAGTCAGGGCTGCTCCTAAGCTGAGACACACCGAACATCTAGATATGTGACAATGGGTGTCAACGACTCTCCTATCTCAAATGCAATGTATAACAATCTGTAAACAAAGCATGCTCATTTCCAAAAGATTTGAATATAAAGTCTATAAACAAATCATAATCATATCAGAAGACAAACAATAATCAAGTATGTGATTTTATTGGGAAACTCAAATGAGATCTGATTTGAGTTGTATCTTCCCAGATATCACATGAATTATACCTTTGTCGTCCCGGTCTGACGAAGACGATGATCTGTATTCAACTCTGTCCATCTCAATCTGAAAAGACAATATCGAATACATAGTATCAATGAATAACTCAATATACAATCTGTTCTGATCAATACGCAATTCAATATACAATCTGATCAATGTCTGAACAAGATACAATCTGAGTCATATCATCAACATAACAATACAATCTGGATAATTACAGAGTCTGATCAATCTCAATCAATACTGAATCTGATCAATATAATCAACTGATGTTTCGATGGCATAACAATACAATCTGAATAACCCGTCAATCTGAACATCACATAAATAATAACAGAACTCATAATCTGAATATCGGTATATTCAAAATCAGTAATACACAATTCTGATATCAAAATCTCAGTCAATATCTTTCAAAAATCATAACAATTACAGAAACGGTCTATTCTTTAATCTGGCTTCAATTCTACAATATCTACGGTTGCAGAAACGCCATATCTGAATTACATGCAATTCTAGCAACATCATGTTTTCAAAACATCTCAAAACGTAACAAAACTTACGTCCTTGTGTAGCTCTTATCGAGAGGAACACGATACTGTGTTCGAATTTGAATTCTGAGACACGGATTCTTCAAAATCACAAGTTTTAGAAACGGAAACCTTTTAAAGAAAAAGGAAAGAGGAACTTCACGATTTCATCAGATGAAATCGTGAAGAATCACACCTATATATATCTCTCAATTGCATGTTAAACAAGTGGCCAATTCTTTGTTCTGCACGTTGCACCGCGGGTGCGCTCATTACATGACCGCGGGTGCGCTATGCCTATTGATCTTCATCCAAAATTTCCCGAAGCTTGACCGCGGGTGCGCTAGGACTTAGACCGCGGGTGCAGTCCACCACCGCGGGTGCGTTCTTGTTCTTACCGCGGGTGCGGTATTGCTTCGAATAAATTTGCTAACTTTCTGTCTATGCACCGCGGGTGCGGTCTTGGTTGCACCGCGGGTGCGGTGTGGCTTCGGCCTCACTTTCAAAATTTCATAGTTGCATGACCGCGGGTGCACTCCTGTTCTGGGCGCGGGTGCGGTCTTGGAAACCCTATTTTCTCATGTCTTTTATTCCCTCATTGCATGTCATGCATTCTCATATCTTCCGAGTCTCACATTAATGAAGACTAATAATCTTGGTTTATCAATTCTATACTTCTTGGGCATTACATAAACATATAGGTGGAGTTCATAAATGTGCAAGGTGGACTTGTAAGGGGAAATGCAAAAATGTTGGAATGACATCAATGAATGGAGAAGATAAATTTTTTTCATTAAGAATGGTTTGAGTAAAGAGTCTTTGGATAATTTTCTAGAGGTTCTTGATACGCATTCTAGTGGATACGTGCAAAATGAACTTTGTAAACTATGGTGGCAATTTCAACATGAGGAATATCAATATGGACGATGAAATCAGCCTTACAAAGATCTTACTGTAGTAACGCATATCTGTTTAGATAAATAAATATAAATATACAATTTCGTCTTAGGAATCTGACGTTAAAAGACCCTGTTTGCCAATTTATAAGAAAAATGCATGTGAAGCATACCCCTGACTCATAGAAGGCGTTGAAGCCGTTACTGAACGTAAAATCAGAGGAAGATGTGATCCACAATCACATAAAACATACTTCTCAACATGTCAATGTCCACGGTAAGTAAAATAAAAAATATTTGTGTATTTTGTAGATCTAGTGATGGAAAAATTCAATTTATGAGGAAGTAGCAGAAAAGCTTGGAATAACACTTGCTAAAAAAAAGATTCATTTGGTATATGGTGGTGGTGAAGTTGGCCTCATGGGAAAAGTTGCAAAAGCTGCGCATGCAGGTAGAAGTGAAGTCTAAGGCATTATTCCGATTACCTTAGCCAGTCTTACTGGACCAACAATAGGAGAAGAAATGAAAGTGGACAACATGTATGAACAAATTACTCAAATGATTGAACATTCAGATGCTTTCATTGCTTTGCCAGGAGGTTTCGGTACTTTGGAGTAAATATTTCATACTGTTTGTTGGGTACAATTAAATATCCACAGTAAGCCAATTGGTTTGCTAAATGTTAACAATTATTATGATAAACTGTTATCGTTTCTTGATGATGTTGTTGAACAGGGATTTATTTCATTAGCTTCACGAAGGATGTTAGTTTCTACTACAAGTGAAGATGAACTTATTGATTTACTGCTAGGATTTAGTCATGAACCAGATCCATTCTTATCTCAATTTAATTGGCCAACATCCAAGAGTAAGAAAAGAAAATTCATATGATGCTAAACTTGTGATTCAACGGCATGTTTTAAATTTTTTTAAGGTGTGAATAATCTCCTCTTCTTCTTCTCTTAGTTTTTTTTTTATACATATATATAGTAATAATAATAATAATAATTTTTAGTTCAATGTCGAGTAAGGTGTCAGTAAAATGCACTTGAGACGCATTAGTTAATAATTATTGGAAAATCATAATACGTTAGATTTTTAGATGTGTTTAATTATATATATATATATATATATATATATATATATATATATATATATATATATATATGGTTTGTATGGTTGTTAACATGTATAATTGAAAGAATTTTTTTTGTAAAAGTATAATATATACTCACACATCTTTTGTGAGTAAGTGGTGAGAAATGAGAAAACAATTAATAAACTTTTATTGATTATTAAAAAATTGTTAATTACAAGAATAGAACTCCCCTGAAAAAAAAATTATTAAAAAAAGTAAATAAATAACGGGCTCCAAAGTTCTTTGTTCAATGTAATTTTTTTTCCTAGATTTGATTGATGTACTATCGATGTGTTCTAAAAAAACATCAATCAATGTGTTCTGAAAAAAAAAATTATTTGTTTGTGTTGGATCAGTTTCAAAGGTAGCGGATGTATCTGTTATATAAATGTTTATATATATAGACATTTATGGTAGAATGTTTAAAAAAAATTATTGTAAAAAATTTTCAGTCACGTTATTTAAAAAAAAAAGAGAAAAAAATGAAGATTTTATTCTTTGTAAATTTTCCTATTTTGTTTTCAATATTAGTTTATTTAATTGTCTGCTTTAATATTTAGCCTTTTTCATTAAGAGTTAATATTCATTCCAATTCCATGAGTGAAAATCAGCTATTCATTAAATATTTTGACCTGAAAGAATATGGAGTTGAGACTTTTACAATAATATCTTGATATTATACATGTTATGGTGGGTGGCTTGAATTATCTTTTTGACTATATTACCATAAAAAAAATTTAGAAATTAAAATATATATATATATATATATATATTGTTACATTATATATTATGTGAAAATAAAAATAATAATAAAAGCAACTGGCCACTCTCTAATTGCCCCGACCTTGCTGGGTCGACCTCAACTCTATCTCTGGAGATAATATGGCCTAAGAACGCTACTCTCTCGAGCCAAAACTTTCACTTGCTAAACTTAACGAACAACTTTCTATCTTGTAATATCTGTAGAGCCGTTCTTAAGTGCTGACTATGTTCATTGTAAGGCTCGAGAATTATCGGTATTATTGATGTGAGAATTGTAGAGATAAGAATGCATGAATTATGAAATTTTGAGCAGCAGGGCCGAAGCCCCACCGCACCCGCGGTACAAGAAGGACCGCACCCGCGGTGCCTTGATAGAGAATTGGTGAAATTGTGCGAACAGTCACCGCACCCGCGGTAATAACATGACCGCACCCGCGGTCATCGAATTTTGGAAAATCATGGGGCTGCCGAGAGCATAGCGCACCCACGCTCCTGCTGTACCGCACCCGCGGTGTTGCGTGGTGTGCAAAGGATGAACCATGTGTTACATGACATGCAAGATATATATATGTATTGTTCGATTCCTCTTCATTTCAGTACATGATAGCACCGAGAAACCCCTTTAGTTCCTTCAAGCTTTCGCATATTAGAATTTAGATTGTGCAACAATTTGCCATCCGATTTGAAATCCGAGTAGAGATTCGTGTTCCTTTTGACAAGGGCTACGAAAGGACGTAAGTTTCTTATATTTTCAGCATGTTTCGAAATATACTTGTTGGGGAAATTCAGATTTGAGTTAGAATATGTGTTCTTGATATCTTGAGCTTGTTATATTTACTATCGGATTGATTTTCGGATATCGTATGCTTTTTTTCGAAATTCCAGCATGTATTATGTGAAGATTTTACAGATTCTAGCTGGTGGATTGATGTTTAGATGAGATTATGAGTTGTTGGGATTGATTATGATATTGTTATGTTGAGATTGAGTTACCGGTATCAAAGACATACGCCGTTATGCCGTCAATTGTTACCGAGATGGAGTATTGACTTGTACAAGATTTTGATATGAGTTATATCTTGATAGAATGCATTGTTATATTGTCATTTCAGATTAGTTTTGACAGAGTGACATTCCGACTTCGAGACTTCGACCGACGATTCGACAAGAAAGGTATAATTCATGTGGTCACGGGATTGCACAACTCGATTCAGATTTGATACGAGTTTCCCTAAATCACATACTAGATTGTTATTACATTTGATTATGTAATGTTTTGTTTATTGATTTAGATTCGAGTCCTGAGATAGGAGATATTGGCAGACTTACCAAAACTAGACGTTTCGGTGTATCGACGCATAGGAGCAGATTTGCTATATGTGTAGACCCTCGATACAGAGTTGACCGAAGTCTAGGAATAAGACGTACCGTTGCCCTGAGTGGTTGGGTAGGTAACAGACCGTCTTATTCACACCGGGATCCCTAGATTAGAAATGAGTCGAGTCAAGATTTAAATGTTGAATACAGATTTGTATTCTTCTACATGTTTAGATTTTATTCATGTTACTTGATATATTCTATGCTTTTGTACATGATTATGACATTGCATGCATCCATGTTTTATACTGGGATATGTTCTCACCGGAGTTATCCGGCTGTTGTCGTGTCTGTATGTGTGCATGGCAACAGGTGGGGCAGGATCAGGGTCACGACGAGGAAGAGAGAGTTGATAGCGTGGAGATCTCGGGCGTGGAAGATTCCTAGTGTTTCCTACTGGACTTGTAGCACTTATGTTTGTAGTTGTTATTGAACACTAGTGTATGTTTGTACGCACAGACTTGTATGTACATTACGTTGTTTAATTTCTATTGAGACATGTGATGCTTTCGTTAATACATTTGAATTAAAGTTAAAAGCAAATTTTTGACCCACATTTTCGAACAAAGATCCAATTAAATCCCAAAAGAATTGAGTTAGAGCCCGGGTCCCCACAACAGGTGGTATCAGAGCTGTAGGTTCTGTAGACTGAGATAGAGTAGAATGAGCGGGGTAGATCGAGTCATCTTCCTTGCTTTTGAGATGTTAGCATGATTTATTGCTTTCCCTATTATATGTTGTTGTATTATCTGAATTGATTTACAGCATTTCAAGCCTGAATCAGAACCGATTCTCGATCAGAGTCTATGATCAGAGGAGGGCTGAGACAGATGATATTGATTGTGTACTAATCAGTTTGGTAATCAGATTTATGCCGCCTAGACGTATACCACAGCCAGAGCAGGGTAGCACATCAGGTGCACAAATGGATGTCACCGCTACGCCGATGGAGACCTTATTGAAGAGATTTCAGTCCTTCCATCCGCCTACCCTGAAGGGCACAGAGAGTGCAGTGGAGTGCGAGAGCTGGCTTGATGTTATCGAGATGTTGTTTGAGTCTTTGGCATATACTGATGAGCGACGTGTGAAGTTGATAGGGCATCAGATGCAAGAGGTTGCAAAGAGCTGGTGGTTGACGACGAAGAGAGCCTTGGAGCACCGAGGCATTGATATCACGTGGAAAGTCTTCAAAGATGAGTTCTATCAGCGATTCTTCCCCGTCTCCTACCGAAAAGATAAAGGAGCTGAATTTGCGAATCTGAAGCAGGGACAGTGGAATATCGAGGAGTATGTTGCTAAATTTTTTGCATTGCTACGATTTGCACCGCATGTGGCCGGGAACGACGAGGCAGTGGCCGATCAGTTCATCAACGAGCTGAACCCCGATGTCTTTACCTTGGTGAACACGGGCCGGCCTAGTACTTTTTCAGAGGCATTGAACCGAGCGAAGGGAGCAGAGGCTGGCTTGATCAGGCAGCGAGGGGCTTCCTACGGTGTTCAGGGGCAGAGACCGCCACAGCCTACTACCGTACAGTTTACACCACCTCCTCCTCGTTTTGACAGCGGAACTAGTGGTAGTGGCAAGAAAGAGTTTCTGAAGGCTAAAGGCAAACAGTTTAAGAAATCTGGGAGTAGTTCATCGAGTTCGAGTGGATCTCGACAGAGAGGTCATGGGTCAGATTATAGTGGCGCATACTGTGGTTCGTGCGGAGGGCGACATGCGACGGAGCAGTGTCAAGGAGTTCTGGGACGCTGCAACATCTGTAGGCAACAAGGACATTTCGCCAGAGTTTGTCCCCAGAGAGGTGCACAACGATTCCAGAGCACCGGATCATCAGCACCAGCGCCACAAATGGAGAGACAGGCATCTTCTGTACACTCCTTTCAGACACCCTCTACACCGACCCAGCAGAGACCAGGAGGTAGTCAGACTGTGAGTCAGCCTCCCCGACAGCAGGCATGTGTTTTTGCCCTGACAGAGGAGCAGGCGCAGGAGGCGCCAGATGACGTCATTGCAGGTAACTGTTTTCTTTGCGGTTATCCTGCATATGTGTTGATAGACACAGGGGCATCTCATACATTCATATCTGAACATTTTGCATTGAGACATTCATTGCCTGTTGAGTCGTTGTCGACAGTAGTGTCTATAGCTTCTCCGTTGGGAAGTGGTTTGATATCTGTGACTACTGTTAGACACTGTATGCTTCAGTTTGAGGGGCATGAGATTGATCTTGATTGTGTAGTACTTGGTTTAGCTGATTTTGACTGTATAGTTGGTATAGACATGTTGACCAAGTACAGGGCCACTGTAGATTGTTTCCACAAGATTGTCAGATTCAGACCCGATATGACAGATGAGTGGAAATTCTACGGCAAGGGTTCCAGATCTCGGATTCCCTTAGTAACTGCTCTGACTATGAGTAGATTGCTTCAGAGGGGAGTAGAGGGCTTTCTCGTATATTCAGTAGATCTACTGAAGTCGAGCCCAGCATTGGCAGATTTGCCAGTGGTTTGCGAGTCTGCAGATGTTTTTCCTGAGAAAATTCCAGGGTAGCCTCCAGTTCGAGAGGTTGATTTCAGCATTGATCTTGTGCCAGGCAGTGTTCCTATCTCGGGAGCTCCATATAGGATGGCACCGATAGAGCTGAAGGAGTTGAAAGCACAGTTGGAGGATCTTCTGTCCAAGGGATATATCAGACCCAGTGTATCACCTTGGGGTGCTCCGGTGCTTTTCGTTAGAAAGAAATATGGTTCGATGCGACTGTGTATTGATTATAGGCAGCTGAATAAGGCAACAGTGAAGAACAAGTATCCTTTGCCTCGCATCGACGATCTGTTTGATCAGTTACAGGGATCTTCGGTATACTCGAAGATTGATTTGAGATCAGGGTATCATCAGCTCCGAGTTAGAGACGTTGATATTCCGAAGACTGCATTCCGAACCAGGTATGGACATTACGAGTTTGATGTTATGCCTTTTGGTTTGACGAATGCACCAGCGGTGTTTATGAGTTTGATGAGCCGCATTTTTCAGAGATATTTAGATGAGTTTGTAATTGTGTTTATCGATGATATTTTGGTGTATTCGAAGAGTTTGACTGAGCATGCAGATCATATGAGGATCGTATTGAAGACTTTAAGAAAAGAGCAGTTGTATGCCAAACTGTCCAAGTGTGAATTCTGGTTGCGACAGGTTGTCTTCTTGGGGCATATTATATCTGGAGATGGTATTGCTGTAGATCCGAGTAAAGTTGAGGCTGTGATCAGTTGGCCGAGACCGACTTCTGTGCCTGAGATACGCAGTTTCATGGGTCTAGCCGGATATTATCGTCGTTTTATCCGAGATTTCTCCAGTATAGCGAAGCCTATCACCCAGTTGACACAGAAGAATATGCCATTTGTGTGGTCCGAAGATTGTGAAGCCAGTTTTGTAGAGATGAAGAAGAGGCTGACTAGTGCGCCTGTCTTGACGATTTCTTTAGGTACAGGTGAGTTCGTTGTATATTGTGATGCATCTCACAGAGGGCTTGGATGTGTTCTTATGCAGCGAGGGCACGTGATAGCGTACGCCTCTAGACAGCTGAAGCCGCACGAGACTGGTTACCCAATTCATGATCTTGAATTGGCGGCGATTGTCTTTGCCTTGAAGATCTGGCGTCATTATCTGTATGGCGAGAAATTTGAGATCTATTCCGATCATAAGAGCTTGAAGTATCTCTTTTCTCAGTCAGAGTTGAATATGAGGCAGCGACGATGGCTTGATCTGCTGAAAGATTTTGATTGCGAGATCAAGTACCATCCAGGAAAGTCGAATGCAGCAGCAGACGCCTTGAGTCGAAAGGTATGTGCTCTTTCCTTGTCGACGGTAGGTGTATCGAATTTAGTAGAGGATTGTTGCTTGTCTGGATTGATATTTGATACAGAGAGTAGACCATTACGACTTGCTGCGATTCAGATTGAGCCAGATCTGATTTCGAGGATCAAAGAAGCACAGAGAACTAATCCGAGCGTGCAGAGATCGATTGATATGGTCAGAGCTGGTCATATATCAGAGTATCAGGTTAGAGATTCTGTTCTGTATGTGAATAACCGCTTAGTAGTGCCAGAGATTTCAGATTTGAGACGACAGATCATGTCGGAGGCACACTGTAGTCGGTTCAGCATTCATCCTGGTGGCAGGAAGATGTATAACGACTTGAAGACACAATTCTGGTGGAAGCAGATGAAGACAGACATTGCAGAATTTGTGTCTAAGTGCCTGAATTGCCAGCAGGTGAAGGCAGAGAGAAAGAAGCCCGGAGGTTTACTTCAGAGTTTGTCTGTTCCTGAATGGAAATGGGACCATATTTCCATGGACTTCGTGACGAAGTTACCTCGATCTTCGCGGGGCTGTGACGCGATTTGGGTTGTGATAGACAGACTGACCAAATCAGCGTGCTTTATTCCGTACAGAATGACCTATCGACACGATCAGATGGCAGAGTTGTATGTCAGAGAGGTCGTCAGATTACACGGTGTGCCGAAGTCGATCGTATCATATCGGGATCCACGATTCACTTCTCACTTTTGGCACAGCTTGCAGCAGGCTTTGGGTACGACTTTACACCTGAGCACTGCTTATCATCCTCAGACAGACGGACAGTCAGAGCGGACTATCCAGACTTTAGAAGACATGCTAAGAGCTGTAGTACTAGATTTTGGTACTAGTTGGCAAGATTCATTGCCGTTGTGTGAGTTTTCATACAACAACAGCTATCAGACGAGTATAGAGATGGCACCGTTCGAAGCTTTATATGGAAAGAAGTGCCGATCTCCGTTGTACTGGGATGATGTTTCTGAGGTACCAGAGTTAGGTCCTGATATGATTCGTGAGATGACCGAAAAAGTGAAGATCATTCAGAAACGAATGAAGACGGCACAAGATAGACAAGCAAAATACGCCAATATCAGACGCAGACCGTTAGTATTCGAACAGGGAGACAGAGTATTTCTGAAGATTTCACCTTTCAGAGGCGTTGTCAGATTTGGCAAGCGAGGAAAGTTGTCTCCTAGATACGTCGGTCCGTACGAGATCCTTGAGAAGATTGGCGATCGAGCTTACAGACTTGCTCTTCCTCCTTCATTGTCTGGTATACATGATGTTTTTCATGTATCGATGTTGCGCAGATACATGCCAGATGATTCTCATGTCATTCAGCCTGACGAAGCCGAGTTAGATCATACTCTGAGCTATGTGGAAAGACCGATACAAATTCTTGATCGGAAAGAAAAACAGCTTAGAACCAAGACCATTCCGCTTGTGAAGGTTCAATGGAGTCGTCATGGCATCGAGGAAGCAACTTAGGAGACAGAGTATGAGATGAGACAGAGGCATCCCGAACTATTCAGTTGATGTAAGTATTTTGATAGTTTGATTTTACTGCTTTTGTATATACTTGCATGATTACTGATTTACAAGTTCGAGGACGAACTCCGATCTAAGAGGGGAAGAAATGTAAGGCTCGAGAATTATCGGTATTATTGATGTGAGAATTGTAGAGATAAGAATGCATGAATTATGAAATTTTGAGCAGCAGGGCCGAAGCCCCACCGCACCCGCGGTACAAGAAGGACCGCACCCGCGGTGCCTTGATAGAGAATTGGTGAAATTGTGCGAACAGTCACCGCACCCGCGGTAATAACATGACCGCACCCGCGGTCATCGAATTTTGGAAAATCATGGGGCTGCCGAGAGCATAGCGCACCCGCGCTCCTGCTGTACCGCACCCGCGGTGTTGCGTGGTGTGCAAAGGATGAACCATGTGTTACATGACATGCAAGATATATATATGTATTGTTCGATTCCTCTTCATTTCAGTACATGATAGCACCGAGAAACCCCTTTAGTTCCTTCAGCTTTCGCATATTAGAATTTAGATTGTGCAACAATTTGCCATCCGATTTGAAATCCGAGTAGAGATTCGTGTTCCTCTTGACAAGGGCTACGAAAGGACGTAAGTTTCTTATATTTTCAGCATGTTTCGAAATATACTTGTTGGGGAAATTCAGATTTGAGTTAGAATATGTGTTCTTGATATCTTGAGCTTGTTATATTTACTATCGGATTGATTTTCGGATATCGTATGCTTTTGTTCGAAATTCCAGCATGTATTATGTGAAGATTTTACAGATTCTAGCTGGTGGATTGATGTTTAGATGAGATTATGAGTTGTTGGGATTGATTATGATATTGTTATGTTGAGATTGAGTTACCGGTATCAAAGACATACGCCGTTATGCCGTCAATTGTTACCGAGATGGAGTATTGACTTGTACAAGATTTTGATATGAGTTATATCTTGATAGAATGCATTGTTATATTGTCATTTCAGATTAGTTTTGACAGAGTGACATTCCGACTTCGAGACTTCGACCGACGATTCGACAAGAAAGGTATAATTCATGTGGTCACGGGATTGCACAACTCGATTCAGATTTGATACGAGTTTCCCTAAATCACATACTAGATTGTTATTACATTTGATTATGTAATGTTTTGTTTATTGATTTAGATTCGAGTCCTGAGATAGGAGATATTGGCAGACTTGCCAAAACTAGACGTTTCGGTATATCGACGCATAGGAGCAGATTTGCTATATGTGTAGACCCTCGATACAGAGTTGACCGAAGTCTAGGAATAAGACGTACCGTTGCCCCGAGTGGTTGGGTAGGTAACAGACCGTCTTATTCACACCGGGATCCCTAGATTAGAAATGAGTCGAGTCAAGATTTAAATGTTGAATACAGATTTGTATTCTTCTACATGTTTAGATTTTATTCATGTTACTTGATATATTCTATGCTTTTGTACATGATTATGACATTGCATGCATCCATGTTTTATACTGGGATACGTTCTCACCGGAGTTATCCGGCTGTTGTCGTGTCTGTATGTGTGCATGGCAACAGGTGGGGCAGGATCAGGGTCACGACGAGGAAGAGAGAGTTGATAGCGTGGAGATCTCGGCCGTGGAAGATTCCTAGTGTTTCCTACTGGACTTGTAGCACTTATGTTTGTAGTTGTTATTGAACACTAGTGTATGTTTGTACGCACAGACTTGTATGTACATTACGTTGTTTAATTTCTATTGAGACATGTGATGCTTTCGTTAATACATTTGAATTAAAGTTAAAAGCAAATTTTTGACCCACATTTTCGAACAAAGATCCAATTAAATCCCAAAAGAATTGAGTTAGAGCCCGGGTCCCCACATTCATCTTTGCTCCTCAAGTAAATCAAAATATTATCCATAAAAATATAATAAACTGATCTAGATACGACTAAAATACGCGATTCATGAGATCCATGAAGATCGCTGGCACATTGGTCAACCCGAATGACATCAACATAAACTCGTAGTGCCCATATCGAGTTCTGAAAGCAGTCTTATGAACATAAGACTCCTTCACCTTCAGCTGATGGTATTTCGAACGAAGATATATCTTCAAGAAAATCGAAGCTCCTTGCAATTGATCAGATAAGTACTCGATTCTAGGTAAGATATACTTATTCTTGATGGACTCTCTTCAGCTCTCTATAGTCAATGCAGAGTCGCATACTACCATCCTTCTTATTTTTGAATAATATCGGTGCGCCCCACGGAGAACAACTCGGGCGAATAAAACATTTGAATTTCATCTTTCAGCTTTTTCATCTCAGTTGGTCCTAGACGATAGGCTGCCTTATAAATTGGAACTATAACCAGCATAAACTCAATAGAAAATTCCACCTCTCGGTCCCACGGAATGCTGGAACATCCTCAAGAAAAACGCTAGGAAAGTCTCTGGAAACCTCAACATCCTCCAGCTTCTGAATGTCTGGGTAAGTTACTGAAGTAACACTCGCTAGGAAAGCTCGCCAGCCTCGCCTCATAAGCTTCCTCGGAAAAATAGAGGAGATAATGTTCGACACTCGCTTGTTCTTTGCTGCCTCAAAGACAAAAGATTTCCCACTGGGTGGTCAAATATATACTGACCTCTGCCAAAATATATCAAAGCTCCATTCAAAGATAACCAATACATGCCAAGAATGATGTCGAATTAAGGCAATGAGAGTACGATGAGATCTTCCCGAACCACATCCTTTTGTCAACGAAGTTCCAAATTCTTCACAATACTCGATGTATCCATTTGATCACCAGAAGGAATAGAAACTATAAATCTCAATTTCAAATCTTCGGGTATAATTTTCAGTCGCTTGACGAACGTCTCGGATATGAATGAGTGTGTAGCTCTTGAATCCAGCAATGCATATGTAGTAGCTACACCTAAAATGAATATCCTTCCTGTGACAATTATACCATCAAATCCAATCGAGTTGAAAATTTAAAGAATTTTCTATCATTAATCAACCAAAATACGTTCGAAAATTGCATTTCAACCCCTTAAAAATTCAAAATTCGAGGCTTCCGGGTTAGGGATGATATAGGCACAATATAGGGGCTGTCTAGGAGTCCTAGATGGGGCATATCAGGGCTAGAATGGAGGCAAGGGAAATGAACAAGCAGATGAGGCTTGTAGGTCTAGGGCACGCGGTTTTTGATAAACAAATAGAGAGGAGGCTATGTAGGGGCTGTTTAGGCTAGGGTTTGGCGTGTGAGGGTCCTAGCCATGAGCCATGGTGGTCCACGCACGTCTGGAGGGGCTCAGAAGGGCAGGCACACGGCTAGGGAACATCCTAGTCGTGCCTCGCACGATCAAGATGAACCATGCACATCCTCATCCCTGGCTCACTATGGTTGATCCAGGAGGGATACTAGGGGTTCGTTCTTTGTCCTAGGATGGTTGGTTAGGGTCTGGTCTTGTTGGTTTGGGGCTAGGATCAAAGGAGAGCGAGCTTGGTTGGATAGGGTTTTGATTGACATGTGCAGAAACTTTCAGTAGGTTTCTAGGCATTTTTAAGGGCTCTAAATGGCTTGAATTGGGTTGGAAAGGGGCTGATTAGATGTTAGTAAGCTATAATTAAGGTTTGGTAAAGTTTCGAAATGATTCAGGTTAAAACCAATACTTCGGTCCAAGTTTTTGGACGAACTACAAAATTTAGTCAAGGGGCTATGTTAATTCTAAGGAATGTTCATGAGTGTGTTTTATGGTGTTATGATAAGCTTGGATGGATTCGGGTCGAAGTTTTAAGGTTAAGGGGCACAATAGGAAAATTTGGGTTTAAGGGGCAAAAAAGTCATTTTACACCTAGAAATGTTAGAGGTCTTAGAAGTATCCCGATAATAAAAATGAATGTCAAAATGTTTATTTTGAAAGGTTATGGAATTTTATGATGGAAAATGATAAATGCTGAAAGACATGTTGCATGCTTGGTTAAAAAAAAAAAGAAAATGATATTTATGCATGTATTTTTATAAATGATAGAAATGATGAAAATGTTTTGAATGAAGTGATTTCATTGTGATGGTAAGGAAATGCGGATTCGTGAGGGAGAAAGCATAAGTGGAACCCCTTACGGGACAAAGCCCCATGGAAACCCAACACCGAATTTCCATCGGCCAAGGCCCAATAATGGAAAAGTGGTCCTGGTGTCCCCTTCAACTATAGGCCAAGGCACATAACGGAAAAGTAGTTACTGTTGCCCTGTCGTCTGGTACCATGATTACAGTTGAAATGGATCAATCGACCGAAAGACGAAAGGATGTTCACAATTAATGAACGGATTTCACCCCAAAGGAGATGTAAATGTATACGATGAAAGAAAATGTTTAAATTTGTGCATGTTTATATCAAAGCTATCTTATTAGAAGTATTTTTAACTGTTGCATGTGGATGTATGCGTATTACTTGTTACTATGGTTAAGGCATGCTAAGTCATTAACTCACTAGGTGTGAATGATGCAACTGAGGATTTTCTGTTGAGACAGAAGGACTTGATGTAAGGCTCGAAGAATTAGTTATCATAATCAGATGGATTTGTTGATAATTAAGATGATTGTAGATGTATTTTATTGGACTAGAAAAGAAAGGAAAATGTACAATAAAGATGTGAAAGATAGTCAAAAGAATAAGTAAGGTCGAAGCTATGGCGCACATGCGCGAAGAAATACGCGCATATGCATGGAAATTCCAGTAGCCTCGGCGCACATGCACGAAGAAAGGCGCGCACATGCGCGAGCAGGCCAGTAGCATTGGCGCATATGCGCGAGAGTAGTGGCGCATATGCGCGGAGCGTCCAGAAACATTGGCGCATATGCGCAAGTTTAGTGGCGCATATGCGCGAGTGTTAAATTTGCCGAGACAGTAGGTCTCGCGCACATGCGCGAGTAGTGTCCGCGCATATGCGCGAGACGTGTACTTCAAAGGACTTGCCATGTGTGTGTAGGCATGCAATATATATATAACATTGCACGATTTCCTCTCCATTTTGCAGCAAAAATCGGAAGTTTCAGAGGAAAGCTTCAACTTTTCTTTATCCTTTTAAATTGTGGTTTAACAAGATTTAGCCATCCATACTTTAATCCGATTGCGGTTTTGAACTCCTTGCATCAAAGGCTACAAAGTGATGTAAGTTTTATGTAATTTCAACAGGTTTCGAAATTCAGATGTTTGGGAAATTAGAATATGATAGTTATATTGTGTTCTTGACATATTGAGCATGATATAATTGTAAACAGATCAAAGAAATGATATCATATGCATTTCCTATGAATTTCAGTATGGATTATGAATTGTTGGGATAGAATTATTGTGTTTTGGATGAATATTGTATTGGATTATGATTGAGAATAAGATAGTGTTGATATCTGTGGAGAATTTGATTGACCGGTATCGAGAATTACGTCGTTATGCCGTCGAAATGTATTGAGATCACGTAGTGACTTGGATATATGTTGATTTAGATTAGAAATTGATAGAGTGCGTATCCACATTTCCATTTCAGATTCGTATTGACGACCGTGACAACGATTCTACGACGAAAGGTATAGTACATGTTTTGTTTGGGGAATCACGACTCAAATGAGATCACATTTGAGTTTCCCAACCAAAATCACATACTTGTTTTATTGTTTATACCTTGATATGATTATGATTGTTATAGATTGGTTTACAGAACTTGTATGCAGATCTTGCTATGCTTTGTTTACAGATCGTGTAGCATTGCATTATGCTTGTTTGCAGATTTTGTATTCATGCATTAAGATAGGGCAGTCTGGAGATCAGGCAGACTATTAGATGTTCGGCGATATCTCAGCTTAGGGGAAGATCACCGCCCCTTTGTAGACGTGGATACAGATCAGGCCGAAGTCTAGGAATAAGACGTACAGCACCTCGATTGGTAGGGTAGGTGACAGCCAGTGACGTCTTATTCACAACGGGATCCCTAGAGTTCTAGTCGAGTCGAGTCTAGACATGATTAGATTCATATTGCATGATTTTATATGAATGACATTCATATCAGCATGTTCCATGTTTAGATTGTTTTATGCATGTTACATGTTTATACTGGGATTTGTTCTCACCGGTTTTCCGGCTGTTGTTATGTCTGTATGTGTGCATAACACAGGTGGGGCAGGATCTGGGTCGAGACAGAGATGATCGGGTTAGCATGGAGATCACGGGCGCAGCAGAGGACTAGTGGTCTTTTTATTAGCTTTGGACTATCTTTTGTTTATAGATGGTATTGAACATTAGTTGTATATAGAATAAGACATGTATCTTTTGTTGTATGTTGTACAATAAATAAAGAACTTATGCTTGTTTAGTTACATTTGATTTGATGTAAAAAGCGAAAAATTGAACCACATTTTAGAATAATGATCCATTTAATCCCAAGAAAAAGAATTAGAGCCCGGGTCCCCACAACAGGTGGTATCAGAGCCGAGAGTTCCTTTAGACTGAGATAGGATAGAATGAGCGGGGTAGATCGAGTCTTCTTCCTTGCTTATGATGTGCTAGCATGTTTATTGCTTTCCTTATTACATGTTGTTGTTATTGATTTCTTTCAGCATGTGATTGACTGAATCAGAACTGATTCTAGATCAGAGGTAACTGACTAGAGGATGGCTGAGACAGTTGTATATCTTATTTACTAATCCGTGGGATTATTAGATATGCCACCTAGAAGAACAGCAGTACCTCTACGACCAGCAGCGCCAGAACAGGGGAGCACATCCGGAGATCCTATGGATGTTACGGCGACCCCTATGGAGACGTTGCTGAAGCGATTCCAATCCTTTCGACCTCCCACATTAAAAGGTACCGAGAATGCCATCGAGTGCGAAAGTTGGCTTGAGGATATTGAATGTTATTCGACTCTTTGGAGTACAGTGACGAGAAGAGAATAAAGCTAATTGGCCATCAATTGCAAGATATAGCCAAGAATTTGTGGTTGAACATTAGGAGAGCTTTAGAGCAGCGGGGTACCGAGATTACTTGGAAGGGATTCAAGACGGAGTTCTATCAGCGTTTCTTTCCCATCTCCTATCGCAAGGATAAAGGTGCTGAATTTGCCAATCTATGACAAGGGCCACTGAACATTGAGGAGTACGTTGCCAAATTCTCTTCTTTGCTTCGTTTTGCACCCCATGTTTCAGGTAGTGACGAGGCAGTGGCAGACCAATTCATAAATGGCTTGAACCCGGACATCTTTACCTTGGTAAACACGGGAAGACCTAATAACTTTGCGGATGCATTGAATCGAGCCAAGGGTGCAGAAGCAGGATTGTTGAGGCAGCGGAGTACTCCTTATGTTGCTCCGATACCGAGACCACCAGCACCTCCCATTCCACCCCCTCCAAGATTTGATAGTGGCGGTAGTAGCAGTGGCAGAAAGGAACAGCTGAAGGCGAAGGGGAAACAGTTTAAGCGACCAGGGAGCAGTTCGTCCAGCTCCAGCGGATCAAGACAGACTGGTTTTGATCAAAGTTCAAGGACTCCAGGTGTCTACTGCAATTCTTGTGGAGGTAGGCATGCGACTGAACAATGCCAAGGAGTTACAGGCCGATGTAACCTTTGTAGGCAACCGGGGCATTTTGCCAAAGTCTGTCCACAGAGAGGTGTACAGCATGGCCAGAGTTGAAGAGCATCCGGGTCAGTACCTCAGTTTGAGCGGCAGGCATCATCGGTTCACTCTTTTCAGCCTCCACCAGCACCGACTCCACCCAGAGGCCGAGGTAGTTAGACGGTGAGTCAACCTCCGAGGCAACAGGCCCAAGTGTTTGCATTGACCGAAGAGCAAGCACAAGATGCACCAGATGATGTTATAGCAGGTAATTGTCTCCTTTATGGTTATCCTGCTTATATCTTGATAGATACAGGTGCATCGCATACATTCATTTCAGAGCGATTTGCAGTGTTTCATTCTTTGCCTGTTGAGTCTTTGCTAGATGTTGTGTCTATTAATTCTCTGTTGGGAAGTGGATTGATATCTGTAACTACGGTTAAACATTGCATTCTACAGTTTGAGGGGCATGAGATTGACCTAGATTGTATAGTATTGGGTCTAGCTGATTTTGATTGTATAGTCGGTATTGACATGCTAACGAAGTACAGAGCTACCGTGGATTGTTTCCACAAGATTGTCAGATTCAGACCCGAGATGACAGACGAGTGGAAATTCTACGGGAAGGGTTCCAGATCTCGGATTCCCTTGATTTCGGCTCTTACTATGAACAGATTGTTACAAAAAAAGGCAGATGGTTTCTTTATTTATGCTGTAGATATGCAGAAGTCGAGCCCAACATTGGCGGATCTGCCAGTAGTACGGGAATTTCCAGATATTTTTCCAGATGAAATCCCAGGATTACCTCCGGTTCGAGAGGTAGATTTTAGCATTGAATTTGTACCAGGTACCGTTCCTATTTCGAGAGCTCCGTAGAGGATGGCACCTATTGAATTAAAAGAATTGAAAGCACAATTAGAAGATCTTCTAGCCAAGGGATATATCAGACCTAGTGTATCTCCTTGGGGCGCTCCGGTGCTATTTGTGCGAAAGAAAGATGGTTCGATGCGTTTATGTATTGATTACAGGCAACTGAACAAGGCAACGATCAAGAATAAATATTCTTTGCCTAGGATTGATGATTTATTTGATCAGTTGCAGGGATCCTCCGTGTATTCGAAGATTGATTTGCGTTCTGGGTATCATCAGCTCAGAGTTCGAGATATAGACATACCAAAGACAGCATTTCGAACCAGGTATGGACATTACGAATTTATTGTCATGCCTTTTGGTTTAACCAATGCTCCTGTGGTATTTATGGGCTTGATGAACCAAGTGTTTCAGAAATATTTAGATGAATTTGTGATTGTTTTCATCGATGATATTTTGGTGTATTCGAAGAACAGAAATGAGCATGCAGAGCATCTCAGAATTGTTTTGCAGACGTTGAGAAACGAGCGACTGTATGCTAAATTGTCAAAGTGTGAGTTTTGGTTGAATCGAGTTGTATTCTTGGGGCATATCATTTCTGGAGATGGTATTTCTGTAGATCCGAGTAAAGTGGAAGCTGTGATCAGTTGGTCGAGACCGACTTCTGTACCAGAAATACGCAGTTTCATGGGCTTAGCCGGATACTACAGAAGATTTATCAAAGATTTCTCCAGTATTGCAAAGCCAATAACTCAATTGACACAAAAGAATGCACCATTTGTTTGGTCAGAGGAGTGCGAGTCTAGCTTTCTAGAGTTGAAGAAAAGGCTGACCAGTGCTCCAGTACTGACGATACCTTCAGGTACGGGTAATTTTGTTGTGTATTGTGATGCTTCTCACAGAGGTTTGGGATGTGTTCTTATGCAGCGAGGCCATGTGATCGCTTACGCCTCGAGACAATTGAAGCCACATGAAGTGCGATACCCCATTCATGATCTGGAATTGGCGGCTATCGTATTTGTATTAAAGATTTGGCGTCATTATCTCTACGGCGAGAAATTTGAGATATTTTCCGATCACAAGAGCTTAAAGTACCTATTTTCTCAATCAGAACTGAATATGAGGCAGCGTAGATGGCTAGATCTTCTGAAAGACTTTGACTGTGAAATCAAATATTATCCAGGAAAGTCAAATGCAGCAGCGGACGCCTTGAGTCGAAAGATTTGTTCCCTATCCTTATCGACGATAGGTGTTAACAAGTTAGTTGAAAATTGCTGTACATCTGGATTAGAATTTGATGCAGATAGTAAACCACTACGAATTGCTGCTATTCAAGTTGAGCCAGATTTGATCATGAGGATCAAAGAAGCACAGAGAAGAGATCAGAACGTGCAAAGATCGATTCAAATGGTCAGATTAGGACATATGTCAGAATATCAGGTACGAGATCATGTGTTGTACGTGAATAACCGTCTAGTTGTGCCAGATGTTGCAGATTTGAGACAGCAGGTTCTGTCAGAGGCACATTGTAGTCGATTCAGCATTCATCCTGGTGGCAGGAAGATGTACAATGACTTGAAGACACAGTTCTGGTGGAAACAAATGAAATCAGATATTGCAGAATTCGTGTCTAAGTGTTTGAACTGCCAACAGGTGAAAGCTGAGAGGAAGAAGCCTGGTGGGTTACTTCAAAGTTTATCTATTCCAGAATGGAAATGGGACCACATTTCCATGGATTTCGTGACGAAGTTACCTCGATCATCCAAAGGCTGCGATGCGATTTGGGTTATTATTGACAGATTGACCAAATCTGCTTGTTTCATTCCATACAGAATGACGTATAGACAGGATCAGATGGCGGAGATTTATATTCGAGAGGTAGTCAGATTACATGGAGTGCCGAAGTCTATCGTATCAGATCGTGATCCACGATTCACTTCACACTTCTGGCACAGTTTACAGCAGGCCTTAGGTACGACATTACACCTGAGTACTGCTTACCATCCTCAGACAGACGGACAGTCAGAACGGACTATCCAGACATTAGAGGATATGTTGAGAGCCGTCGTGCTAGATTTTGGCATTGGTTGGCAAGATTCTCTACCTCTTTGCGAATTCTCTTACAATAATAGCTATCAGACGAGTATCGAGATGGCACCGTTTGAAGCTTTGTATGGCAAGAAGTGCAGATCTCCGCTATACTGGGATGACGTTTCAGAAGTACCAGAACTTGGGCCAGATATGATTCGTGACATGACAGAGAAGGTGAAACTCATTCAGAAGAGGATGAAGACAGCACAAGATCGACAAGCAAAGTATGCCAATATCAGACATAGACCGTTAGTATTTGAGGCGGGAGATAGAGTATTCTTAAAGATTTCCCCTTTCAGAGGCGTTGTAAGATTTGGCAAACGCGGGAAACTATCTCCTCGATACATTGGTCCTTACGAGATTCTGGAGAAGATTGGCGATCGAGCTTATCGACTTGCACTTCCTCCTTCTCTATCTGGGATACATGACGTCTTTCATGTATCGATGTTGCGAAAATATATGCCAGACATTTCTCATGTCATTCAACCCGACGAAGCTGAACTTGATCAGACATTGAGCTATATAGAACAACCGATACAGATCCTTGATCGGAAGGAAAAGAAACTCAGAACGAAGAATATTCCTCTAGTGAAAGTCCAATGGAGTCGTCACGGCGCTGAAGAAGCGACATGGGAGACAGAAGCCAACATGCGACAGAAACACCCCGAATTATTTCAATGATGTAAGTATTGATTTAACTTTAATGTTATCATTGTTTATACTTGCATTGATAGGATGATGTGCGATTTCGAGGACGAAATCATTTCTTAGAGGGGGAGAAATGTAAGGCACGAAGAATTAGTTATCATAATCAGATGGATTTGTTGATAATTAAGATGATTGTAGATGTATTTTATTGGACTAGAAAAGAAAGGAAAATGTACAATAAAGATATGAAAGATAGTCAAAACAATAAGTAAGGTCGAAGCTATGGCGCACATGCGCGAAGAAATGCGCGCATATGCATGGAAATTCCAGTAGCCTCGGCGCACATACGCGAAGAAAGGCGCGCACATGCGCGAGCAGGCCAGTAGCATTGGCGCATATGCGCGAGAGTAGTGGCGCATATGCGCGGAGCGTCCAGAAACATTAGCGCATATGCGCAAGTTTAGTGGCGCATATGCGCGAGTGTTAAATTTGCCGAGACAGTAGGTCTCGAGCACATGCACGAGTAGTGTCCGCGCATATGCGCGAGACGTGTACTTCAAAGGACTTGTCATGTGTGTGTAGGCATGCAATATATATATAACATTGCACGATTTCCTCTCCATTTTGCAGCAAAAATCGGAAGTTTCAGAGGAAAGCTTCAACTTTTCTTTATCCTTTTAAATTGTGGTTTAACAAGATTTAGCCATCCATACTTTAATCCGATTGCGGTTTTGAACTCCTTGCATCAAAGGCTACAAAGTGATGTAAGTTTTATGTAATTTCAACAGGTTTCGAAATTCAGATGTTTGGGAAATTAGAATATGATAGTTATATTGTGTTCTTGACATATTGAGCATGATATAATTGTAAACGGATCAAAGAAATGATATCATATGCATTTCCTATGAATTTCAGTATGGATTATGAATTGTTGGGATAGAATTATTGTGTTTTGGATGAATATTGTATTGGATTATGATTGAGAATAAGATAGTGTTGATATCTGTGGAGAATTTGATTGACCGGTATCGAGAATTACGTCGTTATGCCGTCGAAATGTATTGAGATCACGTAGTGACTTGGATATATGTTGATTTAGATTAGAAATTGATAGAGTGCGTATCCACATTTCCATTTCAGATTCGTATTGGCGACCGTGACAACGATTCTACGACGAAAGGTATAGTACATGTTTTGTTTGGGGAATCACGACTCAAATGAGATCACATTTGAGTTTCCCAACCAAAATCACATACTTGTTTTATTGTTTATACCTTGATATGATTATGATTGTTATAGATTGGTTTACAGAACTTGTATGCAGATCTTGCTATGCTTTGTTTACAGATCGTGTA
This sequence comes from Primulina eburnea, assembly GCF_022965805.1. Lineage (NCBI taxonomy): Eukaryota > Viridiplantae > Streptophyta > Magnoliopsida > Lamiales > Gesneriaceae > Primulina > Primulina eburnea. The sequence goes on along the minus strand of NC_133107.1, from coordinate 23,993,038 downwards.
GCATTGCATTATGCTTGTTTGCAGATTTTGTATTCATGCATTAAGATAGGGCAGTCTGGAGATCAGGCAGACTACTAGATGTTCGGCGATATCTCAGCTTAGGGGAAGATCACCGCCCCTTTGTAGACGTGGATACAGATCAGGCCGAAGTCTAGGAATAAGACGTACAGCACCTCGATTGGTAGGGTAGGTGACAGCCAGTGACGTCTTATTCACAACGGGATCCCTAGAGTTCTAGTCGAGTCGAGTCTAGACATGATTAGATTCACATTGCATGATTTTATATGAATGACATTCATATCAGCATGTTCCATGTTTAGATTGTTTTATGCATGTTACATGTTTATACTGGGATTTGTTCTCACCGGTTTTCCGGCTGTTGTTATGTCTGTATGTGTGCATAACACAGGTGGGGCAGGATCTGGGTCGAGACAGAGATGATCGGGTTAGCGTGGAGATCACGGGCGCAGCAGAGGACTAGTGGTCTTTTTATTAGCTTTGGACTATCTTTTGTTTATAGATGGTAGTGAACATTAGTTGTATATAGAATAAGACATGTATCTTTTGTTGTATGTTGTACAATAAATAAAGAACTTATGCTTGTTTAGTTACATTTGATTTGATGTAAAAAGCGAAAAATTGACCCACATTTTAGAATAATGATCCATTTAATCCCAAGAAAAAGAATTAGAGCCCGAGTCCCCACACTTGATGATTGAACTGGTTGGGTTGATGTTGCACTGAATCCAAGGACCTTGCTAGAAAATATTCAAAGTTAATGCTTTTATAGTACTTTAAATATTTTCATGACTTTTATGTGAAGGAGTGGTTTTTGAGAGGATTTATGACGTTCGGGCTACTTTTGAAAAATGTTAGCTTTAGGTTTGATTTAACGTTTATGATTTTATGTTTTCAATGCATTTATGGATTTTTAATTTATTAGTTGGTTGGGTTATTTTAGTGGTGCAAAATTAGGTTAAGCTATATATATAGACACACACACACATATATATATAGGTTCGGACGGAACCATAAGTGTTTTAAAAAAATCTAGTATATTTTAAAGAAAAATGAGTAAGAGACTTTTCATAAGCTGAATGGTAAATAGACAATATTTTGTTTCTGGATGTTCAGATAACTCAATCTCCTACGTCACCCATTTTTCTTTTTGGGAAGGCTCACACTAGAAGGATTTGATCTTACAAGCAATTTGCAAAAGAACCAGTTCAGTTTAGGCTTAACATTGCCAAAACTGAAATTTCTAGTCTACTCAACTGAACAAAAAAACAATACAAAATTGTTCTCGAATACATTGAATTACAAAGAATTCCTTGCAATTAATTATCCTCAATGTAATATATAATACTTTGTAAAGTGTGTATGATAAACTTTTCTTGAACTTGTAAGCTCGAAACAAATAGTTGTTGTAAATGTCTAACTGTTGTTCTTGTAACTTGCTGTATGCTACTCAGCTGATCTTCATCTCTATTTATAGACTTCAAACTACAATGGTCACAATTATTTTTTTTAAAAAATATCTATTGTTGTGTCTTTTGTATAGGTCATCATTTTCTGACATCCATACAAGATTGCAGTGGAATTTGGCAATGTCAGCAAGGTACAAAAAAACTTATCCAATAATCAGTTTAGCCTTTTTGTATAAAATAATGTTCTTGATAATAAACGATGATCTTTAAACTGATAGCTTGATAAAATGATTTCTTAACAATAAGTTTTGGTCTGATTCATTTTTTCTTCAGCAGTCCAGTTTAGGTAAACCAGTTTAGCTAAGATCAGTTTTGCCTTAAGTCATTTGTTAACACCAAAACAAAAATGTTATAACACCAACTGTTAGATTTGTAATGGCTAGAATTGGTTGATGTATCACAGATTGATCCTTCACGATCTGAATTAATCTCATAAGTGTTTGCTTTGATTGAGCAATCTTAAATATAAGCTATTAAGTGTCTTCAAACGATATGAAGATATGAATATTGTAGAATTTGTTAATTCAGCAGCTGTAAAACTTGATTTTTTAGAGTTTCCGGTGTTCTTCACTTTGAATGTTCTGCATATTTATAGTTGAAAAGCTCCAAATGTCAAATTTAATTTTCAATGATAATATGTACTACTTCTCGACCACATGATCGTCCTTCTCAATCGTCATACAAATCATTTAATGATCTTTATTGTTCCTCTTCTTTTGCAATTTTAAGTCCATGCTATTTGAAAAGCTGACAAACCATATATCAAATAGGTAACTTTCTGTCACTTTGAGAGTTGGAAAGATATTGTGTGATATTTCCATTTGTAGCATTAATCTGAACGGATTGACTTGCAATATCCTCCTAGAAATGCTCAAAACTGTTCGTTTGTAATGTGGTTGGAATGAGACGGTTTGAATCTATGCATTACATTGGAATTTCAGACCTGTTAGTTTTTCAGATGATCTTCAACAAATACGGCGGTTGACTTCTTGACATAACGGTTTGAACTCCTAAATGGCTTCAAATGCCTGAATTAATCTAGATGTCTGAAAACATGTTTTACATAAACAAGAATGATTGGATCCCGAAACACTTCGATGTTGTTTATTTTATCAATCGCCAAACTTAAGGGTAATATAAATATTTTCAAAATTTTCTCATTTTTTGTGATGAAAAACCAACTGCAAAACTATAAAATTAGTTATAAAAAGATATCATAACTTAGATTTAAGGATAAAATAATTTTATTTCATTGAAATAATGAAAAAACAATTTTATAGGTGGGTAAAAAATTAAAAGCCTATTACATCTAAAAAGTTAAAGAAATATTAGTACGTCTTGGAACGACATCTTGTTTTCTTCAATTTTAACTCTGTCAGCATGTCTCTTAGGCTCTTCTAGCTTTTTTAATCTAATTCTTTCCCTTTTTGACATCACCACGTTGCATATGATTAAAAAATCCGAGAAACTGACTGCTAATGGTAGTTCAGAGATTATCGAACCAGGCATCCAAGTGATCTTGGGATTTAGTTGTTTGACTTGACAAAATTATACCCGAAATTTCAGACTGACGCATCGTTGTGGCTAGATCAGTGGTGAGAATCATAAATTTTTGTTAGTGAACCAAGATCACGTAGAATATGTCTCCAAAAATTTTCAAAGGCAACAATGTGAGCAAACTGCTTGACCTCGACATCGTCGAAGGTTGCAGAGAGATTCTTGATTTGTGTGTGAACATGATATAGTAGAACCTTGAATGAATTATCACATAACTTAAAATACATTTAAATTGATATAAGATGGAGAGTCTTCTTCAAGAATAAGAGAGCCTGATTAGAGCTGTAGATGATGGAGAAGAATGATATATAGGTCATCGTTTTCTGACATCCATACTAGATTGCAATTGAATTTGACTATGTCGGCAAGGTACAAAAAAACTTATCCAATAATCAGTTTAGCCTTTTGGTATAAACTAATATTCTTGATAATAAACGATGATCTTTAAACTTATAACTTGATTAAAATGCTTTGATAACAATCAGTTTTGGTCTGATTTAGTTTTTCTTCAGTAGTCCAGTTTAGCTAAGATCAGTTTTGCCATAAGTCATTTGTTAACACCAAAACATAAATGTTATAACACCAACTATTAGATTTGTAATGGCTAGAATTGGTTGATGTATCACAGATTGATCCTTAACGATCTGAATTAATCTCATAAGCATTTTCTTTGATTGAGCAATCTTAAATATAAGCTATTAAGTGTCTTCAAACGATATGAAGATATGAATACTGTAGAATTTGTTAATTCAGCAGCTGTAAACCTTTATTTTTTAGAGTTTCCGGTGTTCTTCACTTTGAATGTTCTGCATATTTACAGTTGAAAAGCTCCAAATGTAAAATTTAATTTTCAATGATCATATGTACTACTTCACGATAATATGACTGTACTTCTCAATCTTCAAACAAATCATTAAATGCTCTTTATTGTTCCTCTTTCTTTTGCAACTTTAAAACCATGCTATTTGAAATGCTGAAAAACCATATATCAAATAGGTAATTTTATGCCACTTTGAGAGTGGGAAAGATATTGTCTGATATTTCCATTTGCAACATTCATCTGAACGGATTGACTATGCGGTTGGAATGAGACGGTTTGAATCTATGCATTACATTGGAATTTTAGACCTTTCAGTTTTTCAGATGATATCCAACAAATACGGCAGTTGACTTCTTGACATAACGGCTTGAACTCCTAAATGGCTTCAAATTCCTGAATTAATCTAGCTGTCAGAAAACATGTTTTACATAAACAAGTGTGGGGAGCCGGACGCTAATTCATGTCTTAATCATTATTAATGTCAAATATAACAACTAAGAAAAGTGGGACTAATTTTTTTTTTCTTTTTAAATATAAATGCGGAAACTTAATAGTAATATATCCGATATACATGTCAATATAAAAGTACAAGTCATGTAATACATGTCTCTATCTCAACTAGGTTCAACATTTATACATCAAGTGCTGAATCCTATTCTGCTTCTGGGCTCGGATCTCCACGCTAACTATAATCTCTCATCCTCTTCCTGATCCTGATCCTGATCCTATCCCACCTGTTGTCAAGCACACATACAAACAAGACAACAGCCGGATAACTCCGGTGATAATTATATTTCCAGTATAAACCAAGTATGCATGCATTTCATATAAACCTGATATAACAGCATAAAACAGATATTCATAAAATGTATCATAATCAGAAACATGAATCAATATCAAACTGTAATCATACTCTGAACATGTACCATAATCAGGAACATGAATCGGTATCAACCAGTAAATCACATTCTGTAACTCTTAGACTCGGACTCGACTCATTCCTAATCTAGGGATCCCAGTTTCTGGACATTGTCTCATGTATCGAATCTCAGCGATAGGAATGAATCAACCCCTAACCGACATCGATAGAAACTAAACGTCCAGTGTCTTGGCGAATCGGCCGAAGACTTGGCGAATCATCCAAAAACTAGGCGAATCAGCCTATGACTCAATACACGCTCTGTCTATGAATCAATAGACCACACATATAAACTTCATAATTGCAGATATCAATGCAATAAAATAAAGTATGTGAATTAGGGAAACTCAAGTCAAATCGAACTGGAGTTGTGCAATCCCGAATCAACCTTGATTTATACCTTTCGTTTTCGTTCTGTCGATCTAACTCTGTCGAAGTCTCGAATTCACTGCCTGTCAAATCAATCTGACAATAACAATATCGAATACACTGTAACAATGTATAACTCAACTCAAGATCTGTTCTGATCAATGCTCAAATCAAACATAATCTGATCCATATCAACGATATCAGGATACAATCTCAATCAATACTGAATCTGATCAAAATCAATCTACTGATGTTTCAACGACATAATAATACAATCTTGATAACCCCGTCAATCTCAACATCACAGATATAATGCTACAACTCACACACGATATCAATACGAATCATAATCTTCAATAATAAAAGATCATAATACCAAATCTGCATAATCTCAATCATATCACTACAGAAAATCATAACAATTATATAAACAGTCTGTTCTTTGATCTGACTTCAATTATACGATGTCTACTATGTCAAGAACATCATATATCAATGAAATATGATTCTGGCAGTATCATAATTTCAAATCGTGTTGAAACGTAATAAAACTTACGTCCAGTTGTAGTCCGTAACGAAAGGGTCATTGTACTGAAGTCAGATTACGAATCAGACGGTCGGATTTCTCACAAATCGAATTAAACTCTTCGAAGGAATTTAGAACTTCCGTGGCCCTCCTTCGTTTCTTCCTTTCTTGCTGCCGGTTGAAGGAAGTTTATATACATATATATATATATATATATATACACACACGCATGTAAGGCAAGTGGCTTAATGTTCATACTGCATGTTTCGCGCATATGCGCGGATACCATCGACGCATATGTGCGAGACAAAAAGTCTTGGTGCGTAGCATCACAGTTGTAATGCCCGAGAATTATAGAATTGATAAACCAAGATTATTAATCTTCACTAACGTGAGGCTCAGAAGATATGAGAATGCATGATATGCGATGAGGGAAGAAAAGTCATGAGAAAATAAGGTTTGCAAGACCGCACCCGCGCCCAGAATAGGAGTGCACCTGCGGTCATTAAAAATGGAATTTTGGAAGGTGAGGCCGAAGCATCACCGCACCCGCGGTGCAATCAAGACCGCACCCGCGGTTGAGTGGCAGAAAGTTGGGGGTTTTTGGAAATGGCAAGACCGCACCCGCGGTGCTAGCCAGAGTGCACCCGCGGTGCCAACACCGCACCCGCGGTCTAGAACCAAGCGCACCCGCGGTCGAGCTTCGGGAAATTTTGGATGAAGATCAATAGGCATAGCGCACCCGCGGTCATGTAATGAGCGCACCCGCGGTGCAACGTGCAGAACAAAGAATTGGCCACTTGTTTGACATGAACTTGAGAGATATATATAGGTGTGATTCTTAACGATTTCATCTGATGAAATCGTGATGTTCCTCTTCCCTTTTTCTTTAAAAGGTTTCCATTTCTAAAACTTGTGATTTTGAAGAATCCGTGTCTCAGAATTCGAATTCGAACGCAGTATCGTGTTCCTCTCGATAAGAGCTACAGAAGGACGTAAGTTTTGTTACGTTTTGAGATGTTTTGAAAACATGATGTTGCTAGAATTGCATGTGATTCAGATATGGCGTTTCTGCTACCGTAGATATTGTAGAATTGAAGTCAGATTAAAGAACAGACCGTTTCTGTAATTGTTATGATTTTTGAAATATATTGACTGAGATTTTGATATCAGAATTGTGTATTACTGATTTTGAATATACCGATATTCAGATTATGAGTTCTGTTATTAGTTATGTGATGTTCAGATTGATGGGGTTATTCAGATTGTATTGTTATGCCGTCGAAACATCAGTTGATTTATATTGATCATATTCAATATTGATTGAGATTGATCAGACTATATAATTATCCAGATTGTATTGTTATGTTGATGATATGACTCAGATTGTATCTTGTTCAGACATTGATCAGATTGTATATTGAATTGAGTATTGATCAGAACAGATTGTATATTGATTATTCATTGATACTATGTATTCGATATTGTCTTTTCAGATTGAGATGGACAGAGTTGAATACAGATCATCGTCTTCGTCAGACCGGGACGACAAAGATATAATTCATGTGATATTCGGGAAGACACAACTCAAATAGATCCTATTTGAGTTTCCCAATAAAATCACATACTAGATTATTGTTATATTCTGATCTGAATATGCTTTGTTTATATGCTGATATGCTACTGATCTGTTTATAGATTTATATACATTGCATTTGAGATAGGAGAGTCGTTGACAGCCATTGTCACATATCTAGATGTTCGGTGTATCTCAGCTTAGGAGCAGCCCTGACTCCTATTGCAGTCGTTGATACAGCTCAGACCGAAGTCTAGGAATAAGACGTACAGTCACTTTGAGTGGGAGGGTAGGTGACAGCCATTGACGTCTTATTCACACCGGGATCCCTAGAGTTATAGTTGAGTCGAGTCTAGACATGATTTGACTAGAACTGTATGTGTTTAGAGATGTGGTTTCATAGAATATGAAACCCATGTTTATTGCTTTCAGTATGATAGCATGTTTATATGATTTGATTTAAATTGCATGTCTATCTGAAAGGAGTTGCATGCTTATTGTGATTTGATTTCATAGATTATGAAATCTATTACTTTGAATATGTTCATGATAGCATGTTTTATGATTTAGATTGTTTATATACATGCTTACCATGTTTTATACTGGGATTTATTCTCACCGGAGTTATCTGGCTGTTGTCTTGTTTTGTATGTGTGCATGACAACAGGTGGGACTGGATCGGGGTCAAGAGGATGAGGAGAGAAGAAGAGTTAGCGTGGTGATTCCGGACTTACTGTGGATTTGGTTTATTACTTGAACTTAGTAACTGAACCTTAGACTTAGATTGTACAGTATTGTACTTTATACTGAAATGTATTTTATACTGAGATGTATATTATTTAGATTCCATTACCTTCCGCATTTACATTTTAAAAAGAAAATTTTTTAGACCCTGTTTATCAGAACTGATAATTAAATCCGAACGACGATTAAGAAGATGATTAGCGTCCTGGTCCCCACAACAGGTGGTATCAGAGCTATAGATCCTTTAGATTGAGATAGTCAGAATTGATAGATCTTTTAGACTGAGATAGTAGAGAATGAGCGGGGTAGATTGAATTTTCTTCCTTGCATGTGATTGCTAGCATGAGATTTATTATAATGTTGAATTAAATTATGGGTGCTAGCATGATTTACTGTTTTCCCTATTACATGTTGTTTGTATCTGAGTTGATTGCAGCATGTAATTACTAAGCCTGGATCAGAACCGAGTCTGAATCAGAGGTATATGATCAGAGGAGGGCTGAGACAGATTATACAGATTGTACATTGATTTGTTTGATATTTAGTTATACCGCCTCGGAGATTTCCAGAAAGGGGTAGTACTTCGTCTGAACAGATAGATGCATCAGAAACTCAGCTAGAAGAAAAGATGAAAGAGTTTCAGTTATTACAGCCGCCGGTTCTGAGGGGTACCGAGACATCTGAAGATTGTCAGAACTGGTTTGATGATATAGAAATACTGTTCGATTTACTTGATTGTACAAATGAATAGAGAGTTAAAATGGTGCCTTATCAATTACGAGAAGCCGCCAGGAGTTGGTGGATTACCAGTAGAAGAATGTGGGCACAGGGAGGTACAGTGATGTCGTGGGAAATATTCAGAACTGAATTCTATCGAAGATTTTTCTCAGCTTCGTACCGAGAGGACAAGAAATTAGAGTTTGAGAATTTGAGCCGAGGGCAGCTGAATATTGACCAATATATTGCTAAATTCTCTACTCTACTGCATTTTGCTCCTCATTTAGCTGGAAATGATGAAGCTGTAGTGAATCAGTTCATCAGAGGGTTGAATTCGGAGGTAGTTGCATTTATGAATTTGCAACGACCTTATCATTTTGCTGATATCTTGAGTAGAGCAAAGAGAGCGGAGATGAGTCTGATTAGACAATTGACAAGGTTGTGTGTGAAGCCACTTCAGACACAGCAATCCCCTCTTCGATATGATCACGGCAATACGAGTGGGAAGCAAGATTTGCTGAAAGCTCGAAAGAAGGCTTTCAAGAAGTTGGGAAGTGGTTCCTCTTGCTACAGTGGTTCTAGCCCGAGTTATACTGGAGTACATTGCAGGACTTGCGGAGGGAGACATCCCACCGAGCAATGCCAGGGAGTGACTGGTAGATGCAATATTTGTGGACAGCCGGGACACTTTGCTAAAGTCTGTCCCCAGAAGCGTTCCTGAAGATTGTAGGGAACAGAGTTCAGTTGAAAACACAGATCTAGAATTCACAACAGGTACTATTCTTTATGATTCTATTGCATATGTATTAATATATACTAATGCATTTGTTAAGAATATCTTTGACTGAGTTGCATGGAGATATGTTGTATCTGTTGAGTTTGTATGTACTGTAGTATTGATGTCCTTGCTTGTTGAGGAAGTGTTGATATCAGAGATTTCTGTATATATTGTATACTACAGTAAGATGAGAATGAAATAAAAAATAGCATATGATGTACTTGTGTTCCTGATTTGAACGCATTATTGATATGTATATGCTGAACAAGTATAGACATATTGGAGAATTTTTTCAGAAATGGTAAGAGTCAGATCAGAGATGACTGATCAGTGGAGATACCACGATAAGGATTCTAGATTTAGAATTCCTTTGATATCTGTATTGTATATGACTCGATTAATACAGAAAGGAGCAGATTGCATCCCTATGTATTCAGTAGACCTACTGAAATCGAGCCTAACATTGACAGATATGTCAATGATGTATGAGTTGGCAGACATTAGCCAGATAAGATTTCAGATTTGTGTATTATATTAGAAAGATAGAGTTCAGAATTGAATCGAGATCAGACATTGATTGTATGTTAGAATTCAGTACAGAATGATATTAAATGTACAGAATGATACAGAATAAATTGAAAGATCAGTAGAAGAGTACCGACCAAGAGTACATCTGATTTTGTGATACTCTTTGGCACGTGTCAGTATATTCAGAGATATTCTGATGAATTCTATGCTCATTATATCTATGAAATTTTGATATATTTGCAGCATCGGATTGACTGAATAGAATATTTGAATATTGTATTGAATATTCTGAGAACTGTAATGATTGTATACAGAAACTTTTCAGATAAGAATCCTGCTTGAAACAGATTGTATTCAGAGTATGCGTTATCTGAAGTTAGTATACAGATTGATTTCGATACCGTTGAGATTTCGATCAGTTATTGATAAGATACCGATATCAGAAAGATCAGAAATTTCAGAAATGTCAGAAATGTCAGAAATGTATATTGTCTGATTTGACAGATTATCTTATTCGATTATTGCTTTATATCTGCTTGTGTATTGTTATTGTTCTAAATCAGTATTCATGATATCTTATATTGGTTGGGAGAACCTTTTAATTGCAGATGAGATATAGCAGTTGATCAGAATGACATGAAGATATTTACCAGAAATCATTGTGTTATGAGTTCACTGAACTCACTAGATCTGTATAGGTTACTGATATTTTGTATCTGATTTGATATTACTATTGTTTTGAATCCGTATATGATACAGATTGTTGTGAACCATTGAGAATATATACAGTTCAATTATATCAGAGTTGTTTTCGAGAGGTACAGCTATTCAGCAATGCGATCAGAATGTTCAGAGTTTGATTGATAATCAGAAAGGAGCATCGATCAGTGTAACCGATATATGATTTTGTGTTTTGTATGAAATTGACTAGCTTGTGATGTCAGAATGTTACAGAATTGTATAACAGAATTGATATTGATAGTCAGAGCCGAATACCAGGTAGGTATTTCTTCTTTACTTTATTTTATTAACTGATTTGTTTATGTCAGTAGTTCGGATCTGGAATCATAGATAGGGTCAGAAATGTACCGTAGTGGATTCAGTTTTCATTCTGATGATTGAGAATGTATGATATTCGAACAGATAGTGGTGATATAGACAGATGAGATCAGTTATAACAGAATTTGTACTGAAATATTGGCAGAAATTGTACTGATATGTCTGAATTGCCACTAGATAAAGGGAGAGATAGAACTCAGAAGAATTATTACATAATTGGTATAATTCTGAATAGAAATGAGAGTACATTTCTATGACTCTAGTAATGATATTACTGCTATTTCTCTTCAGATGGTAAGAGGATATGATTATGATTGACAGACTGTTCAATCTATATCTACTAGTTTGTACAAGATAATGTACGAACATGACCAAATGACACAGATCGATGTCAGAGAAGTGGTCAGAAAGATCAGAATGCCATAGTAGATTATGTCAGATTGTGATTTTGCTTGAGGTTGTACTCGTAATAGAATATCATGAACTCTCTCTTAGATTATTATACAGATTGACAGAGAGTCATAATGTACTATCCAGATATGGAAGATATCCAGAGAGTAGTAGAGCTGGATGTTAGCACTAGTTGACGTGAGGTATTGTTACTTTATGGGTGATTGTGTGGTGGTAGCTATCAAAAGAGTACTGAGATAGTTACAGACGACACATTGTACAGTGAGTACTACAGAGTCATTATAAAGAAGATTCAGAGAGGAATAAAGATAGCTCAGAAATAACAGATTGGATAAACCAACATCGGATGATGATGTTTGGTATTTGGAATGGAAGATTGAATATATCCTTGATCGGGATAAACAAAATTGATAACCGTCAATAGTACTGATTTACTATGAACTGTAGATTGGTTTATACAAATATTGTATAACCAACATGGCATGATTGATTTCGTCAAAGTTAATTTAAGAAGTATTATGATGTTATACTTCATAAATTCGTATTCCAGATGGGGATCAGGGATTTGAGTTTTGATTTAAACTCTAGTATACATTTCTTCTCGTATATCTGAATTGATTTCTTGTGAGTTCGGGGACGAACTCAGATTTAAGAGGGGGAGAAATGTAATGCCCGAGAATTATAGAATTGATAAACCAAGATTATTAATCTTCACTAACGTGAGACTCGGAAGATATGAGAATGCATGATATGCGATGAGGGAAGAAAAGTCATGAGAAAATAAGGTTTGAAAGACCGCACCCGCGCCCAGAACAGGAGTGCACCTGCGGTTATTAAAAATGGAATTTTGGAAGGTGAGGCCGAAGCATTACCGCACCCGCGGTTGAGTGGCAGAAAGTTGGGGGTTTTTGGAAATGGCAAGACTGCACCCGCGGTGCTAGCCAGAGCGCACCCGCGGTGCCAACACCGCACCCGCGGTCTAGAACCAAGCGCACCCGCGGTCAAGCTTCGGGAAATTTTGGATGAAGATCAATAGGCATAGCGCACCCGCGGTCATGTAATGAGCGCACCCGCGGTGCAACGTGCAGAACAAAGAATTGGCCACTTGTTTGACATGCAATTGAGAGATATATATATATATATATAGGTGTGATTCTTCACGATTTCATCTGATGAAATCGTGAAGTTCCTCTTCCCTTTTTCTTTAAAAGGTTTCCATTTCTAAAACTTGTGATTTTGAAGAATCCGTGTCTCAGAATCCGAATTCGAACGCAGTATCATGTTCCTCTCGATAAGAGCTACACAAGGACGTAAGTTTTGTTACGTTTTGAGATGTTTTGAAAACATGATGTTGCTAGAATTGCATGTGATTCAGATATGGCGTTTCTGCTACCGTAGATATTGTAGAATTGAAGTCAGATTAAAGAACAGACCGTTTCTGTAATTGTTATGATTTTTGAAAGATATTGACTGAGATTTTGATATCAGAATTGTGTATTACTGATTTTGAATATACCGATATTCAGATTATGAGTTCTGTTATTATTTATGTGATGTTCAGATTGACGGGGTTATTCAGATTGTATTGTTATGCCGTCGAAACATCAGTTGATTTATGTTGATCAGATTCAGTATTGATTGAGATTGATCAGACTCTGTAATTATCCAGATTGTATTGTTATGTTGATGATATGACTCAGATTGTATCTTGTTCAGACCTTGATCAGATTGTATATTGAATTGAGTATTGATCAGAACAGATTGTATATTGAGTTATTCATTGATACTATGTACTCGATATTGTCTTTTCAGATTGAGATGGACAAAGTTGAATACAGATCATCGTCTTCGTCAGACCGGGACGACAAAGGTATAATTCATGTGATATTCGGGAAGACACAACTCTAATAGATCATATTTGAGTTTCTCAATAAAATCACATACTAGATTATTGTTATATTCTGATCTGAATATGCTTTGTTTATATGCTGATATGCTACTGCTCTGTTTATAGATTTATATACATTGCATTTGAGATAGGAGAGTCGTTGACAGCCATTGTCACATATCTAGATGTTCGGTGTATCTCAGCTTAGGAGCAGCCCTGACTCCTATTGCAGTCGTTGATACAGCTCAGACCAAAGTCTAGGGATAAGATGTACAGTCATCCCGAGTGGGAGGGTAGGTGACAGCCATTAACGTCTTATTCACACCGGGATCCCTAGAGTTATAGTTGAGTCGAGTCTAGACATGATTTGACTAGAACTGCATGTGTTTAGAGATGTGGTTTCGTAGAATATGAAACCCATGTTTATTGCTTTCAGTATGATAGCATGTTTATATGATTTGATTTAAATTGCATGTCTATCTGAAAGGAGTTGCATGCTTATTGTGATTTGATTTCATAGATTATGAAATCTATTACTTTGAATATGTTCATGATAGCATGTTTTATGATTTAGATTGTTTATATACATGCTTACCATGTTTTATACTGGGATTTATTCTCACCGGAGTTATCTGGCTGTTGTCTTGTTTTGTATGTGTGCATGACAACAGGTGGGACTGGATCGGGGTCAAGAGGATGAGGAGAGAAGAAGAGTTAGCGTGGTGATTTCGGACTTACTGTGGATTTGGTTTATTACTTGAACTTAGTAACTGAACCTTAGACTTAGATTGTACAGTATTGTACTTTATACTGAAATGTATTTTATACTGAGATGTATATTATTTAGATTCCATTACCTTCCGCATTTACATTTTAAAAAGAAAAATTTTTAGACCCTGTTTATCGGAACTGATAATTAAATCCCAACGACGATTAAGAAGATGATTAGCATCCGGGTCCCCACAACAGTAGCTCGCGCATATGCGCGCACATCTTCCGCGCATATGCGCGAGGCTTTCTTCACAACTCTCGGGTACCCTCGCGCACATGGGCGCACACTGCTCGCGCATCTGCGCGAGGTCTTCTGCCACGTTCGCGCATATGCGCAGCTCCTTGTCGCGCATATGCGCGAGGTATTCTGTCCTCGCACATAATTCGTGTTTCTGTTCGTCTTTCCTGTCTATTTCTGGTCCGATCTATTCTGCCTATAATCACCTCAATTATCACCAAATCATTTCGGATTATGGTAATCAAATTCTCGGGCCTTTCAACAAGAATGACAGGATCTAGAAACACTTCGATGCTGTTTATTTTGTCAATGAACAAACTTAAGGATAATATAAATATTTTCAAAATTTTCTCATTTCTGTGATGAAAAACCAGCTGCAAAATTATAAAATTGTTTATAAAAAGATACCATAACTTAGATTTAAGGATCAGTTAAAAGCAAATACTGCAGTTGCCATTACTGATGGGGCACCTCATCGCATAGAGAAGCCCAAAGAGGAATGGACAACTAAGGATAAGAGGAAAGCCGATCTAGATAATGTGGCTAAGGATATCATATACAAAACGCTGGATAAAGTCCCTTTCAGCAAAATCAAGATGTGAAAAACTGGCAAAGAGATATGGGAGAAACTGATCCAGCTGTGTGAAGGAAACAAGCAAACAAAAGAGAACAAGCTATCAGTTGTTGTTCAGAAATTTGACAACATCAAGATGAAGGCTGGAGAATCCATGCACGAATATGATGAAAGGATTAGTGGTAATATCAATGAGCTGAATGCACTTGGGAAAGTGTATTCGAATAAAGAAGTGGCATTGAAGGTGGTCAGAGGTCTTCCCAAAGAATGAGATGTCAAGACCATGGCAATGAGAGAGTCAAAGGATCTTAACAAGGTCGAACTTCATGACTTGTTTGCTGATCTAAAGACTTACCAGTTTGAAATACAAAACAGCTGCCACAACTGCTGCCAGACTGGAACCAACTGGTTCAGTTGACAAATCTGCTGATCAACTGAGCAATGATGCTATGTCATTGTTTGTCAAGAAATTTGGAAGGTTTATGAGGAGGAATCAAGGAAACTTCCAGAAGCAGTATCAGAAAAATCAGTCGAAAGATGAACTACAACTGTGGAAAATCTGGTCATTTCATTGCAAACTGTCCTAAGCCAAAGAAGGACAGTCGAGGATCCACTGAAAAGGGAAAGAAGCCCAATGAGCACAGAAGAAGGACCAAAGATGACAAGAAATCATACAAAAAGAAACATGAAGTGCTTTTGGCTGAATAAAGCAAATCTAAGTGGGTATAAACTGACAGTAACGAGTCAGAACCAGAAAGCCCAATCAGTTCAAGTGAAGATGAAGACGAAGTTAAGTGCTTAATGGCAGATAATGCTGAACTGGAGTCAGCAAGTGAACATGTATTTGACTTCAGCTCTACTGATTTCACTCGTGAGGAACTCATTACCACATTGCATGACATGGTAAATGAGAATTACAAACTTGCTCTGTAAGGTCCAAAATTAAGACGACGTAATCCAACTGCATGCGAATATAGGAAATAATGAAAAATGAGTAATTTATTTATTTTAATTTCTAATTAATTATGTGACATACGTGTTTATTTGTTAAATATGATTTTATGGTCATCATGCATAGAATTGTATTTTTAAGGAATATTCAAGCGACGATCGAGGAACGGGGACCGAGGGCTCAAAAATGTAAAATATTTTTATCAAATAATTATTTTTTAATTATTTAAAATATGGTCGATGTTTTTTTTTGTATTTTTGAAATTAAGGGTTTTGAGGTGATTTTATACGCTGGGGCGTAAATTTTATCGGGGTTGGTTTTTTCAACTAAAATGCAAACTTTTTGACAGACCGGCTAATAAATTCACATGTTTAATTAATCAAAACTTTGGTTAAAATTTTATTAATCCTAATTATAGCTAATGGGCTTGAATTTTGTGGCTTAATAGGCCTAAAGCCTACTTAGCAAATAAATTAGTATAAAAAGTAGCAAATTGATCACAAAACCCTATGCTTGCAAAAGAAAACTCACGCCTCACTCTTTTAAAAATCTGAAACTCTCCCCCCACCCTTCTCATACCACACACGGCAGAGCACACACAAGCAACCTAGGAGAAATTTTCGAAGGGCAAGCAAGATCAAGCCAAAGTCGTCTCCCGTTCTTCGTCGTCAACGCGTATTCGAGCGTATTTAACGCAAAAGCACACCTAAATCTTCCTTTTCTCATCCATCATATCATATTATGGTTTGAATCATTGTATGCATGAAGAAACATGGATTATTTTTAAGAATTTTCGTAACATGGCATGTGGGCATGAGAAAACATGATTTACGAATTCAAAAACTTGTATATTGTTTAGCTAAGGGGCTGCCATGACATAAGGAAGGATCAAGAGTGGTTTATACATGTTTTAGAGTCACACACACACACCCTAAACACCACAATAGGAAACGGCAGGAACTAGAACCAGCAAACACGTGATTGTGCTGTCATGGATTTGTGGGGTTCGGTTTGCACTAAGGAGAGGGCCAGAGCTCGGCCAGGGCTGGGGCCAGAGCGCGGCCAGGAACTGTTAAGGGTTTTGGGAGAGTCCTAGCCAAGCTAGGACTCAAACCGAGGGCTAGGGAAAGAGTCCTAGCCATGCTAGGACTCAACCCGAGAAGTCGCGCAGCATGCGCAGGAAGTTGAGGCTTCCAGGGGCTTGGGGGCTCGGTCTGGGGTTCAAGGGCCGGGTCCAGGCGTTGCACTAGAGTCCTAGGAAGGTGGGTGTGTGACTGGTTCAGGGTCTGGGCTCACGGGAAGGAGACTGGATGCACAATAAGAGTCCTAGCTATAAGGGGAGCTCTCGGCCAGTACATGTGGGACTTGGGGTAGCTCGTTTTTGGTTTTGGGATTAATATCTTGTCATCTTAGGGTCCAGTAGGGTGATTTGGCATGTTGGGCACATTTTGGCTTGACTTGGTTCGGGGGTAACTAGTGAAAATTAAAAGTTGGCTCGGGGTCGAATTTTAGGGGTCAAATATGGTTTTTAAAAGAAGAGAAAATTGGAAAACGACTCATGGGGGTCGAGTCGTGGTCCATAAGGGCTATAATAATATAAAAAGACTAAATTTAGAATTTAGGAATTTTATATTAAATTTTGGTATTTTTCGGGATTAAAACACCGTTAAAACAATTAATTAAAGATAAATGAAAAAGTCTAACATCTAGGCCAAATAAAATTACGAAAAATTTTATGTAAGCTTAAATATTTATTTGGGACATGTTAGAGTCATGAAATCAAGAAAAAGTCGTAAACGTAAAATGTCGAGTCCAGGGGTAAAACGGTCTTTTTATACCGGGAAATTAGTAAAGGTCATGGCAGTGCCCGAAATGCTGTTTTTATGCAAATATGATTATTTTATTATGTTTATGATTTCCCATGATTAAATTATGATTTTTTTAAATGTCTATTTGATATTTATGATTGAGGGAAGACATTTAAAATGCATGTTGCATGCTTGGTTTCAAAATGAAAATGTAAATATTATTCACGATTTTTATAAAGTGATGTGAATGAAAAATGTTGAAGGAAGTGAAGTGATTGTGACTAGTTCGTTAATGGTGGAGACATCGAGAGGGTTATGGTCCCAGTGGGAGCCCGACGATCGTGTTTCTGTCATTGCGAATATGAGGTTATGAGGTTTGATGTAAGAATGGGAATATCGTGAGGGGAGAAGGCCCCAGAGGGAGCCCATTTATGGGAAAAGGCCTCAGAAGGAGCCCCGACGATCGTATTTCTATTCGATCATGTCAGGCCAAGGCTCAGTTGACCGGTGAGAGTGTCGCTGATGTCCCCGCTGCCCAGTACTGTGGTTTTATATAGATGGATCCATCGTCATGTCATGTCATGTTGAGGAAATTCACAATCAACGATCTGAATTCAACAAAGGAAAAAGGAAAATGTTTATGATCATGAAAAATGTTTATGTCATGTCATGTTGAGGAAAAAGGAAAAAGGTTAGTTTATGAAATGCATCATGAAAATATTTATGTTTAAATTTATGCATCTTCATGAAAACTATATTTTAAGTACAAGCATTTTTCACCGTTATATGTTGACTGTATTACGTATTACTCGTTATAAAGATTATGGTGTGTTGAGTCTTTAGACTCACTAGGTGTGATGGATGCAGGTTATCATGATAATGCTAATGGAGGTCTTGATGGTTGATCTGACTGGACTGAAGGTGCACATGACCCGAGGACCGACGCTAGTTTCCGCATATATGTTATGATTTATGTTAAAAGATTTTATGACTTTTATCATGATTATGAGTTGTTTTTGAGAGGTTATAGTATGGGCTATACTTTTCAAATGTTATTTTTAGATTTAGAAAAATGTTAGTTAGTTGTTTATTTTAAAATGATGTCAAAAATATTTTATGAAATTTTATGGTTCGGCCGAATGTTATGTGAGGTTTTAAAAAAAAAAATCTAGTACTCTTAAGCGATAAAAAGGGCAGACATTTCATGCTCGATTATTTAAGAAGGTTAGAATTGAGCAAACTGATCCCAATGACAACAAAACAGAAACTGATGAGTCAGTTGAACTGTTGACCCTAAAAAGGGAGATTGCACAACAAAAAGCTGAAATGATTGAAAATCAAGCTTTGATATGTCAGTTAAAAACAGAAATTTCAAAACATACTGAACTGATTCAAGCTTGGAACAAGTCTTCAGTTGCATTGGCTGAAATGCAGAATTCACAAAAATCAGTTGCTGATAAAACTGGTTTAGGCTTTAACAGTCATGATGAAAATTCTGCAAGTGATACACAGCCAAAGTTGAAAGAAAATAAAGGAAAGTACATTACCTTTATAAAGTCAACTATGGTAAATGAATTCTCAAAACCTAGTAAACCAGCTGTTCAATTGACTGAAAGTAAGAACAAAGGAAAACGGTATGGAATTGGATAAAGATCTGAGAGTTCAACTGATTCAAGAAACTTTTCACCTAAACGATTCAGTCACAAAAATCAGTACTCAAGGAATGGCTATTAAAATTACTAAAACTGTAAGCCAGTCCAGAAACGATATCAAAAGAATAGTAAGTTGAAAAAGGATACAAATCATACTGTTTCATCCTCACATCACACACATATTGCCAAGAATTTGAGAAAAACCATTTGAAACACAACAACTGGGAAGTCAGTTAGATTGAATCAAGTCTGGCTTCCTAAAGGACTAATCAGTTTAGGACCCAAATTAATATGAGTACCGAAATTATATATTGTATGTGATTGCAGGTAACAGGGAAAAGAAAAGAATGAACTTGGTATCTAGGCAGTGGCTGTTCGCGACATATGACAGGAGATGCAAATTTGCTATCTCAACTGATCAAATATACTGGATCAAACATCAGTTTTGGAGACAATTCCAAAGGTAAAACTGTGGGTAAGAGTAAGCTTATCCATGGTACCTTTACAGTTAAAGTTGTTTTGCTAGTTGGGAATTTGAAGTATAACTTGATAAGCATCAGTCAGTTATACGACAATAATTTCTCAGTTCAGTTTGACACACACACTTGTTCAGTTAGAGACTCAACTAATGAGTTAATCTTAACTGGAAATCGTTGTGGAAACACTTACAAAGTTAGTTGGACTGAACAACCATATGCACCAGTTTGTTTTATTGCTTCCAAATCTTTTAAGAACTAGTTGTGGCATAAGAGGTTGAACCACTTAAACTTTAAATCTATTGCCTATCTGAGTAAACATTATCTTGTAACTTGTTTGCCCAAAATAGATTTTTCAAAAGATAAAGTTTGTTCAGCATATCAGTTTGGTAAACAAGTAATATCTTCATTCAAAAACAGAGGTTGTAAATCATCTTCCCGATGTTTTGAACTGTTACATATGGATCTTTTTGGTCCAATACCAGTCATGAGTTTTGGGGGAATGAAATACACCTTAGTAATTGTGGATGATTTTTCAAGGTTTACTTGGATTGTTTTTCTCAAATCCAAAGACCAAACTGCTGCAAAACTGATTAAACTCTTCAAAAGATTAATAAATGAAAAATCAATTGGGATTGATCGAATAAGGTCTGATAGAGGGACATAATTCAACAATAAAAATCTTTCAACTTTTTTAGAAAACATTGGAATCAAACATGAGCTCTCAGTATCTAGGACACCTCAGCAAAATGGTGTAGCTGAAAGAAGGAATCAGACCTTTAAAGAAGCTTCTAGAACAATGCTTGATGATTTTGGTATTTCTCAAAGGTTTGGGCTGAAGCAGTAAACACTGCATGTTACACTCAGAACAGATCAATGATTAAGAAGAATCATGTGAAAACACCATATGAGATCTGGCATGGAAGAAAAAGTGTGGTTTCTTATTTCAAAATATTTGGCTGGAGATGTTTTATTCTTGATAGTCGTAAAAATCATTTAAAAGCCTTTGATGCTAAGTCTGTAGAGGGAATATTTCTCGGATATTCTTCAGTTAGTAAATCATCTAGACGTTTTAATAAAAGCTCTTTAAATGTTGAAGAATCTATTCATGTTGGTTTTGATAAAACTGAGCTAACTGATAAACCAACTGATCCAGTGGATCTAGTTGACCGTTTTACAGAGATCAGTTTGGAGGATGATAATGAAGAAAAAAATCATATCAATAGAAATATCCTTCAAACACCTAAACCAGAAATACTAGATCAATCGGTTGTACAGGAACCTGCTCCTGATAATCAGTTGGTGGAGCAAACAGATGATATTTAGTTACCAACTAATACAGCTCCAACTGAAACTGAAAACATTCAGTTTCCAACAGAAGCAGTTGCTGATATGAAAACAACAAATACTGAGATCAGATGGAAGAAATCACATCCTCAAGAATTGGTGATAGGTAATCCATCTGACCCGGTAAGAACAAGAAATCAAATTCTTAATTTGTTCATTCATTCTGCTTTTGTCTCACAAGTAGAACCGAAGAAAACTGACGAAGTTTTTGCTGATCCTAACTGGATAAATGAAATGCAAGAGGACCTAAATCAGTTTACCCATAACAATGTCTGGAATTTAGTTCCAAGACCAGTTTTTAAAACAATTATAGGTACAAAATGGATATTCAGAAATAAACTGGACGATGATGGTTCAGTTGCACGCAACAAAACGAGACTTGTAGCACAAGGATATAGGTAGGAAGAAGGAATTGACTATGATTAAACGTATGCACCAGTTGCAAGACTGTAAGCAATCAGAATGTTCCTTGCCTATGCATTATTCAAGAACTTTAAAGTATACCAAATGGATGTAAAAAGTGTATTTCTGAATGGTCAGTTGCAAGAAGAAGTTTATGTTGAACAACCACCGGGTTTTATCGATCACTCTTTTCCTGATCATGTCTATCATTTGAACAAAGATTTATATGGTCTGAATCAAACTCCAAGAGCTTGGTTTGAGACACTTTCAAAATTATTAACTGATCATGATTTTACTGTTGGATCAGTTGACAAAATCTTGTTCAAATTTTCTAAGAATGATCACATTTTGCTTGTGCAAATATATGTTGATGATATTATATTTGGGTCAACTAACCCCAAATTATGTGAGAAATTTGCCAAGTGAGTGCAGGACAAATTTGAGATGAGTATGATGGGTGAACTGACATTCTTTCTCGGACTACAAGTAAAGCAACTGGAGACTGGTATTTTTATCAGTCAGACCAAATACACGAAGGAATTGCTCAAGAAATTTGGCATGGAAACATGTTCAGCAAGCACTCCCATGAGTTCATCAATCAAATTGGACAATGATCAAAGGGGAATATCAGTTGAGACGACACTCTACAGAGGTTTAATAGGTTCATTATTGTATCTAACTGCTAGTCGTCCTGATATTGTATTTGCTGTTTGTATGTGTGCTAGATTTCAAGCAAATCCTAAGCAATCTCATTTTTCAGTAGCCAAAAGAATTTTAAAATATATAAAGGCACTCAAAATGTGGGATTATGGTACGCTAAAGACTCATCTTTCAATTTAGTTGAATATTTAGATGCAGATTATGCAGGATGTAAGCTAGATCGTAAAAACACCAGTGGATCTTGTTAGTTTCTAGGAGATAGACTGATCTCATGGTTCAGGAAGAAGCAAACATCCATAGCTACTTCCACAACTGAAGCAGAATACCTTGCTGGTGGAAGCTGTTGTGCCCAACTGCTCTAGATTCAACAATAACTGAAAGATTATGGAGTTGATGCTAAAGAATCTCCCCTATTTTGTGATAATACAAGTACAATTGCAATAACTTACAATTCAGTTATTCACTCAAGGACGAAGCACATTGAAGTTAAGCATCACTTAATCAGATATCATGCTCAGAAGAAAGCTATCAGACTGGAATATGTGTCAACTGAACAATAAGCTACTCAAATTTTCACCAAAACCTTTGCCAGAGACTAAGTTTCCTCACTTTCGCAATATACTTGAATTAATTGATTTATCCTAATTATATCAGTTTTATTGTTGCTGTAACGCCCAAGATTTTAGTTTAATATTTTTGAGCTTACCATGTATTATGAATAAGGGAATGGAAGAACAGACAAGGAGAAGCGACGTTGCAAAGTATATTGTTGGGGCAGCAGAGACAGTGCACCCACGGTCCAAAAAGACAGTGCACCCGCGATCGTTTCTCCTGAAATGTTGAAGAATTACAGTAGCTTGACCGCACCCGCGGTAAGAACAGGACCGCACCTGCGGTGGATACACAGAGACAAGACCGCACCCGCGGCAAAAGAGTCAACGCACCCGCGGTGCAACGTGTAGCGCACCTGCGGTAGGGTAAGTGCGAGAAGTCCATCATGCATATTAACTTGACACATGGCTTGTTAGACATTTAACATGCAATTTCATCACTTCCTCAGCAAAGAAACCACAGAGAACTCCATGAAAGAATAACCTTAAACTTCATGTCATTATAGAGAAGTGGTTGTGCAAAATCTAACCATCCGATTTTGAATACGAGCTTGGATTGGTGCTCCTTGCATCATAGGCTTCTAAAGGATGTAAGTTTTGTTATGTTCTTGTGTGATTTGGCAATATTATGTTGCATACGACATCCGATAATTGATTCGGTTGCGAATATACGTTCACAATAATCACAAGAACACATAATATAGCTCAAACTCTGATTGTTGATATTAGTTGATTGTTTTTTGAGTTATCGGGATACCGAAATTGCACCGTTATGCTGTCGAAATGCACCGAGATTGAATATTGATCTATATATGCGTATGGTTGTGAGTTAGAAATTGATATGGTACATTGTATATATGACATTTCAGATTTTCATTGGCCAAATTGATATTGAGAGTTCACGACTTCGACATTGACCACGACTGACCAACGAAAGGTATAATTCATGTTGATTCGGGAAGATACAACTCGAATTAGATTTAATTCGAATTTCCCAAAATCACATACTAGATTTCTATACCTTGCTATGCTTGTGCTTTATCTTGATTTAATTACATGCATTGAGATAGGAGAGTCATTGGCAGATTTGCCAAAATTTCTAGATGTTCGGTGGTATCGAAACATAGGAGAAGATCGACTCCGATTGTAGATATTTGATACAGACAGGACCGAAGTCTAGGAATAAGACGTACCGCCACCATCATTGGGAGAGTAAGTGGGAGACTTGTTACGTCTTATTCACACCGGGATCCCTAGATTTAGATACGAGTCGAGTTAAAGAGTAAGAGTCGAATTGTTTATCTGTATTCACTAATGTGTCATAATTACTGAATCATGTGTTATGATTTTGTATGAAATTGCATGACATACATGTATACATGTTTTATACTGGGATTTGTTCTCACCGGAGTTTCCGTCTGATGTTGTGTTTGTATGTGTGTATAACAACATGGTGGACATGATCAGGGTCCAGAAGAACTTGATGAGGATGAGAGATCAAGATAGCGTGGTGATTTCGGGCGTAGAATTTACTAGTGATTTTACATATGATCTGTAGTTTGTATTGAACACTAGTTTGTATGAATGTACTGAAACAAGACATGTATTTATGTTTGTTGAAATAAAATAGCGAAAGATCTTGTGCATGATTTATATACATTTGATTTAATGTGAAAAGCAAAATTTTGACCCACATTTTCTAGCAAAGATCCAATTAATCCCAAAGAGAATTGAGTTAGAGCCCGGGTCCCCACAATTGGTTTTTCATTTGCTGTTCATTCAGTTTGTCACTTATTATTTAAATTCTTTTCAACTAATGTCAGTTTGTCATTTATTAGCTATTATATTAGTTAGTTAACTGTTTGTCAACTGATGTCAGTTAATCATTTATCAGTTATTGTATTCAGTTCGTTAACTATTTATCAACTGATTAAAGTTAAGTTTTGCACAAAGTAAAGAGACAACAGCAATGATACAAAACAAAATTTTATTGAGAAAAGAATTGAAACCATGTTACACTACACAATTCGATGTCTACAGAATCTTGCCACTAAGTAATCCAATTATTCAACTCATGGATTCGGATCCTTTTGAAGGATTCTGCTTTGGAGATCTTCTCTAGTGGATGCCATTATTTCCACTACATCACATCTAGCAGAACTTGATCAGAAGCAAGCTCGGTAATATGATCGACGACAAACTGCTGTTTGTACTTTCTTGCTGTTGCTCTCTGTGCGGTAGTAGGCGTCAAACCATTACGATGCATGTTCTGAAGATATTGTACTTTAAACCATGAAGACATGACCTTCATGCAGACGTATTCCTCGATTGTTTTCTTCAGATTTTCCAAATGAAGAATTGTCATCGGTGTAACTAGGTTATGCATGCTGCTGCAGGCATCCGAATTACTTGAACTAGACAATTTGAACTGTTGTTATCTAACATTTTTTTATCTTACTTATAGATAGGTTACATTTAATATTGAAGAAGATGAACAGATTCAAGTCTATTGAAACGTCTTTTGACTTACTCAGAATGAGTTTTTCTTACCCTTTCTATGAATTATATGCATTTATTGAGGGGGAATATCCATTTGAAAAGTTAACTGAGAAGACAATAGTCAGTTGGTCTTCAACTGAACTGACTATGTTTTTCAACTGTTCATTCAGCTGCTGATATAACTGATCTTCTCCGATAAGTTAACTAATAAATCAAAAAACATTCTATATTAAATTATGTAATTGTTTGTCGAAGTATTAATTGCTATCTTTCAACAAATATTATTTTGGACCGTGGACCCACATAATCCATAAATACTCTACACACGTTTTTACCACACGTACACACGTTTTTAATTTAAATTTTTCTCGACTGACACGTGTCAAAAAATATGATGATTCACTTACATCAGTACTATACCCGCTTCAATTCAGTTCTTCTCCTTACGCTTACTTCAAATTTACAGAGCAAAAAGAAATTCAAGATTTCTTTCTCGCAGAAAAACACTCAATCTAATGGCAAATCAGCTCCCAGCTCACATCATGAACGGAATGGAAATCAATTTTTACTCAGTTATGACTGTTGTGAGGCCCGGGGCCGAAGAGGGCGGGGGGTGATCGCCGGTGCCATCAATTGCACGGACAATGAGCGGCTCCTGGCAGGCTTCTAGGTGAAGGGAACATGAATGAACCGACCCACACGGGAATGAGAGGGATTCTGAGACTGTTCAATGTAATGGACTGTACAGTTGAAGAGGGCTTAAAAGATTTGATTGGTACTACTCATATCACGAAGGTGCATCTTCTTTTTGGTAGCTCATCACATAAGAACTCCAAAGTTAAGCGTGGTTGACTTGGGGCAATTTCGGGATGGGTGACCTCCTGGGAAGTTTCCTAGGGTGCGTGTGAGTGAGGACATAAGAACGCTGGAAAGACTCGTCTTGGTACAGTGAGGACAGTCGTCGAATCTGGGGCGTTGCAGTTGGTATAAGAGCCGACCTCCCTTAGTACGGTGTGGTTCGGGGACGAACCAAGCGGAAGCTGGTGGGCATGTCAGGCCCGGGGCCGAAGAGGGCGGGGGGTGATCGCCGGTGCCATCAGTTGCACGGACAATTTGCGGCTCCTGGCAGGCTTCTAGGTGGAGGGAACATGAATGAACCGACCGACACGGGAATGAGAGGGATTCCGAGACTGTTCAATGTAATGGACTGTACAGTTGAATAGGGCTTAAAAGATTTGATTGGTACTACTCATATCACGAAGGTGCATCTTCTTTTCGGTAGCTCATCACATAAGAACTCCAAAGTGAAGCGTGCTTGACTTGGGGCAATTTCGGGATGGGTGACCTCCTGGGAAGTTTCCTAGGGTGCGTGTGAGTGAGGACATAAGCACGTTGGAAAGACTCGTCTTGGTACATTGAGGACAGTTGTCGAATCTGGGGCGTTGCAACTGTAGCAGATGAAGCTGTGAAGAACATCTTCATCAAGCTGGAAGCAGCTGGATTGAAACAATTTCTGAGATTATCTTCCCAAGAAATTTAAACTAAAAAGATTCAAGAACTCTATTCCAACGGCTATGTCACCACAACTTGCAGTATCGCATCTACTGTAAATGGTCAGCTGTTGATCATTGACGAGGAGTTCTTCTGCAACATATTTCAACTGTCTATTGATGGGCTAGGTAATCTATCTGAAGTTAAGGCATCTAATGTTGAGGAGACACTAAAAGAAAAAAGGCCTACGATAACGGTGAAAATCGTTATCGTAGGTAATTTAAAATTGTTGTTAAAGCCGTCGCAAATATTTTCGGGAAAATAAAAAAAATTAATTTTAATAATTTAATAGATCTAAAATATCTTTTCATTTGAATAGGCTAACAATATTCATGATATTAACAAACACATAAAAAATTAAAGGAAAAAAATTTACCCTAAATCGAAATTAAATGGTGTAAGAAGAAAAATTTTAAGTGTGGTAAAGTGTTAAATTGTGTAAGAGAGAAAAATTTTAAGTGTTGTGGGGTGTGTGGAAAAAATGGATCGGAAGTGGTGGTGTTTAAAGAAGGTTTGCGACGGTTATTGGTTTAACCATCGCTAATAGCGACTGTTATTCTTAAAACCGTCGCTAATTATGGCGGTTTTTTTCAATTTTGAAATATTGCGATGGTTTGTTCTAATCGTTGCTATATTCAACGGTGGTAGAGAACTGTCGCTATATTTATGAAGGCGATGGTTCTTCCTAAAACCGTCACTAATATGAGCGACGGTTGTAATCAACACCGTCGCCATTTTAAAATAGCGACAGGTTTAGAAAAACCGTCGCTAAATGTAGCAACGGTTTCAGCCAAACCGTCGCTAAATATAGCAACAGCATCTTCACCAGTTGTTGTTTGTCGAAAAAACACTTTAATCGACAACGGTTTTCTAAAACCGTTTTCGATTGTCCAAAAAAACACGCTTATAGACAATGGTTAATAGAACCGTTGTCGTAAACGCTCAAAAACATCGGTTTAATAGAACCGTTGTCATTGACCCTAAAAACTGTTGTCTTCGACCCCCAAAAGACAACGGTTTTATAAAAACTGTTGTCTTTTGCTTAAAAAATGCCATACAACAACGGTTTTCACTTAAACCGTTGTTAAAAAGTTTTTTAACAATGGTTTTAGTGAAAACTGTTGTCATATATGTGTTGTTGATTTCTGAATTTCTTGTACTGAGATGCAAACCATTCTATCTGCTGATGGTCGGAAAATCAAAGTTTCCGATCCCAAGAAGGAGTTGAAGCCAGAAGTGCAACTGCTAGCAGATATAGTAGCCAAAGGACTGTTAGCAAAGGCTGGATCCTTTGCTGCACTTACTCTTGAGAAATTTCAGGCCATGACTGCTATTATGGCTGGACGGAAACTGAACGGGAGGAACATCTAACATTCTCAAGAATATGTTTCAATCGCCCAAGCAATCGAAAGGTTATGCCATGCAGCTCAGCTATTTGCTGAAAGTCAAATAACTGGTGACTAATGATTCTGAAAAATCATCAAAAATGAAAATCTTCCATGCTAAAAATATCCAGCAACCGAAGCAGAAACTGGACATAAGTCCTGAGCATTTCTTTAAGGTAAAGAAGGAGATTTGGACACAAGAGGCTCCTAAATCAGTTCAAAAAAAGAAGACCCTTCAGAAGAAGATAATCAAGCGCAAGTTGATTGTCAGTGGAACTGATTCTGAGAAGACTCCATCTCTCAAAGTCTTCAAGAAGCAAAGCACTTTGAAGACAAAACTTGTTGCTGCAGTTGGGACCATCTTCCAGCAGTCGGGGGCTGTTGCGTGTTTTCACTACCGCAAATGTACGGTGTCAAGTTTTAGTACTGGTTTGAGTACAGATATCGATCCCACGAATAGTAATTATTTAAAATTGTATAATAATTACCATAATTGACATAGCTCAACTTTATTTAGACAAATCAAATAGTTTGTTTATATTCAATTCAAATAAAATAACAAATCCTGTAATTCTAGCACACAGTAAAAATTCACTGAGTAAATAAATCTAGAGATATGATTTCGTCGAGTATCCCCTATGCTAAGTTAAATTCGTCTAACATATCATTAATTTGCACCATGTTTATTAACAATTAATTCACAATATTTTCTATTCCCTTTTTCAAGTGATAAATATAACTGTATAACATATAACCGATTTTAATATGTCTATTCAAAATCATGTAACACGTAATAAATGCAACCAAAGTTCTCTTATGGATTCGCCAAAGTTATACGTCTTTTGCACGTTATAAACATCAGACGATGCGATTTCTCCTGTCCTAATTTCGATCACCTCTCTCGAGTGTTAAATCTCAATTATTAGATCAGTCAAATTATGGCCAGTATTCCAAAAACATTAAAGACAAGAAATCACAAATAAACCCGATGAATTAAATCAATCAAAATTCAAAACGTCAATAACATAGGTTCGACCACGACTACGTCAATCTCTAGAAAATAAAATTAGTTCATGCTCAAAAGTAGAACACAACAAAATCTGTTTGTAATCATTAAAACGTAAATCCAAAGAACCGAATTAGAAACGTGTTGAAGAGAGATAAAAGTGCGTCTCCGTGTCTGGATTTAGCGTCTTCAGTCTCCGTTCTTCGCGTTCCGTCGTCCGTATCTTCTCACTTTTTTGCTCCTTTTCTCTATGATATGTCGGCTGCTAGTAGAATTTTTCGGACTCCTAAGAAAACCACGTCGAAACCTATTTATTGCTGGATATCGAGCCGCGCGCATATGCGCGACAAAGTTCGGCGCATATGCGCGCCTCTTTCTGTATGGAGTCTTCTTGCACGCACTTGCGCGCTTGATCGAGCAAAACTTGCACAGTGAATAGTCCAAAAATTTATTTTATAAAAGAAAGCTCGGTTTAAATATCGCAAGTGCACGATAGTCAAGTTATAATAAACGTAAGTGAATACGAGTATCGATCCACAAGGACTGCGTTACACTATTTTTATTTTCAAGTAAAATTTCTTTAGCAACGATAAATTGAGTTGATGATTAAACTAATGTAAATTAAACAATTAAAATAATTAAAATGCAAAGAAAACGTGTTCCAGAACGCAATGATTAATTTGGATTAAATCAAATGAGAAATGAATTTGTTGGGAAAGTATCAGTTCACCTACCACTCGTGTTTAAATAATTACACTCGACTTTTACTCGTGCATTCGACGGAATTCCCTAGACTAATTAATATACTCTGTCGAGCTGTATTAATACTAATCATAAACATGCAGTACTCAAGTGTCCTCAAGTATTTAACAGTTCAAGATTGCGTTACATTCTATGGAATCCACTAGCTTTCATCCGGGTGAACTATCACTATCGACACGTACCCAATTCCGTATATCTACTAAAATTGTAAATCAGTGGTTTATACTATTTGATCGTATTGTTAATTATTCTATCGAAATCATTAACAACATGAAATAATCAAAGGAAGTTAGCTAGGCTTCGATTGAAATAAGAAAGAACAATAGCATAAACAAATCACTAATAAAAACGTCGAGAAATAATGTTAAACAACGAGTATGGGGTAGGATCCCCTCAAATCCCAACAAATCTAGAGTTTAGCTACTGAAATTCATGATAAAAACCAACAATCAATGTAAGAAATAAAATACTGAATAATGAAAATACAAAAGATGACGACGGATGACGGCCACGACGCGTGGAAATCTCGAAGTCTTTGAAATCTCCTTTGCTCCTAGCCTCCTCTCCCAGAAAAATGATGAAAAGTCTGATAAAGTGTGTAAAAACGGCTGATCTCGTGTGTTAGGTTTTGGTGTAGGATAGAGTCCCTCAAAATTTGGAAACAAATCTTTCTCAATCTCGCTTCTCGCTAGGGCGGTATATTTTGACCGCCCTAGCGAGTAGTCCTCGAATAAACTTCCTCGATCATGTCCCAGGTTTCGCTGGGGCGGTCACTTTTGACTGCCCTAGCGAGACACTCGCGCACAAATCCTCGGCCAGACCACAATGCTCGCTGGGGCGGTCACTTTTGACCGCCCTAGAGAATCCTCTTCGACATTATGCCAAAGTTTCTCCCACTTTTTGGTTCAATTCCTACAAAATCACCACAAAATACACGAGGTCAGTCAAATGCCAAATAATGCTAAAGAGATGCAAAATTAAACTAAACAAACTAATATGATGCATGAATGCGACTCAAAACCAACAATAAAAACACGTAAAAACGAGTCCTATCAGCGCCATTGCTCCGCGCAGATGCGCGGATCCTTCTGCCTGGGTCGCGCATGCGCGCGCCTTGAGAGGCTCGTGTGCGCCGATCTTTCTGTCCTTGTCGCGCATGTGCGCGAAAATAAATCGCGCATATGCGCGATGCAATGCCCTCAGCACTTGCTTTGCTCTCACTTCTTGTCCTAAGCGTCATTTTAGTTCATTTTTACGCCCATGTCGTAGTCGTACCTAAATTCCTACAATCATACCAAAAATAACAAAAACGCATAATTCTGCCCAAGAAAACTAACAATCTATATGAATTGTAAGGATAATTAAAGTGCACAAAATGCACTTATCAAACCCCCCCAAACTTAAAGTTTGCTAGTCCCGAGCGAAATAAAATAAAACATTAACTAAACTAGACTCAACACATCCTAAAGAAAATAATTGAAAGAACAAGAATTGTGGAATAAAAGGATAACCACTAGTCTCAGAGATTACAGTTTCCATGATATTGAATCAAACACATGCCACATTACTCACAGTTCACGTGCGTGTGTGTTTTGCTATTCTTGTTTACCCAATCCAAATGTCAAGATAAGTTCAAAACTTTTTATCTCATAAAATTCTGGACTCCTCGACACACATGTAATTAGCAAAACCATTGAGACACACATTTACCGTCACAAATCAACAGGAGTTATAGGGTGACGTTTGGCTAAACAAAATGACAATCTGAAGAAAATAATTAACCACACAAAGTTCAATATCATGAGATGCGCACATGTACATAATCGAATTCTATGTCTATCGACGGCATTTTTCAAGTGTCCATAGGCTTAACTTTGGCAACTCTTCTCCACTAGTATATTAGGTACGTGTGCCTCGGTCAATAGGTCTTTTAAGCTTATAACGTTAGGCTATGACTAATGGCTACAAATGAAGGTAGAGAATCAAAAGTGAGAGAAAACAAACCAATTGATTTTTCAACACGCGTCTCCTTCTTCCTTTTATTTCACTTCCGCTTGCCTTGCCACAACATATTCACCATTTTGTCCTCTTTTTTCACATCACATGTCATACTCTTTATTCAACTTTTTCCTTCTCCCTTTTTTTTCAACATCTCCCTTTTTTTTTTCTTTTCATAGAAATTCATTTCATTCTTTTCATCTTTTTCTTTTTTTTTTTCAATGATATTCTTATACGCACACAAGGGAGAAGAACTTTTGTAGTGATACACAGGTTCGTTTTCTCTCAGTTTTCGGTAGGTACTAGTGTATATGCTCAAAAGTTGGTAGTTGATGTAGGACTTTAGAATTGATACGAATGGGGGCTTTTGTGTGCCTTGACACACTCCATTCGATTTTCATTAAGTTCAAACATGGGACACTAGGGTATATATGATGTTATGGGTAGGCTTGAAAGGCTCAAACGTTCCAAAAATTGCCTAAATCATCCCTAAGTCACACAATACCCGTATCTCGCCTCGAAGAGTGCCAAACCAAGTTCTAGACTTCTTTCAATTTACCAATCAACAAACACAGACAGATCATATTTTCGGGTATTCACACAGAACAAATCACACATCTCATTCTCATTCAGGCTCAAAAGGCTAACAATTGACAAGTTATTCAAGGAAAAACAGGCCCAACATAAATCAAAGACTGCCTGAATCATTTTTGTGTTAGTGAACATGTAACTCAACAACAAGTAATCAACATGCAGGTTTTGGAGTCTATCCATACATTCAAATTCACAAATTGCATGAACACTCTCTTGACATCGGATGTATCAACAATCATAGCAATCATGAATTAATGTGTAAACAGTTAAGTAAAGATAGCATGCATTCGGATTCGTAATCATGGAACAACTTGAATTTCGGGCCAACTCTCATCGTTGTTTGGTTATCACC
This sequence comes from Primulina eburnea, assembly GCF_022965805.1. Taxonomy (NCBI): domain Eukaryota; kingdom Viridiplantae; phylum Streptophyta; class Magnoliopsida; order Lamiales; family Gesneriaceae; genus Primulina; species Primulina eburnea. The sequence continues at coordinate 23,960,021 of NC_133107.1, read as the reverse complement.
TTAATTCCACAATTCTAAAAAAAAAAACAATTTAACGACTAAAAATGGACATAAAGACTAAATTAACTATTTTTTTAATAAAATAAACATCAAAATTAAAACATCAAAACAAATCAAATCACCCCCCCCAAACTTAAAATATGCATTGTACTAAATGTATAAACAAGAAAGATCGGGACAATCATACCTCCCACGACTCCCACGATGAGCGTCAGTGCTCGCCGTCATCATCATCAACATCTTCGTCCATGTGCTGGGGTGGAGCCTGTGGAGGAGGTCCTGGATACTGTGGTGGCCATGCAGGTGGCTGGGAAACAGGGATCCTCTGGACCTATAGGTGGGAACCGCTGAGCAAGCACATAGGTGAAGTCCATCATATACCCCATGAAGTGGTCGGTGCGGTACTGAAGTGAATCCAACACCTGGCGCTACTCGACGAGTAACTGCCTCTGATCCTGTATCTCATTTTCTAGTCGCCTCAATCTGTCTCCCTTGTGCTCTCTGGCTGCTGCAAGTGGTGGTGCTGGTAGCTGTTTTTGTGGGAGCTCCTCTTCGTCCGGGAACTCATGGGGAACATAGGATGCGGCTCTAAAGAAAGCAACAATGGGGGACTTCGGCTTGAGCACTGGTTCATCAGGGGCCCATAATACGCCACCCTGGCGGCATAGCTCGGTAACAGTGTGGGGACAATGAAGAGCAACCGTGGCTAACGCTGCGCCGACTCTCATAATCGAGCCATACATGATTCGCCCCACGTCAACTGATTTGCCCATCAGGATTGCATAAACCAATGCGGCCTTGTATTTGGTAACATCGTAGTAGTGAGAGGATGGGAGAATTCGGGCCAGTACAAAAGATGTCCAAGCGCTTGCGTTAGGGCCCATGTCACTTTTTTTTAAAGAAGTAGGTCCGCTTGAGCTCATTTTCCAAACGGCACCGGCTTGACATATGGTCCGGATGACCTCTGTGTAATCAACACCTGCTTCGAGGAATTCATTGTATTCATCCTGGTAGAAGCGGGGCATCTGATATAACGTGTTCATCGTTCGAGAGTCGAATGACACCAATTTACCTCGGACCAATACTTTGGACTCATCATACCGAATCCGGAGGTTGGCGTAGAATTCTCGCACAATCGAGATAAGAGCGTCCGACAGGTGTTGAGCGAATTCAAACCATCCTCTACGTTCCAATTCCTCTATGATCACACCACAGGGAATGGACAAATTGAACCCCCGTTCCGGTATTATGGACCGCGTCATAAAACTATCATATATTTGTTGGGCCTCCTCATTCCAAAACCTGTGAGAATCAAAGCTTGAAGAGGAATATGCACCCTTCTTTGTTTTCTTTTTCGGTGCCATCAACTCAATACTCAAATATCGCAACCACATACTAAGCTCAACCAACAGAAAAACCAAAATCGAAGCTAATCGGACCCCAAAATTGAACACTATAATTTCACCACACCAATTAATCCAATAAGCAATTCAACATACGACCCAGTCACGGACTACTTTAGAACAACGAGAAGTAACAAATCCACAATATCAGAAGTTCCTTTAACTAGATTGAGTTCAGATTCCAAATATCCAGAAGTTTTGCACAAAATATGGAGAAAAACCTCACTTGCACGAGAAATCGACCGGAAATCGGAATGTTGGCGGAACGTTGGCTGTTGAGGTGCAGCGGCGGTAGGCTTTCAGGTAGCGGCGGCGGCGGCACGGCATTCCGGAGTAGGCGGTGGTGAAGGTTTCTGAGATTTGAGAGGCGTCTGTGTTTTGTTTTGAGAATGATTCGCAATATCCTCTTTTTTTTTAAAAAAAATCTGGTCGCGCGCATATGCGCGACCTGATGTGGCGCATATGCTCCGAAATTACTGCGTTTCGAGTTTATCGCCAAGTCCTCGCGCGCATATGTGCGTCCTAAGTGGCGCATATTTGCGGTGCCCTCTGTCGGTGTCGCGCATATGCGTGCCTTGAGTGGCGCATGTGCGTCGTGTCCTCTGCCTGCATGCGCGAAAATACGTCGCGCATGTGCCCGGGGCACACTGTCCATAACCTTCTCGAATTATTATATTATTATTTTTTTTAAATTACCTGCAAAAAAATAAAGTGATTTAAATTAATACTCGAACAGAGAAAATTAAAAGTAATAACTAAGAAATTGAAATAAAATAATAAAAACAAAAGGACTGCAAAAATAAATAAATGTGGGTTGCCTTCCACACAGCGCTTGGTTTATTGCCATCAGCCCGACTGTCACAAATTCTGATCATGGTGGGTTGTATGATTTCTTGGATGCCCTTATTTCCACCAGCTGACTTTCAACTTCAATGGTCATCTTTCCTCGTTTCACGTCAATGATAACTCCAACAACAACCAATAATGGTCGTCCTAGAATGACGTGAACATTCTGATTATTCTCCATGTCAAGTACCACGAACTCTGCCAGAACCTTCAATTTTTCGATCTGAAGTTCAACATCTTCCAAAATGCCCAACGCTGTCCTGATCGATTTATCTGCCATTTGTAAGCTTAGTCCTGTGGACCTCATCCTGCTCAATCCAAGTTTCTTGTAGAGAGAACTTGGCATTAGATTTATGCTCGCTCCTGAGTCACATATAGCTTTCTCCACTAAATGACTCCCTATTTCACATGGTACAATAAATTCACCGGGATCTAGCAAATTCTGAGGAAAATTCCTTCGTGTTCCTTTGGTAAATTTACCTTCCACATGATCTGCAAACTCATTATTAGTGTTTAGGTTTTTGAGATCTTCAAGACCTTTTTTCTTTTGAAATTCAGCTTGTAATTGTAGAAATCGCTGGGGGTAGGGAAGTAAAGAAATATCAATGCATTGATTTAAATCATACCTCTCAGATTTCTTACCTCGGGGTCTTTTGGTTGGACTTATCTTTTCATCCCGAACAGGTGTGAGTTCAACCTCCTTCTTTTCTCTGCCTGCCACACCAATCTCTTCATGATGTATAAAAATGGCATTCACTTATCTTAGGTTTGGGTCTGCAGTCTTTTGAACTGCGCCTGATGGTTGAGACGTTAGTTGCTTTGTTATCTGCCCCACTTGCGATTCAAAGATTTTCAAGGTCGCACCAATACTCGCCATGTGTGTCTCAAAGTTGTCCAGTCTTAACTCAGTTCTAGAAATGCTTTTACCAGATGGCTTCCCTTCCCCATTTGATGTATTGAACCCCGGTGGAGGATTCAACACATTCTTATTGTTTGCATAAGAAAAATTTTCATGGTTTCTCAACCCAGGATGATAAGTATTAAGGGGAGGGTTACATCGATATTCTCCAAACCCTCCAACATTTCTGTTGTTGACATACTGAGCTTCTTCAAGAAAATGTGGTTCCTCAAAGACAAGCGATGGTCCCTCAGTATTTGATGTACTCATTTTATTCATGGTTTCTATCTGTGTAGTCAATGTTGATACTTGTGCAGTGAGTGAAGTGATAGGATCCACAGCATAAACTCCGGCAGTCCTCTGTACTCGTGACCTCTCAGACGACCATTGGAAGCTGTTAATGGTCATCTACTCAAGCAAGTCGTAGGCTTGACCAGGAGATTTGGCGAAGATCGTGCCACCTACTGCTGCATCCACTGTTTTCTGTGTCTGACCATTCAACCCATTATAGAAAAGCTCAATCTGTACCCAGTCTTCAATACCATGATTCGGGCACCTCCGCAACAACTCTTTGTAACTTTCCCACGCTTCATAAAGCTGCTCAAAGTCAGTTTGCCTGAAAGTACTGATCTCAATCTTCAATTGTGCAGACTTTGCAGGGGGAAAAATATTTAGATAGAAATTTCGTTGCCAACTCTTGCCACGTTGTGATGCTCCCCAGCGGCAATGATTGGAGCCATCCTCTTGCTTGGTCCCTGAGAGAAAATGGAAGCAAACGCAGTCTAATAATATCATCAGAAACATTATTAATTTTTACCGTGTCTGTGATCTCCAGGAAGGTCCTTAAATGAACGTGAGGATCAGCAGTGGCAGTTCCTGCAAATTGTTTCTGTTGAACCATATTTATTAGTGCAGGCTTCAATTCGAAATTGTTTGCGTTTATGGTCCCTCGAGCAATGCCAGAATAATGCGTGTTGATCACTGGTCTGAAGTGGTCTCTGATAGGTATGGCGTCTGGAGGGTTACATCTCGCGTCCTCTCTATTTTCAGCCATTGTTTGAATTTCTTCCCTTCTCGCTTTTCTTAGTCTCCTCGCAGTTCTTTCGATCTCTGGATCAAAGATAAGCAAATCAGGGCTGTGCGATCTTAGCATGCACTGCAAAACAGAAAAGATTTTACGTAACAAAATAAATAAATAAAATAAAATCTAAATTAAAGTCAAGACTACTTATTAACGATATTAATATGCAATTAAACAGTTTACTCCCCGGCAACGGCGCCAAAAACTTGTTGCGTGTTTTCACTACCGCAAGTGTACGGTGTCATGTTTCAGTACTGGTTTGAGTACAGATATCGATCACACGAAGAGTAATTATTTAAAATTGTATATTAATTACCATAATTGACATAGCTCAACTTTATTTAGACAAATCAAATAGTTGGTTTATTGTAGAACCCGTAATTAGACTACGTATAAGCCATGCATAATTCTAGTATTTTAAATTAAAATGATTTTATTGCATGAGTATTTAAATGCTTTTATTTAAAGTTAATTGTTTTATGCAGTAGTTTAATTTTTATCTTTTCAGTTATTTCAGTGCGGTCGGACTAGAGTTGGAGTTTTGAGATAAAATTTAAGATTTATAAAATCATTCCCAGAGTTTATTTTAGCTAGCTAATAAGTTAATTTAAGTTAAAATAAGGTTTAAGGAATTATTTAAGTAACTTGAGGTAAGTAGGAAATAAATTCATTTAGGTTCCATAATTAAGGGGTTAATTCACTAAATTATTTAAAGGATAGGTAAGGCCCTAAAGGTCTAAAAATTCACTAACTAAATAATATTTCGCCTCCATTTATTTGAGTAATTTCGGCCACCCCCCAGATGATCAACAATTCTTTGACAACTCACCACTTTGACCCATTCCTTGTCATTTCTTAACATGATAATCCTTTCATTTATTTACCACCATTTATTTAATATTAGGTCATTATCCTAGCCTAGTTTAGCATGAGAAATCGGCCACACCCCATCTATTCCCTCCAACAACCCTTTTGATATCAAACAAATTCAAAATTCAAAAGAGAGGTAGACTTGGTCTTGCCATCCCCCTTATATTGCAACCCTTCCCCTCACTCTCCTAACCATCACTCATCTCCCCCATCATCAAAATTCTGAGAGCTATTCAGTGTAAAAAACGTGAGCATCATAGCAAGAATTAGGAGAGAAAACCGAGAAAGAAAACAAGGTAGCAAAGCGCTCCGTCTCCTCCGTGCCGCGTCGTTGCATTTCGTTCGTTTTCTTTTCAAACGAAACCAGGCATGCTTATATTTTTCCTTCTCTTCAAATCAAGTCTTATTAACATTTTTAAACATTATATTATCATCATTTCCATGGCATAACCGAAATATATCAAGAACATTTCGAAAATAAAAGATGCAGAATTTTTCGGTTCCTCTTGTGCTTCACAGTTCCTACGTTTTGGATGGTTTCAGGTATTTTTTCGATTCCAGGCTTCCAAGGCTGCTCATAGGCATGTACTAGGACATGTTAGGAACACTTTTGTCCATTGGTTCGAGTCCCATGCTAGCCGAAATCCAGAATTGACAGCAACACCCCATTAAGTGTCTTATTGTGCTCGATTTGTGAGTTGTTGTCCATAGAGGAGGTTTCTGATCTTGGATGCCCTAGGGGCCTATAGCCATGGTTAGAACACCTCCCTAGCATGTCTATGACGTGACCAAGTCGCCCTTTTGAGGCTTGGTCCATGGTTGCATCGGTTTTTAAATCAAAACACAAGAACAGCCCCTTCCCCTTTTGGCTCTTCTCATTTTACAGCAAGTGTGTTTCGGGTTTTGTGGAATGGTGTGGATCTTGGTTAGCCTATGGCTCTTAGCCACGGTTCACACCCTACCTCGTGATATCTAGATCATTCCATGGTCATCCAAATGGCCACTGGAATGGTCCATGACAGCAAGAACCACAACAACATCCCACGCGCAGAATTTGTGCTCGGTTGGGACGTATGGTTCGTTTCTGGTGTGATGCGAATTGTGGCTGGCCTAGGGCCATTAGCCATGGTTCAAATCATTCCTTAGGATGTTGGTAAGAGGTTATGATCGGTGGTTCAAGTCCCAATGGCAATTAGCCTCGCAAACGACGCAAGGAAACCATAGCACAACTGCTGTATTTTTGTGACAACAAATTTCTGCGTTGGTTCAGTGGCTCGTTCGGGTTCTTGGTTGGCTTTTAGCCTATGGCCTTGGACTAGACAGTGCCTCATCAAGTTAGGAAGGTCATGTTTTTGACCGTTTGTGATTCGGATCATTTTTGAGGTCGTACGAGAAATTAAAGTGCGATGTGCCAAATTGACTCTCGAAAGAGCGTTTCATGTTTTGGCCTCCATTCACCAAAATTTCGGCCCTTACCATTTTAGGAGCATTATTTCATAATTTTAAGTGTATTTTAATCATGACTAAATGATGGTTCGGTGTTGGTTCGGGTTGGCACGGAGTCACGATTAGATACGAAGTCGTTGGGCGTAATTGTCTCGTTTTTGGATTCAATTACAAAGTTTGGTCAAGAAAAATCATTTGCATATTTTTCATGTTAAATTTAGGTCGCAGCGAGTCTGAGAACGATCCAATCCATGTGATAAAATATACAGGATATTTAATTATATTACGTGCATAAAATTAGAAAATAGTCATTTTTTAGATTTATGCGATATTGCTTGTGGCCATTTCACTATCATGGGAGCATTGTATTATCCGGTAGCCAGTTACCGGTCAGTTCAGTTCAGTTATGTACCACCCAGTACACTGTGACATTAGTCTGATCATACGTTCATTACTTCACCCGGTCGCCAGTTACCGGTCAGTTCAGTGCAGGGGCCACTTGCGTAGACCATAATCTCAACAGAAAATTTATGACATGCTATTTTATTACAGGGCTCCAAGGAGCAAACATTTTCACTGTGATTTTCAGTTAAGTTATGAACGTATTATAATTGCTCATGATAAATTATTTTTACGTTATGCCTCATGACATGATATTTTTACTCCCATGAAACTTTATTATATTATTTACTTGTTATTTACGATATATGCATGCTGAGTCTTTAGACTCATTATACTTGATTGTTGTAGGTACTGATGAGGTCGGGATCGAGGGCGGGGACCAGTGAGCTAGCTTGGGTCGGCAGTAGTGAAACCCGAGGACCTCATTTTAGCATTTACCATTTCTATGCTCAAACATTTTATTTTGTTGGATTATTCTTAAATTGTTATTTTACCAACAAATATTTACTTCCGCTGCTATTTTGAATATTAAACTTTTTATCTATCAGTTGAACTTTGAATGAGACATTTGAATTATTTAATGAGACATTTTAATTATTTAAAGAAAATTTTAAATTTTTTCGCAAATTTTTCAGTCACGAATTTTCGGGCCATTATATTTATAATCAATTCAAATAAAATAACAAATCATGTAATTCTAACACACAGTAGAAATTCACTGAGTAAATAAATCTAGAGATATGATTTCGTCGAGTCTCACCTATGCAAAATTAAATTCGTCTAACATATCATTAATTGCACCATGTTTATTAACCAAGAACTCACAATATTTTCTATTCCCTTTTCAAGTGATAAATAGAACTGTATAACATATTACCGATTTTAATATGTCTATTCAAAATCATGTAACACGTAATAAATGCAACCAAATTTCTCTTATGGATTCGCCAAAGTTATACTTCTTTTGCACGTTATAAACATCTGACGATGCGATTTCTCCTGTCCTAATTTCGATCACCTCTCTCGAGTGTTAGATCTCAATTATTAGATCAGTCGAATTATGGCCAGTAATCCAAAATCATTAAAGACAAGAAATTACAAATAAACCCGATGAATTAAATCAATGAAAATTCAAAACGTCAATAACATAGGTTCGACCACGACTACGTCAATCTCTAGAAAATAAAATTAGTTCATGCTCGAAACTAGATCACAACAAAACCTGTTTGTAATCATTAAAACGTAAAAGCAAAGAACCGAATTAGAAACGTGTTGAAAAGAGATAAAAGTGCATCTCCGTGTCCGGATTTAGCGTCTTCACTCTCCGTTCTTCGCGTTCTGTCGTCCGTATCTTCTCACTTTTTCGCTCCTTTTCTCTATGATATGTCGGCTGCTTGTAAAATTTTTCGGACTCCTAAGAAAACCACGTCGAAACCTATTTATTGTTGGATATCGCGCCGCGCGCATATGCGCAACAAAGTACGGCGCATATGCGCGCCTCTTTCTGTATGGAGCTGTCTTCTGTGCGCGCCATTGCTCCGCGTATATGCGCAGAGCCTTCTGCCTGGGTCGCGCATGTGCGCTGCTTGAGAGGCGCATGTGCGCTGATCTTTCTGTCCTAGTCGCGCATGTGCACGAAAATAAATCGCGCAGATGCACGATGCAATGCCCTCAGCACTTGCTTTGCTCACACTTATTCTCCTAAGCGCCATTTTAGTTCATTTTCACGCCCATGTCGTAGTCGTACATAAATTCCTGTAATCATACCAAAAATAACAAAAACGCATAATTCTGCCCATGAAAACTAACAATCTATATGAGTTGTAAGGATAATTTAAGTGCACAAAATGTACTTATCAGGGGACTAACAGCCTATCAAGGCTATCCCTTTGGAAGCTATTCCAACTAAATCCTCAAATAAGGATCAGTGGCCTCTATCTGCCATTCTACCGAAGAAGAAATTCACCGAATCAGGTGACAAGACGAAACTTGCTGGAGATAAAGCTCCATTGATCATTATCTCTGGCTACACCTCTCTACCTATTGCCAGATCAAAGGGGATAGTGATCAGAGAACAATTTGACGCGACTACATCAGGATTGAGCATTCCTCATGCCCTGACTGACTATAAAGGCAGGGAAATATAAAGAAGATCCCAGGCGAACCAATGCCATCCAAATGCACATCGATCTCATTTGGCAAGAGATCGATGAATTCTCATAAAACAAGCTCAAGGCCTACAATGAATAGGTAAAGTTCCGAAATGAAGTCTAAGCCAAGCAGCTTCAGAAGAAGTCTAAAATGAAGAAATTTATTGATATGGAGACTGTTGTTATGAAGATAGTCAAGGCTTCTACAATTGTTCAGGCTCTGGAGCGAAAGAATTATTTTTTCAATCAACTGAGAGCAAAGAAACTACGACAGATCGTTGCTCAACTGCAACTGAACTATGATCCTACCAGTCCAACTTCATACAATGACAGAGCTGTACATGACCAATTGAACTCGGATCTTATCTCATTGCAGATGGAAATCAAAAACTCGGAAATGGATCAAGAAGTGATTATTCAAGAAACCTCCCAGAATTTTTCATCTGAAGAGCCAGCTAAACAATTAGTTCAAGAGACATCCAAAGACATAGTTGCCGAACCTACTCAACAAGCAACTGCCCTTCCACATCAGTTGCTCAACCTACATCATCTTCAGCACCTCCATCTTCAACTAATCCAATGCCTTATTCTGAAGCTGAATTATCACCGGCCAATCTTGATGAGGTCATCAAATCACTCACTTCCGATATTCAGCTGGAAACATCAAGATCAGTTGAAGTTGTTGTCTTAACTGAGAAACCCATATATCAAGCCCTGAGTTTTGAAAAACCAGCCACGAAGGCCTTTTCTGAAGAAGCTGAAGAGCTAGTTCAATCAGTTGTTATGAATGAACATGTAGTTTTGAAACAAACTGGAGAGGCCCAGCTGCACTCAGTTTCAACTGAAGAAGTGCCAGCTGAAGAGCCAGTTATTCAACCAACTGAAGAACCAGTTTTGGAATCAACTGAAGAAACTTCTACTACTTTTGTTCTTCCGATTGTCTCTGCTCCTCCCCAGCCTCAACAGGAACTTACAACTGCAAATATTTCAGAAATAGTGATGCATGAAACATATGCAACTGATGGTGCGATGGTTGTATTTACTCAGCAGGAAATTGTGCAGATTCCAGAAATTTCTAGAGCCATGTCTTCTGGTATTTTAGATACAGATGCCCTATTTGAAGAACTTCGGACTGTTATGTCCAACCTCGTCCGTATGATGAACGCTATTTATGCAATACAGTCTACTCAGCTTGCACACTCTTTGAAGCTCAACTCTAACAATGAGTTTACCTCGAACAAACTTAACCAAATCAATCAGAGTGTGACTTCTCTCTTTCTCCAGATGGAAGAAATCAAGAAAGATAGATTGTCGACTAAATCTCATTTCCAAAATCAAGCATTAGTCGGCAGACGCTTTGATTTTCTGGAGAATACAGTCACTAAAAGGATTGATATGTTGCAGAACATTGTGATGAATGTTGTATCATATATCACATCAAATGTTCGAATCTTATCAAATAAATTTGACTTGCTTGAAAAAAAGGGGGAAATTAGAGAGACAGAAGAGTCAAAAGAAGACAAAGGAAATAAGAAGAAATGAAGATCAACTGACTTCAGTTATTGGTTGAAGACCAGGCAGGAAATATTTATTCTTTTATTCTTTGTACGAATCTGTACATAGATTAATTCCTGATTTTCATTCTTTGTACGAATTTGTACATTGGAAGAATTATTTTATCTACAATGAATTCGAAGAATATTTTTGAGTTCAGTTGATGAGTTCATACTATACAAATTTTTTCAAACACCAAAAAGGGGGAAATTGTTGGAAAATTAATTTCGGTTGTTTGACAAACTAAGTGTTTAAGTTATTGGACTAACTGATTAAGTAGCTTGAAGTAACTGAACTACTTAAATCAACTGATAGTTGCCTAACTGAAAATTAATGTGCAGTTTATCAAAGGCAATTGAAAACAGCCAAACTGAACTTACGAAGTTAACTGACTGATCAATTGGAAACTGATCAGTTGATATATTCAGTTGTGAGCCTTGATCATTTAGCTGTATACATCATCAGTTGTCGAAAATGACATTCAACCGACAAAAGTACAAAGTAGACTGCAACTCGTAGTGGAACGCCGCATTTCAGAGCTTCCAGTGTACGAATGTCAACGGATATAAAGATTGAAACTATATTTAATGTTACCGTTGAAGATAAGCATATAAATAGGTGAGAAGAGAAGTTAAGAAAACAATCGATCTATCTATTCTCTTAAGTTTGCTGTTACCCTACTGAAATTATCACTCTTACTCAAGAATCAAAAACTCACACTTATCAGATTTATTTGTGGCATTTGAGGCTACTTTTCAAGCATATATGCACAAACTGTTTTATTGTTCAATTGATCTTTAACTAGATCAGTTGTGCTATGTTCAGTCGAAGAACTGTGAGATATTTTGTAACTAAGAGTTTCAGCTTTAGCAATGTTAAGTTCAAACTTAAATGGGTCTGTACAAATTTTGTATCGATCAAAGTCTTTTAGTGCAAATCATATCCTTGTGATAGAAGGGGTGACGTAGGAGTAATTCAAATCTCCGAACATCCATAAATCTTTGTGTGTTCCTACTTCAGTTATTTATTCTATCTTTCAGACAATTTATTTCTGCAACTGTGATCAGTTAAACTGATTGACATTAACTGACAAGATTTCTAGTTTCAATTTATTAACAAAACTGACACTTCATTCGAAAATATTATAAAATCGTGAGTGTTTATTCAACCCCCTTCTAAACACATCTCAACCAATCAACAGATCCTATCAGAATATAAGAGTTCTCTTCAAGAATAGTACAGCCTGATTAGAGCTGTACCTGATGGCGAAGAAGAATATAAGAGTTTTCTTATTGCGAATCAGCATTTGAGACAGTAGCTAGAATTTTTGGATCTTCGAGCCGTTTTCCGCCACCAGATACTGATGTGCCTGCTCTGCAATGTAAATAACCATCTCCAGGCCGATCAAATTTTCAGGAGAAAGAATATGATCTTCTTGAAATTTTGTACTGGCCAGAGAAATTTGAATTGATTCAACGGTGGCCTTTTTTTTCGTATGAACTCCTTCCATCCCTACGATTTAGTCTTGAAGCATGGGGAGTGAGGTATTCATCTTGGATTGATCAAATTCAAACTATGACGAGGATCTAAAAACTTCATCCTCAGAGATTATGGGAACCTCTAGGAGATCTTGTGGAATTTGTATTTGAAGAGGAGAAGATTGAGGGGCATCTGTAGCAGATTTTCATACAATTCTAATTCAGCGGCCGAAATGTGCTCTTTTATTACAACTTATTATGTAGCCTGAGACTTTGAGACTCCAGATTGAATTTATTTGTCAGTCATTTCATCATAAGCATGGGCAACAGATTATCCATCTGGAACTTCTTCAGGGGTTGGTTTTTTCCCAATCTGGTCTTCTCCAAGTTGAAACTCTGCAGAAATTCCTTCTTCCTCTTCAGCAGTCGGCAACTGATATACATGTCTTTTCAACTTGACCTTCATGGACCAACACAGTGCATTCATCTCAAGTTGGCTTATTATGGATGCGTCATCTTTGGCAGTTGGGCTGTGAGCCACAAAATTCGCACGCCATTGTTAAATGTAGAGGTGCAGAAGACTTTCTTTCATTTCCATCTCAAAGAAGTCTCACCGTTGGAGAGTTTCAAAGATAACTTGAGTTTCTATACATTTGAGCATTTTTGTTCAAGGGCAGCAACTTCCTTAACTTTTTTTCTTTCCGCATCACAACAAAATGTACAACGATCTGAAATTCTACCCAGCGGTTGAATTTTGCCATTTTTTCTTTGGAATTTTTATTGACGTGATCTATTGTTAGGTTGATTCCAAGTTTCCCATTTGACAATTTTGGAGCTGGCATAAGGAATTTTTTTCTTTTTGACTTGGGATCGATCAGAGGTAGCCTAGAAAAAGGTAGAGGAGGTGTCACGCTCAGCAATTGTGACACCCTTTGACAAAGAGGAAACGGAACGGGTGGGATTGGGCGATGAACCAAAAGAATATTGATATTCTTGATTAATTTTATTCTCTTGATTATGGGACTCTCTGTCTACTTCTTTTTGTCATAGAAAACTTTATTAAGAGGAACTTTCTCTCAATCATTTTCAATCTTTGATGAGAGAATAAGTTATCGTTTGATTTCTTTAGCCGGTGTCTTATCTGGCTTGGATTTTTTTTTCTTATCCTCCACACCTATTTCAATCTTGACAGACAACAGCTCAATATCTGTTTGCATATTCTTCACTCGGTAGGACTCTACAAAAATCTAGTCCAACAGTTTTACCTTGTGAAGTTTCACATCATCCACCATTTTTACCTTTAATTGTTCCAATAAATATCATATAGGAACAACGAATCCCAGTGGTTGGCATTTATTCTTCACCATAGTCGTGAAATTCTTAAAAACAATATCAAACCAATTGACGGTCAATTTGGAAGCAATGGTAGTCATGACAAGAAATTTATTTGTTGTGATCATGTCAAAAGCTCCTACTTTGTCTAACAACAGCTTGGCCACAAATCTTTCACCAATCGATACTCCAGATTTAGATATTTCTTTTGGCTAGTGAGAGTAGTGAGTGGAGAGCCGGATAGAGAGAACTCCTCCCTCAATGAGCAGAGTTACCTTCCGAAATAGTTGAGAAGGATGTAATGACGCCCGTTGGAAGATCTAACATTTCTGCCAACAACTTTTGGGTAGTATAGAGGGTCGCTCCTTGAACTGAGCAAATGATGGATCCATGTTCCATTGTGGTTGTAGAGAAAATTTCATTCAACATCATCTCTGAGTATCGCTCACTGCATCCCATAAACTTCTTAAGGCCAAACACCTTGATCATCTTGAACTTGGTCACCATGGGTTCATCCTTCATGGCCAATATTAAAACAAATTTTAATGCTAGAGTGTTTTGTGAGAATTTTCCATTTAATAGATTGAAGAAAATTGTCTTGAAAGTTTTCTGTAGGAACAATTAGAAAACACGAGAACAAGAGTGTCTTGAAAGTTTTCCATTTAATAGTTTGCCATTGAATATGCGAGTTATCATAAATAAATAAATTGGAAAAATTGAATCATATATATTCCGATGTGATCAACATGTCATTACACGTGCCTGAATTAGAGAATTAAAGATTTTGAAATGTAAAAAAATAGCCTTTAGGCAGTTCATATATCAAATTAATTAAATCATTAAAAATTGGATAGTAACAGTCCAAAAATTAAATGTGAAATATAAAATAAATCAAAAATCGAATAAATCTAAAAATCAGACCGTCCAAAAAAATATTGTATTGATATGTATTGAGAGGAAACGACAAGAACATATGATAATACCAAGTTTCCACAGATTCAAGCCAGACCGATTGGAGTTGTGTACTTAATACAACATTATATCCATTCAAACTTTGTTATCCTTACGTTCATGATTTGAATTAGATAAGACAAAAATATTGCGAAAGTAAGAAAACTTAAAGTATGGCAACTGTTTAGTAAAGATATCAATGGCTTGATTGTCTATTGAGATGTACTCTAGCCCAATGGGCTTCTTCATAACATTATCCCGAATGAAATGATGTCTGATGTATATATGTTTGGTCCGAGAATGAAGAACAATATTGTAAGAGATTGCTATGGTACCTATGTTATCACAAAGATTGGAAAATCATCGGCTTGAATTTCATATTCTCTAAGTTGTTGTTGAATCCAGAGTAATCTTGCACTCCAACTCCCAGAGGCTAGATATTTTGCTTTAGTTGTTGATGTGGCAATGAAAGTTCGCTTCTTGCTGAACCAAGATATCAATCTGTCTCTCAAGAATTGACATGAACATTTGGTGCTATTCTGCTCTATTTTGCAACCTGCATAATCTGCATCTGAGTATCTAAAAAGTTTAAAACTTGAGCTTTTGGGATACTAAAGACCCAAACATTGAGTTCCTTTATGATATTTAAGTTTGCGTTTGGCAACAATGTAATTAGATTGCTTAGGATTAGCTTGAAAGCTAGCACACAGAAAAACCACAAACATGATACTAGCTGAGTGGCAGTCATATATAGAAGCGATCCTATCAAGCCTCGATACATTGTGATGTCTGTTGATATTCCCATTTCATCTTTTTCAAGATTTATTGGGAGCTCATAATATTCCCATTTCATCTTTGTCAAGATTTATTGGGGAGCTCATAGGGGTTGTGTCACAACACAATTCTCCATGCCAAACTTTTTGAGTAGATCTTTTGTATGCTTAACTTGGTTGATGAAAATACCATTTTCAAGCTGTTTGACTACCAACCCGAGAAAGGATGTGAGTTCCCCATCATACTCATTTAACATTTTTCCTGCATTAACTTGGAAAATTTCTCGCACAATTTAGGATTATTGGAGAGAAAAATGATTTCATCAACATATATTTGTACAAGAAAAACATGATCATCTTTAACAACTTTTTGATTGAGTTTTATCGACCATTCCAATTTCAAAGTCATGCTTAAGCAAGAATTTAGTCATAGTATCATACCATGCATGAGGGATTTGTTTTAGACCATACAAAGCTTTATCAAGTTTTTACACATAGCTAGGATTATTGTGATTAATAAAGCTATAATGTTGTTCAACATAAACTTCCTCATTAATCAAAAAGTTCAAAAATGTTGATTTTCTTTCCATTTGATAAACTTTGAAGTTTTTAAATTCTGAAAAGAAAAGAAATATTTTATAGTCTCAAGTCTAGCTACAGGAGTAAATGATTCATCAAAGTCTGTTTTTTCCTGTCTATATCCTTGAGTTACAAGTCTAGCTTTATTTCTTACTACTAAACAATTTTCATTCGTTTTATTCCTGAAAACACATCTCATTCCAATTAAATGCATATTAGTTGGTCGGAGAACTAGATGCCAAATCTTAATTCTCTCAAAATGATTAAGTTCTTCTTGCATAACATCTATCCATATTGAATCTCCTAAAGCTTCATCTTTAGGTTCAAGTTGTGAAACAAATGCGGCATGCATGAATTCATTTATCATTTGTTTTCAAGTTTTAAGATGAGCGGTTGGGTTATCGATGACCAGCTCGAGTAGATGATTCTTATTCCACCGGGGTCTTGGTCCAAATGGATTTGGATTTGGAGTGGTTGGATCTTTTTTGTTTTAGCATCATCTTCTTCTTTATGAATTTCTGGCTGGTAATTGTCCACCGACTCACTTTCTCAGATTGCTTGATTTTGTGCAATTTTTTCTTGAGTCTGGATTTTCTTTATCATTAATTCCAGCCGTTTTTCTTAAATTTGTCTCACGATAAAGAGAATATCGGTGATTGGCCGGGGATAGAGGATTAGAGACGATTAAGATGTTGAAGATTACAAGTTAAATTTTATTTTTGGTTAAGAAATTATTTATTTTAAATGATTTTTGAATTTTAGTATTTTTAGAGTCAAATTTAAATTAATTAGTTGGAGCAAAGAACTTATATAATTTATATGGGATTTTCGAAAATAGGTATTTTAAATCCTTTAGATTGAGGCCATATTATTTTATTAGTTTTATGGCCTAATTAATTATTTAAAACTAGTGATAAATAGGCACATTAATTAATTAATCAACCCTAAAATCAGTTTTTTTTATGTAAACCCTAAACTAGTGCATGCACACACACCCTCGATACCTAGCAAATACACACACATTTTCACTTAGAGGCCGGGCGACTTGTCCTACCTTGTTTTTCCCTCCAGCAATGCACACACGACTTCCTTGCACCTTTAGATAGAAATCTAGTCGGTTTTGTCGAGAACAAAAACAAGTAGAAATAGTCATCCGTTCGTCACCGACGCTCCACCGCACCGGTATTAGTATTTTAGCGTTTTAAACACAAAGGCACATTTTAAAACCTTTTTTTTGCACCATTCAAACTATATTATGAATATTTAATTTTTTATTGCATGAAAAATATTTATGGTTTGATTTTATTAAATTTTAATGCGTTATATATCGTCTCGGCGTTTTAACGAAAGTTTTGGATGTTTATTTATGCAAGGGAACATTCTTGTCACATGAGACTCTTGAGAGGATGTTTAGCTGTTATATGTATGTTTTTACAGGGTCTTAGCCATATGGAATTCAAGTCGAAGGTCTGGAGGCAGATTACAGCAACCGCATGCCTGCGTCTGTTTAGGGCCACACGCAATATTTTTTTTTTCTATTTTCTTCTAGTTCGACCAATCCCCTGTGACATGAGGCTGCAAGGGGGCTTGGTCCAGGGCCTGAGAGGTGTCTAAGGTCATGGTATATTGTTTATGTAATGGCTAGAGTCGTGAGGACCAGGGTAGGCGAAGAGACAAGGGGCTGTGCAGGTTCTCCTTGCGTGTAGGTTTGGATTCTGATGCGTGGCTTGCAACTAGAGGTGTTGCGGGTGCATGGGTTGGTAAATTAAGTTATGTAAACAACATGCATAAAAAATATTAAATGGCTAAATTAATTTAATTAAATGATTTTGGATGCATTAATGATATATTTTGATTGACCACATGATTAATTGTGCAATTTTGCTTGATTTCATAATTTAAAGATTTTCAGACGAATATCGTTAGTTAAGATTTTCAGACAAATTAAAATCATAATTTAAGGTGTTAAAGATTTAGAAGCTAAAATTTATTTTTAGTTAAGAAAAGTTTATTTTAAATAATTCAAGAATTTTATCATTTTTAAGGTTAAATTTAAATTAATTAATTGGGACAAGGAATTTAAAGTAATTTATATGAGTTTTTTGGAAATAAGTATTTTCAAATATTTTAATTTGAAGCCTATTGATTTTATAAATCTTAACGGGCCTAATTTATTAATTAAAAAAATTAGGGTTGATTAAGCACATTAATTAAGTAATAAGAAGCCTTTTTTATAATAAGTAAACCCTAATCCCCCCCCCCCACACACACACACCCCTACACGCACACACACATTCATGTAAGGTGCAAGTGATGGCCGAATCTAGGGAAGCTTGGCAAGGGAGATTTCAATTTTTTTCCATCGTTATTTGATTTTCTTCCTTGTTATTCCTTCCAGCAACGATCACTCAAATCCCTTGCATTCTTAGGTGGGTTTCGGTGGGTTTTTGTCGAGAAAAATTGTACAAATCGTCATTCGTTCGTCACCGACGTTCCACTACATCGATATTCATATTTCGAGCGATTTAAACAAAAAGATATGTTTTAAATCTTTCTTTTTTGCATCATTCAAATCATACTATGCATGTTTATGATATTTTGAATTAAAAACATGATTATCAAGTTTTATTAACATGTTGAATAATTTATTTTAAAGTTTCATAGTTTTTAATTCATGTTTGAGTCGCATTATGATTCCTAAGAACTCCTTGCCATCTAATGGAAGGGATATGGTGTTTATAAGTCCTAAAGGGAGTCCCATGTAGGTTAGAAAAATGCTGGAACGATAGGTGAAAGCGCCAAGCCTCAGTTAAGGTTTATTGCATGTAAGGGTTCGGTTTTGGCACTCGCAAGGTGAAGATGCAGTTGAGTCACGACGCAAACCTTGGGGAAATTGTGCGGTTTGGCTAGGGCTGAGGGAAGAGGCTGGACCGTGGTGTTGTGTGGGCTGGACCATGACTCGCGAGGGTGGACTAGGGTCTAGTAAATCGTGGTTGGAGTTTGGGAAAAAGTTATTAAGTTTTGAGGTAAATCGGGTTATGAAACTGACTTATGGTTTAGTAATAAACCTGAATAAATCTAATGGCGACAGTTACATTTAAGAAAATTAGTAGAGGTCAAAAATAAGATTATAAGATGGTTTGGGATAGGCTCTAGTCAAGAAACGTAGGAAAAAGTCAAAAACAAAAAGTTTGAGGTTTAGGGGTAAAATGGTCATTTTACGTCTCAAGTAGTTCGAATGTCCTGAAAATGTCCCGAGGGGTCATAAAAAATGTAAAATGATTTTTTCGAATAAATTATTATAGTGAATTTATGATATTTTTACGATAAATGCTACAGTTGAGCGATTTTTCGAAAATGCTTATTTTACGATTTTTGGAGGATATGATATGTTATAAATAAAAGGAAAAGAAAAATGTATTGAAGGATGTTAATTGACTGTGACTCAGAGGTCTGTGGGGATCTATCTTAATAAGTGGAGTTGAACTTACTTTATTTTAGGCCACGACCCAGTGACGAGAGTTGCTGACGTCCTGCTGCTAAGTACCATGGTTTATATATTGATCAATCGAACAGAGGATAAAGGATAGTCACTTTCAAGGATCAAACTTCACTAAAGTGTTTTATGATGAGGAAATGATTTATGATATTATGTGCTTAAATGATTTACGAAAATGTTTATATGTTTATGAGTTTTTATGCCAGCTTATTTTTATTAAAAGTATTTTTTTAAGGATGCACGTGCCGGTATATTTATTACTCGTTATGTATCGTTTGGACGTGCTATGTTTTTAGACTTACTAGGTTCGAATGGTCGCAGGTGAGGATGATGTTGAGGGAGACTATGATGCTTGAGTGGATCGGGCATAACAATACACTCCAGAAGTCCTTACGTTTTCCGCAATATTATGATAATGAAAATTTTGATAAAGATTTTGAGGATTATTTTAAAGAGAGATTTATGTTTTGTTTTTAAAAGTTTAGAAGCTGGATTTCACATTATTGTCGTATGCTTTTATAATTGACGATTTATGGATTTTTATCGCAAATTCTAATATTTTTAAATATTTTATTATGTTTTGGTAGGGTTAGATCTTTATAAAAAAAATTGTAGTATTATCTATTTAAAGTAAAAGGTAAGGGATGTTTCAGTTTGCATCAGAGTAAGGATCTTGTAAGGGTTGTGTCTACTGCCACTCCCAGAAGCTCAAGAAGTCAAGCATCAAGTCTGTGGGTTTTTGTCGCGTTAAATTTTTCATGCAAAATTTAGATGCTTTATGATATAGAATTTGGGATGTTAGATGTTTTTGAATTTAAATACATGTTGGTTACGTGTCTTGGACGGTGTGTACAGTATGCCTCCGAGACTTGTTGTTTCCATGATTGGGGAGGAGGATAGACATGAAGAGATACCTCGACCACCTCCGGATGCGGCTACATGGTTTCTAGAGGGGATGGCTCGATTATTGGAGCAGCTTGCTGGCAATGATGTCCGAGGACGACATGGGGATTTGAATATGCAGTTTATGAGGATGGACCCAAAGGATTTTTCTGGCACTACTGATTCATTCATGGCTGAGAGATGGATTCGATCACTGGAGGTGATTTATCACTATGTGAATATGGCCGATGCTGACAGGGTCTGCTGCTCCATTTATATGCTGAAAGATGATGCGTCGTTATGGTGGGAGGGTTCTGAATGAGGGTGAATATTTACACTGACTTGGGAGAACTTTAAGAGAATATTCTATGAGAAGTACTTCATTACTTACATGAGGTCCAGGCTGAAGGGAGAGTTTATGAGTCTCCGGCAGGGAGACACGTCTGTTTATGAATTCGTAAAGAAATTCGATAGGGGATGTCACTTTGTTCCCCTAATCGCCAATGATTCTGCTAAGAAATCGAGACACTTCCTGAATGGCCTCAAACCTACAGTCGTCGGTGTAATGCCCGAAAATTTAATTACCGTAATCTGAAATGATTTGGATATGATTACTGTAATCAGAGATTAATCCGGAATGATTTATTTAAATAATCGAGACGATTATAGATGGAACGAATCGGACCGGGAGAGTCACGAAAAGAATTAAAATTATGTGTGCAAGAAGGGTCCCGCGCACATGCGCAGCATGTATTGGCGCACATGCGCGGAGATGGCAGAAGCAGCGGCGCATATGCGCGAAGAAGATGGCGCACATGCGCGGCAAGGCCAGATGCATTGGCGCATATGCGCGAAGATGATGGCGCATATGCGCGGAAGGGACAGAATGGGTGGTGCATATGCGCGGAAAGATTGGCGCATATTCGCGAGAAGGAAATTGCTAGTTCGAAGGAACTGGCGCATATGCGCGACTTTGTGCGCGCATATGCGCGAAACGTGCAAGACATGCACTCCGCCACTTGCCTTGCATGCAGGAAATGTATATATATATATATATGTATGTAAGAATCGAATTCTCCTCAGATTTCATTCAGAAATCGAGAGGTTAGAGGGGAAGCGTTGTTCTTCATTTTAACATTTGATTTATGAGCGATTCGTCTATCTGAATTGAAATCCGACTTCGGTACTGTGTTCCTATCAACGCAGGCTACACAAGGACGTAAGTTTTATTACGTTTAGACAAGATTTGAATTTATGATGTTGTTAGAATTGAATATGATTCAGATATGGTGTTTCTGCTACCGTAGATATTGTAGAATCGAAGTCAGATTTAGAAATAGACTGGGTATGGAATTGTTATGAATTTTAGAGTTGATTTGATTGAGATTGCTATCAGAATTATGCTGTTATTCATTTTACAGGATACCGGTATTGAAGTTATAGAATGTACTGAGATTTATTAGGATTTCTGGTATTATACTTGTGATGTTAAGACTGACGGGGTTACAAGACTGTATTGTTATGCCGTCTAAACATCAGTGGATACAGATTGATCGGATTCAGTATTAGTTTCTGTTATCTTGTGATATGGTTGATATGAATCAGATTGTAGTGTATTCAGATATTGACCAGACAGATTTTGAATTGGGTTACACATTGATACATTGTATCTGTTATTGTCATTTCAGATCAGATATGGACAAATTCGACTTCGAGACGTCGTCTTCATCAGATCAAGAAGACAAAGGTATAATGCATGTGATATTCGGGAAGTCCCAACTCAAATGAAATCTCATTTGAGTTTCCCAATAAAATCACATACTAGATTATTATTTATATTGTTACCTGATTATGCTTTGATTTTAGAATTGTATTCAAGCAGGTAAGGTAATTGTGATATTCAGTTATGAATATGATTATGCTTTGTTTACAGAATTCTATTCATTGCATTTAAGATAGGAAAGTCTTGACAGCCATTGTCAGACTTCTAGACGTTCGGTGTATCTCAACTTAGGAGTAGCCATTACTCCTATTGCCAGCCGTCGATACAGCTCGGACCGAAGTCTAGGAATAAGACGTACAGTCGCCCCGAGTGGTTGGGTAGGTGACAGCCAGTGACGTCTTATTCACCCCGGGATCCCTAGAGTTATAATTGAGTCGAGTCTAGACATGATTTGATTAGGACTGCATGCTCATATGGATGTGGCTCCTAGATCATGGGACCCATCGTTATTGCTTTCAGTTATGATAGCATGTTTGTATGATTTAGATTGTTTATGTGCATATTTATTGATTTAAATTGCATGCGAGTTTAAATGGATTTCGTAGATTAGGAAATCTATTATTTTGATTCTAATCATGATTTATTTTGACTATATACATGCTTACCATGTTTTATACTGGGATTTATTCTCACCGGAGTTATCCGGCTGTTGTCTTGTTTTGTATGTGTGCATGACAACAGGTGGGGCTGGATCAGGGTCAAGATGATGATGAGAAAAGACGAGTGTAGCGTGGTGATTCCGGACTTACAGTAGACTTGGTTTTATTACTGGACTTTAGTAGTTGAACCTTAAATTAGCTTGTTGTACTTTAATACTGAAATGTATTTTATACAGACATGTATAGTATTTAGATTCCATTACCTTCCGCAGTTATATCTTAAAACGAAAATTTTTTTAGACCCTGTTTTATCTTCATTGATAATTAAATCCCAAAGATGATTAGCGTCCGGGTCCCCACAACAGGTGGTATCAGAGCGAAGATCCTTTAGAGATAGATCTTTAGATTGAGATAGTCAGAACTGATAGATTTTTTTAGATTGACTTAGATTGAGATAGAAGAGAATGAGCGGGGTAGATGAATTTTCTTTCCTTGCATGTGTGTGCTAGCATGAGATTGATTTTAATGTTGACTGACATTGTGTGCTAGCATGAGACTATGTGTTACTGCTTAAAGACACATGTTTACCTGATTATATGATTTGAATTGGTATTATGTATTATTGAATATGAATCAGATCGGATTCATGATCAGCAGTAAGATGATCATGATCAGAAAGGATTGGCACAGCATTGTATTATTGGGTTATTAATGTTTGTGGTAATCAGATGTACCTCCCCGAAGGATTGTGGAAACAGGCAGTACTTCGTATGAGCAGCCATATATACCAGAACCGCAGATAGATGTGTCAGCGACACCGATGGAAACCAAGTTGGCAGAATTTCAGTTATTTCAGCCGCCGATTCTGAGTGGTACAGAGACGCCTGAAACGTGTCAGCACTGGGTTGAGGACATAGAGATATTGTTTGATCTACTGGATTGTACAGATGACCAAAGAGTTAAATTGGTATTTCACCAATTACAAGAGGCTGCCAGAAGTTGGTGGATTACAATCAAAAGAGTATTAGCACTACGTGGTACTGTGATCACGTGGGAAGTCTTCAAGACTGAATTCTATCAAAGATTTTTCTCCGCCTCGTACCGAGAAGACAAGAAAGCAGAATTTGAGAATTTAAGTCAAGGTCAATTGAATATTGATGATTATGCTGCTAAATTTTCTACTCTGTTGCGTTTTGCTCCTCATATGGCTAGGGATGATGAAGCTGTAGTGAATCAATTCATTAGAGGATTGAATTCGGAGATAGTTGCATTCATGAATCTACAGCGACCCTATCACTTTGCTGATGTATTGAGTAAAGCAAAGAGAGCAGAAGAGAGTCTGATTCGACAATTAACGAGGTTGTGTGTGAAGCAACCCCAGACACCACAATCCCCTTCGAGATTTGAACGTGGCAGCACGAGTGGAAAGCAAGATTTGCTGAAAGCTCGGAAGAAACAGTTCAAGAAGTTAGGCAGTGGTTCCTCCAGTTCCAGTGGTTCCAGTCCGAGTTATACTGGAGTCTATTGCGCTAGGTGTGGAGGGAGACATTCCACCGAACAATGCCAGGGAGTGACTGGTAGATGCAATATCTGCGGACAGCATGGGCATTTTGCTAGAGTGTGTCCTCAGAAGGGTTCCCAAAGATTCTGGGGAGCAGGACCATCGGGTGGCAATGCGTGAAAAACAGACCCAGTAGTTACAACAGGTACCATTCTTTATGATTATATTGCATACGTATTGATATATACTAATGCATTCGTTATGAGTATCTGTGAATGAGTAGTATGGAGATCTGCTGCATCTGTTGGGTCTGTGTATACTGTAGTATTGATTCCTTGGCTGTTGAGGAATATGTTGATATCAGAAATTTCTGTGACATGTTATATACTACAGTTAGATGAGGATGGGACTGGATTAGATTATGATGTACTTGTAACTATCTGATTTGGATTGCATTATTGACATGAATATGCTGAACAAGTACCGAAATATTGTAGCATGTGTTCCAGAAATAGTAAGATTAAGACCAGATTTAGGTGATAAATGAGGATTTTCGATCCAGAAGTCCTTAGAAAATTTTAGGGTTTAGGACTCGATTATTACAGAAAGGAACAGATGATATCCTTATGTATCCAGTAGATCCACTGAAATCGAGCCTAACAATTACAAATTTGATAGTAATGTACGAGTAGATTGCTAATCGTTAGATAAGATGTCAGATGGGTTCTCTATCAGAGAGAATTGAAAGAATTGACAGATTAAAGTATGGGCTAAAGAATCCAGTTGATTGTGTATTTCTCTTGAAGACATTTTAGTTCTGTTTCTAGATTGACAGATTATGTGTTCAGGGGTATTTTGAAGAATTATGCTTGTTATATCTATGATTCCAGGATATATCCACAGCATCTGATTGTTATATTGAATATTTGAAGACTGGGTTAAATATTCCGAGAACTGTGATTATTGTATACAGCAATGGGTCAGGTAGGGATCCGAATGCAGTTATTGATACAGGTTTATATTCAGACTATGCGGTATCAGGAATGTCAGAATTAGCAGAATGTCAGATATGTCAGAACTTTCTTATCTAAGTTGGACAGATTATCTTATTCTGATTATCTTCTTCTTGTATTGCTGTATATCTGTTGAGTATTGTTATTGTTCTAAATCAGTATTTGAGACATTTTATATTGGTTGGGAGTATATTCTATTTGCAGATGAGATATAGCAGTTGATCTGGGCAGTATGAAGATTTGGTCAGCCAGCCAGAATTTATTATGTTATGAGTTTCTTAAACTCACTAGATCTGTATAAGTTCTTTCTATTCAGAATTTGATGTGATATTACCGTTATTGTGAATCAGCGTAATACAGTTTATTGTAAACAGTTGAAATCAGAGCAGAGTATCGTTTACAGTAACAGATATGTGACTTTGTGTTTGTATCAGACAGACTACTTCTATTGTGTGATGTCAAAATGTTTCAGAATTATTTATAGCTTTTGATATGGGTAGTCAGAGCCGAATGCCAGGTAGGTATTTCTTCATTATTTTATATTATTAACTGATTGTTTATACCGAATAGTTCGAATCTGAAGTCACAAGTAGTGTCAGAAATGCACCGCAGGGGATTCAGTTTTCATTCAGATATTTCAGAATATATGATACTCGAACAAATAGTGTTGGTATAGACAGATTTGATCAGTTATAACAGAATTTGTACCGAAAGGTTGGTAAAAATGGTACTGATATGTCTGGATCGCTAACAAAAGAAGCCAGAAAGCTAGGAATCAGAAGATAATTACCGACTTAGTATATTCCTGAATAGAAATGGGAGTACATTTCTATTACTTTTGTAATAAAAATTACCGCTATTTTCTTCAGATAGAGATGTGAGATGATTGTGATTGATAGATTGTTCAATCTATATCTAGTAGGTTGTATAAGAAGATGTACCAACAAAACTAGAAGACAGAGATCACTGTCAAAGAAATAATCAGATTGATGTGATTGTGATGAAGTTTGCACTTATGGTAGGTTATATCATAAGCTGTTTTCTCTCAAACTTTTGTTACAGATTGACAGGTAGTCAGCGGGTAGTAGTCAGATATTGAAAGATATTGATAGAACTCTAGTGCTGGATGTTAGCACTAGTTATCCAGATAGTGCAGAAGGAATAGATGTAGGAAACCAATGTCGGAGGATGACAATTGGTATTTGGAACCAAAGATGGAATATGTCCTTAATTGGAATAAACAGATGAAATAGCAACTACAGGTGGTATTGCTTTGTTATGGATTGCAATTGGCGTATATGGGTGTTGTATAGCCAGTAATATGCGATTGATTCGGCTAGTGAAATGAGTTTGGATGTGAAACTCTGTCAAACAGATCTTCGGATTGACGTGGTTTGATGATTGGTGAGTTCGAGGACGAACTCAGATCTAAGAGGGGGAGAAATGTAATGCCCGAAAATTTAATTACCGTAATCTGAAATGATTTGGATATGATTACTGTAATCAGAGATTAATCCGGAATGATTTATTTAAATAATCGAGACGATTATAGATGGAACGAATCGGACCGGGAGAGTCACGAAAAGAATTAAAATTATGTGTGCAAGAAGGGTCCCGCGCACATGCGCGGAGATGGCAGAAGCAGCGGCGCATATGCGCGAAGAAGATGGCGCACATGCGCGGCAAGGCCAGATGCATTGGCGCATATGCGCGAAGATGATGGCGCATATGCGCGGAAGGGACAGAATGGGTGGTGCATATGCGCGGAAAGATTGGCGCATATGCGCGAGAAGGAAATTGCTAGTTCGAAGGAACTGGCGCATATGCGCGACTTTGTGCGCGCATATGCGCGAAACGTGCAAGACATGCACTCCGCCACTTGCCTTGCATGCAGGAAATGTATATATATATATGTATGTTAGAATCGAATTCTCCTCAGATTTCATTCAGAAATCGAGAGGTTAGGGGGGAAGCGTTGTTCTTCATTTTAACATTTGATTTATGAGCGATTCGTCTATCTGAATTGAAATCCGACTTCGGTACTGTGTTCCTATCAACGCAGGCTACACAAGGACGTAAGTTTTATTACGTTTAGACAAGATTTGAATTTATGATGTTGTTAGAATTGAATATGATTCAGATATGGTGTTTCTGCTACCGTAGATATTGTAGAATCAAAGTCAGATTTAGAAATAGACTGGGTATGGAATTGTTATGAATTTTAGAGTTGATTTGATTGAGATTGCTATCAGAATTATGCTGTTATTCATTTTACAGGATACCGGTATTGAAGTTATAGAATGTACTGAGATTTATTAGGATTTCTGGTATTATACTTGTGATGTTAAGACTGACGGGGTTACAAGACTGTATTGTTATGCCGTCTAAACATCAGTGGGTACAGATTGATCGGATTCAGTATTAGTTTCTGTTATCTTGTGATATGGTTGATATGAATCAGATTGTAGTGTATTCAGATATTGACCAGACAGATTTTGAATTGGGTTACACATTGATACAGTGTATCTGTTATTGTCATTTCAGATCAGATATGGACAAATTCGACTTCGAGACGTCGTCTTCATTAGATCAAGAAGACAAAGGTATAATGCATGTGATATTCGGGAAGTCCCAACTCAAATGAAATCTCATTTGAGTTTCCCAATAAAATCACATACTAGATTATTATTTATATTGTTACCTGATTATGCTTTGATTTTAGAATTGTATTCAAGCAGGTAAGGTAATTGTGATATTCAGTTATGAATATGATTATGCTTTGTTTACAGAATTCTATTCATTGCATTTAAGATAGGAAAGTCTTGACAGCCATTGTCAGACTTCTAGACGTTCGGTGTATCTCAACTTAGGAGTAGCCATTACTCCTATTGCCAGCCGTCGATACAGCTCGGACCGAAGTCTAGGAATAAGACGTACAGTCGCCCCGAGTGGGGGGACCCGGACGCTAATCAAGTTCTTAATCATCATTGGGACTAATTAATCAATTATAAAACAGGGTCTAAAAATTTTTCTTTTTAAATTGCGGAACGTAGTGAAATAAAACATATATACATCTCTGTATATAAAATGCAAATCCTGTATTACACAACATTTATTCCAACTAGAGTTTAACAACTAATGTCAAGTGTTCAAACCCTATCTCAGATCAAAGTCCGAAGTCTCCACTCTAACTCGATCACTTCTCCTCTTCTCGACCCTGAACCTGTCCCACCTGTTGTCAAGTACACATACAGACAAGACAACAACCGGATAAACCGGTGAGAATAACTCCCAGTATAAATCAATGAAACATGCAATCATATAAACAAATATAAAGCATGTAATCAGGTATCAAAAATATGTAATAAATCTGAAACATAATCAATAGCACACTATCAACAATACTCGTAGCTACATAATTCAGACTAGACTCAATCCTAGTCTAGGGATCCCGATTCCAGAAGTTGATATGCATATATCGACTAACAGTAATAGAAAAGACTCCAGTTCTATCCACGCCGATATAGTATCGATTAACAGTAATAGAAAAGACTCCAGTTCTATCCACACCGATACAGTATCGATGAACAGTAATAGACGAAGCCCTGATTCTATCCACATTGATATATTATCGATTAACAGTAATAGAGCAAGCCTTGCTTCTATCCACATTGATAGAATATCGATTACCAGTAATAGAACAAAGTCCGATTCTATTCACATCGATATAACATCGATTAACAGTAATAGAAGGAACGATGAATCTATCCACATCGATATAATATCAATCAACAGTAATAGAATAAGCTATACATCTATCCACATCGATATAATATCAACTAACAGCAATAGAAGAAGCTATCAATCTATCCACATCGATAACCAACATCCAGTGACCGTCTTTGGCACATCCGCCAATACACCATCTTATGACATCGTGCAATGTGCCCGTGGTGATCCCACCACTAACGGCACTTCTGTCATAATATTACTCTTCTAATAGCTGTAATCTATAACTCCAGAAAACAAGTATATCAATCAATCAATGCAAATATCAATGCAATAAAGTAAAGTATGTGATTTAGGGAAACCCAAGTCTAAACCGACTCAAGTCCATCTCCTAATACCACATTGACTTATACCTTTGTCTTCAGTATCTGACGAAGACGAAGACTCCATTTCACGTCTGTCCCTGTCAATCTGAATTCACAATATCGAATAGACTGTGTCAATCTACAGCTCAATTCAAAGCCTGTTCTGATCAATATCGAATCAAGACACAATCCAATTCATATCGACAATATCACGATATAATCACAATCAATACTAAGTCTGATCAATATCAATTCACTGATGTTTCGACGGTATAACAATACAATTTCAGTAACCCCGTCCATCCCAACATCACAGATATAATACAGAGACTTATAATCAATATCAATACTAAATTCTATATCAATTCTGTACCATCCCGCAATCCCGGCAATACAATATCAGTATACCAATTCAACAACTCATCTGATCCCAATCTGACTAATATCAATATATCCAGTGATACAGTACAAATCAGATATCAATTCCAATATCACAAAATCAATAATACCATGATTCTGATATCAATTCAGTATATTACAATCGAATAACCTCTGAAAATTCATAACAATTCCATACATAGTCCGTTCTTCAATCTGACTTCAGATATACGATGTCTACTATGTCAAGAGCGTCATATCTAACTTCTATTCAATTTAGACAATATCATAAATTCAAAACATGTCTAAACGTAGCAAAACTTACGTCCAGTTGTAGTCTACGTTGATAGGAACTCGGTACTGAATTCGGATTTAAAATCTGACGGACGGATCGATCGCACGTTGAAATCAAAAAATCAAATTCAAAGCTTTCCTCTCGATTCCGATTTCTGAAGATTACGTTTACATGTATATATATATATATATATACACCCACGCAACATACTAGAGTCCAAGTAGCATTCATTCGTTCTGCATGACTGGCGCATATGCGCGCACAATTCCGCGCATATGCGCCGAGAGCCTTATCCGTGCTACCCGACTGCTCGCGCATATGCGCGAACACAAGTCGCGCATATGCGCGAGACCTACTGGAGTGCTCGCGCATATGCGCGCACTACTTCGCGCATATGCGCGAGACTTACAGTCTCGGCATTCATGCTACTGGACATGCCGCGCATGTGCGCGCCTACCCGCCGCGCATGTGCGCGGAAGCTTCTGTCCTATGCGCGCATGACTCGCGCATCTCATTGCGCATGTGCGCGACTTATTTCTTTGCACACACAATCTACACCTTCCTCATGTGTTTTGGTCCGATCCGTTCCGTCTATATTTACCGTAATTAATTAATAAATCATTTCAGATTAATTCCAGATTACGGTAATCATACCCAAATCATTTCAGATTACGGTAATTAAATTTTTCGGGCATTACATTTCTCCCCCTCTTAGATCTGAGTTCGTCCTCGAACTCTCACTAAATTAATTCGGATCTATCAGAAGCACTGTATAATAGAGTTTAACATCCAAACTCATTTCCATAACATCATTCTGAGGTATTTTCCTTTCCCGGATCTTGACTCCAACCGGAAAACACTCATTCAAGAAGTATAATGTCATAATACTACTTGAAATGATTCGTGACAGAATCGATCGCAAAATATTGGCTATACAGCATCCGTATATGCCAATCAATAGTTCTGTAGCAAATCAGTATCATCATTTATTAATCCTAGTCCAGGATATCTTTAATTTCTAGCTCCATTTACCAATCGTCATCATCCGACATTGGCCTATGTCAACGTAGATTTACGAGCTGTTTTCATTTTTCTTCTGAATCATACTCCTGATTCTATCGGATCAAACCTCAGAGATCCTTCATACAACGGAAATTAACAGTTCTCTCTGTACCACAATCTCTAAGAATGCTATCTCACAACGCATTTGATAGCTATCGTCGTATGAAAATTCATAAATAACACTCAGTTATTTCAACTAGTGCTAAAATCACGCACTACAACTACTGAATATCCTCCAGTATCAGGATAGTTCACTCCGACTATCCGTCAATCTATAATTAATAGATAAAGTATCATCTCATGCACTCAGCCAAAAGTATAAAATCAAACGAAAATCACCGTCTGACATCATTAACTTTGGCATTCAATACAATCTGATCTCCGTTTCTAACATACCTCTCATTCAGTTAGTCATACTTGTACGTCATCCTGTACAATATAACAGAGGCCGATTCGAGAAATCTGTCAATCATAATCACATCACCACACAGTCTTGTCAATATTTCAGTAGTGTTATCACACAATTTATAGAAATGCACTCCCATTTCTATTCGAGAATCGACAATCAAGATAATTAATCTCTTTGTCTCTATCTTTCTGTCTTCAACTGTTGGCAATTCAGATATTTCAATACATATTCTACCACAACTGATTGCATTTGTTTATATCAAAACCATACTTTCAAATTTCATACCTGTTTTGTTACGGAAAAGAATACTGAATCGATCACTGTGCACTTCTGACCCTGTCTGTCATTCCAGATTCGGAATATTCGGCACAAACAAGATATATACATATAACAGTAATATCTACCAACCTCCAGCAATTATAATTATCTGCTATTGCTGTTGTTTCCGTCAGTAATCACTGTCCTCAACTATCGTTATATCCAAACCATTTTGTATACAATAATCTGAACTCCCAGATTATTCCATACAAGATATTCAATTCAATCAATCTTATATCACGAGTATATCAACGCATCATAGATACACGGTATAAAATCATCAGAATACCTCTGAATACAGGATTCATCAGCCCATAACAGAATTGAGATATCTCATAGAGAAATACATATTCAGATATAACTCTAACTCTCAAGCCATAAATCATCAAATTGCTATCTCAATTCTTTTAATTCATTCAGTATTATTCTATACAGAATTCTAAAATAACACCAGTACCTGGTATAGAATCAAGGCTGTAATCCATCTCCCTGATCCCAAGCAAATCTAAAATCTAAATCTGAGAGACTATAGCAAATCTCCTGCTATCGACAAATCAGCTCCTGATATGCTCAATTTCAGCAATCAACTGAATATATAAGGAATTACTCCATTCCTTTCTAGAATCATCGAATCAAATAAAACGGATATCAAAGAATTCAAAATCGAGAATTCTTACCGTACATTATTTATTCCTTGGCCATTTCCGGTCAAAATCTTACCATCTGCTGGCAAGAATCTATACTCACTCTGTACTTGTTATTATATATCAATAATATAGTTAAAATCAACCAACACAAGTACAACATCATCTAATTCCATTTCATTCTCATTTTACTGCAGTATATGATATTTACAAAATTCACTTGATAACACTCTTTTTCTCCAAAAGATTAAAAAAAACTCAATACTACATTATATACAGACCCAACAGATACAACATATATCAATGTTGTTCATACAAGATCATGTATATACTGCATGAATACTTCACAATACATTTTCAACATAATCATAAAGGAACAGTTACCTGTTACAATCTCATCAAGTTTGTCCTGGGTCTGTCTCCTGGTCTTTACAACCAGATGGTTCTGCTTCACAAGATCTCCGGAAGCTTTTCTGTGGACACACTCTAGCAAAATGTCCTTGTTGTTTACAAACACGGCATCTACTGGTCACCCCATGACATTGCTCCGTGGAATGTCTTCCACCGCAATTCCTACAATAACCTCCAGTATAACTCGGACTAGAACCGCTAGAGCTAGATGAACCGCTCCCAAACTTCTTGAATTGCTTCTTTTGAACTTTCAACATCTCTTTCTTTCCACCACTGCTACTGCCAATCTCGATTCTGGAAGGCAGTTGTTGTGGTATCGGTGTTGGAAGAACATATGAAGCTTCTTTTTGTCTCATTAGAACGGTTTCTGCTCTTCTGGCTCGATTCAGAGTATCAGCAAAATTACTCGGTTGTTTTACAGTCACCAATGTGCGTATTTCCGGATTCAAGCCCTTGATAAACTGATCAGCTACAGCTGTATCATTTCTAGCCACTTGCGGACCGAACTGTAACAAGGTGAAGAAATGGGCCAAATATTCATCGATCTTTAATGGACCCTGCCTCAAATTTGCAAATTCTGCACTTTTGTCCTCTCGATATGATAGAGGTACAAACCTTTGATAAAATTCCACTTTGAAAAGTTTCCACGTAATCGTGAAACCACGCTGTACTATGGCTTCCCGGTTTACCAGCCACCAACTCCTAGCGACTTCCCGTAGCTGATTCCCAACTAGTTTAATCTTGCACTCATCTGTGAATCCCAGAAATTCAAACAGCATTTCTATCTCCTCCAGCCAAGTCTCACAATCAGCTGGTGTCTCAACACCCCTCAAAATCGGTGGTTGAAATGACTGAAATCTTATCATCTGTGTTTCCATCAGAGTTTCAGACACATCCATCTGATCATACGATGTACTACCCCGTTCTGGAATCCTTCTAGGAGGAATATCTGATAATCACAGACGTTAGTAATAACAAGAGACAAGTCCGTCTCAATCCCAATCCTGATCAGCTTACCTCTGATCAAGAATTGGTTCTGATCCAGTTTCATATAACACATATTACCGAATCATCTCCGATATCCAGGTAACATGTAGCTTAATACACAGTAACAACATACTGAAATCTTAGCAGATACAATGTTATTTCAACATTATATGCCTTTCTATGCCATATAAATCCAGGCAATAAAACATAATATCATGCTAGCATACATATAAATCATCAGTATATGAAATCACATGCTAGCACTCACATGCAGGGAAAGAAAACTCAATCTACCCCCCTCACTAACTCCTATCTCAGTGCTAAGGAACCTACAATTCAAGGACCTACAGCTCTGATACCACCTGTTGTGGGGACCCGGACGCTAATCAAGTTCTTAATCATCATTGGGACTAATTAATCAATTATAAAACAGGGTCTAAAAATTTTTCTTTTTAAATTGCGGAACGTAGTGAAATAAAACATATATACATCTCTGTATATAAAATGCAAATCCTGTATTACACAACATTTATTCCAACTAGAGTTTAACAACTAATGTCAAGTGTTCAAACCCTATCTCAGATCAAAGTCCGAAGTCTCCACTCTAACTCGATCTCTTCTCCTCTTCTCGACCCTGAACCTGTCCCACCTGTTGTCAAGTACACATACAGACAAGACAACAGCCGGATAAACCGGTGAGAATAACTCCCAGTATAAATCAATGAAACATGCAATCATATAAACAAATATAAAGCATGTAATCAGGTATCAAAAATAT
Source organism: Primulina eburnea (assembly GCF_022965805.1). Taxonomy (NCBI): domain Eukaryota; kingdom Viridiplantae; phylum Streptophyta; class Magnoliopsida; order Lamiales; family Gesneriaceae; genus Primulina; species Primulina eburnea. Next base: position 23,925,605 of record NC_133107.1, on the reverse strand, counting down.
GTAATAAATCTGAAACATAATCAATAGCACACTGTCAACAATACTCGTAGCTACATAATTCAGACTAGACTCAATCCTAGTCTAGGGATCCCGATTCCAGAAGTTGGTATGCATATATCGACTAACAGTAATAGAAAAGACTCCAGTTCTATCCACGCCGATATAGTATCGATTAACAGTAATAGAAAAGACTCCAGTTCTATCCACACCGATACAGTATCGATTAACAGTAATAGACGAAGCCCTGATTCTATCCACATTGATATATTATCGATTAACAGTAATAGAGCAAGCCTTGCTTCTATCCACATTGATAGAATATCGATTACCAGTAATAGAACAAAGTCCGATTCTATTCACATCGATATAACATCGATTAACAGTAATAGAAGGAACGATGAATCTATCCACATCGATATAATATCAATCAACAGTAATAGAATAAGCTATACATCTATCCACATCGATATAATATCAACTAACAGTAATAGAAGAAGCTATCAATCTATCCACATCGATAACCAACATCCAGTGACCGTCTTTGGCACATCCGCCAATACACCATCTTATGACATCGTGCAATGTGCCCGTGGTGATCCCACCACTAACGGCACTTCTGTCATAAGATTACTCTTCTAATACCTGTAATCTATAACTCCAGAAAACAAGTATATCAATCAATCAATGCAAATATCAATGCAATAAAGTAAAGTATGTGATTTAGGGAAACCCAAGTCTAAACCGACTCAAGTCCATCTCCCAATACCACATTGACTTATACCTTTGTCTTCAGGATCTGACGAAGACGAAGACTCCATTTCACGTCTGTCCCTGTCAATCTGAATTCACAATATCGAATAGACTGTGTCAATCTACAGCTCAATTCAAAGCCTGTTCTGATCAATATCGAATCAAGACACAATCCAATTCATATCGACAATATCACGATATAATCACAATCAATACTAAGTCTGATCAATATCAATTCACTGATGTTTCGACGGTATAACAATACAATTTCAGTAACCCCGTCCATCCCAACATCACAGATATAATACAGAGACTTATAATCAATATCAATACTAAATTCTATATCAATTCTGTACCATCCCGCAATTCCGGCAATACAATATCAGTATACCAATTCAACAACTCATCTGATCCCAATCTGACTAATATCAATATATCCAGTGATACAGTACAAATCAGATATCAATTCCAATATCACAAAATCAATAATACCATGATTCTGATATCAATTCAGTATATTACAATCGAATAACCTCTGAAAATTCATAACAATTCCATACATAGTCCGTTCTTCAATCTGACTTCAGATATACGATGTCTACTATGTCAAGAGCGTCATATCTAACTCCTATTCAATTTAGACAATATCATAAATTCAAAACATGTCTAAACGTAGCAAAACTTACGTCCAGTTGTAGTCTACGTTGATAGGAACTCGGTACTGAATTCGGATTTAAAATCTGACGGACGGATCGATCGCACGTTGAAATCAAAAAATCAAATTCAAAGCTTTCCTCTCGATTCCGATTTCTGAAGATTACGTTTACATGTATATATATATATATATATATACACCCACGCAACATACTAGAGTCCAAGTGGCATTCATTCGTTCTACATGACTGGCGCATATGCGCGCACAATTCCGCGCATATGCGCCGAGAGCCTTATCCGTGCTACCCGACTGCTCGCGCATATGCGCGAACACAAGTCGCGCATATGCGCGAGACCTACTGGAGTGCTCGCGCATATGCGCGCACTACTTCGCGCATATGCGCGAGACTTACAGTCTCGGCATTCATGCTACTGGACATGCCGCGCATGTGCGCGCCTACCCGCCGCGCATGTGCGCGGAAGCTTCTGTCCTATGCGCGCATGACTCGCGCATCTCATTGCGCATGTGCGCGACTTATTTCTTTGCACACACAATCTACACCTTCCTCATGTGGTTTGGTCCGATCCGTTCCGTCTATATTTACCGTAATTAATTAATAAATCATTTCAGATTAATTCCAGATTACGGTAATCATACCCAAATCATTTCAGATTACGGTAATTAAATTTTTCGGGCATTACACCGAGTGGTTGGGTAGGTGACAGCCAATGACGTCTTATTCACCCGGGATCCCTAGAGTTATAGTTGAGTCGAGTCTAGACATGATTCGATTAGGACTGCATGCTCATATGAATGTGGCTCCTAGATCATGGGGCCCATCGTTATTGCTTTCAGTTATGATAGCATGTTTGTATGATTTAGATTGTTTATGTGCATATTTATTGATTTAAATTGCATGCGAGTTTAAATGGATTTCGTAGATTAGGAAATCTATTATTTTGATTCTAATCATGATTTATTTTGACTATATACATGCTTACCATGTTTTATACTGGGATTTATTCTCACCGGAGTTATCCGACTGTTGTCTTGTTTTGTATGTGTGCATGACAACAGGTGGGGCTGGATCAGGGTCAAGATGATGATGAGAAAAGACGAGTGTAGCGTGGTGATTCCGGACTTACAGTAGACTTGGTTTTATTACTGGACTTTAGTAGTTGAACCTTAAATTAGCTTGTTGTACTTTAATACTGAAATGTATTTTATACAGACATGTATAGTATTTAGATTTCATTACCTTCCGCAGTTATATCTTAAAACGAAAATTTTTTTAGACCCTGTTTTATCTTCATTGATAATTAAATCCCAAAGATAATTAGCGTCCGGGTCCCCACAGTCGGGATGTGCTGCTGGGAGATCCGAAGAATTATAATGATGATGTCACGAGAGTCTTTAGAGCAGAGCGGTCACTGAAGGATATTGAGTGGGAGATGCAGAGGAGTAGGCCCCTCCACAGCAGCAGCCACAACAGAGTAAGAAGCTGTTTTCAGTGCCACTGAGACGGAAGGGACAACAAAAAAGCCACAGAGAACAGTTTCCCCGAAGACTGACGAAATGATGCTCTGCAAGTAGTGTAATCGCCAGCACTATGGCAAGTGCATGTGGGCCGCCGGAAAGTGCTTCAGATGTGGAGGAGATGTGCATAAATCTACTGATTGCACGAAGTTGTGGCAGCCCCTGACTGGACGAGCTTTTGTGTTGCATGCTGAGCAGGCAGAGCCAGAAAATACACTTATTACATATATGCCGACTATTTAATCATTTCATGTTGCTTTATTGCTTAAAATGCTGAATATGGATGTTAGGACTAATTTGAGGTGAATTGAACTTGATGATTGAGGGCCTCATGCTTTGAATTTTAAAGTATTGGCTTTAGTTATAATAAATCGAGAGCTTAGAACCCGAATTCTAATTAATTAGAGAACTTTAAGGATTCAATTGCATAATTTGTAAATTTTTGAAACTCAAGGGCATTAAATTTGATATTTTTGGATTAATATGAATAATCCGAGAACTATAAGGTTTAAATTATGAATTCTAGAAAATTGAAGGCCGGTACAACAATTTTCAGAAATTATCGGGCTATTTTGCAAATTTTTGAAAATAAAGGGGCTGTTTTTGCAATAATTAAAAAACTTGTAGGGCTTAAATTATAGGAACTTTTAGAATTTGGCCTTTATTGGATAAGACGGTATTGTTCGCACAAGTAGGATATTTATCGGGTGTAGCAAGTTACGCTTTGCTAGATTCTGGAGCTGCACACTCGTTTATATTCGAATTTTTTGTGAAGAGATTGAGAGTCTTACCAGAGATCATGGAATCAAGATTTAGAGTTGCAATGACTTCGAGCAAGCAGATGTTGTCAACCAGCATGGTGAAATACGTGGAGCTTAGGTTGCAGAAGGATATTGTTCGAGAATATCTTATTGTGTTGCCAATGCCTGAGTTCGATATTATTTTGGGAATAGATTGTTTAACGCTGAATGGAGCTTCAATTGATTTCCAGCAGAGGTCTGTGTATATCAGACCACCCAACGGGAATCATTTATCTTCAAGGCAGTAAAGAGCAGACAAATACCGCACATCATTTCTTTTATTTGTGCAAGAAAGCTTATGCGAAGAGGCTGTCAGGTTTTCTTGCCAGTGTCATCTCCGTTCCTGATACATTCAGTCAGTCGATTGAAGACGTATATGTTTTTAGGGACTTTCTGGACGTATTCCCTGATGATATTGTTGGCATCCCACCTGATAGAGAGGTGGAATTCTCCATCGAGTTGTTACTAGGTTCAGTGCCAATATCTAAGGAACCATATCATTTAGTGCCCGCAGAGATAAAGGAACTGAATGATCAAATTTAGGAGCTGCTACACAAGGTATCCACTCATCCTAGTATCTCCTCTTGGGGCGAATCAATATTATTTGTGAAGAAAAATGATGGTAACTCTGCATCAATTATCGAGATCTAAACAAGGTGACGCTGAAGAACAAGTACACTTTGCCAAGAATTGAAGATATATACGATCAATCACAAGGAGCTTCTATATTCTCAAAGATAGATATTCGATCAAGATACCATCGGTTGAGGGTAAAAGAAGTAGATATATATAATACGACTTTCAGGACTCGTTATAGACATTATGAATTCTTAGTGATGCCCTACGGATTGACGAATGTCACATCTATCTTCATGGATCCATGAATCATGTATTTCAGTCGTATCTTGATCAGTTCATTATCGTATTCATTGACGATATTTTGATCTATTCGAGGAGCAGAGAGGAGCATAGGCAATACCTGAAAACAGCATTACAAACACTGTAGGATCGAATATTGTATTCAAAGTTCAACAAGTGCGAGTTTTGGTTGGAAAAGGTGGCATTCTTAGGCCACGTTATCTCGAGTCATGGAATGGAGGTCGATCCGACTAAGGTCGATGCAGTCAAGGAGTAGTCATTGCTTAGAAATGCAACCGAGATACGCAGTTTCTTAGGCTTCGCCGGTTATTATCGCAAAATTCATCATGGAATTTTCATCTATTGCAGTAGCCTTGACAGCTCTGACAAAAAATAATGCCAAGTTCATATGGGTAGTTGCTTGTCAGGACAACTTTGATCTGTTGAATCAAGCTCTTACTGGCAAGGAGAGTATGTGATGTATACAGATGCTTCAAAGCTAGGTATGGGCGCAGTTCTTATGCAGTATGATCGAGTTATTGCATATTCGTCTAGACGATTGAAAGTTCATGAGAAGAACTATCCGAGTCATGACCTCGAACTAGCAGCAGCTGTTTTTGCACTGAAGAATTGGAGACATTACTTGTATGGCGAGAAGTGCAAAATCTTTACCGATCACAAAAGTTTCAATTATTTCTTCACCCTGATAGAGCTGAATAGTAGATAGAGAAGATGGCTATAGCTTATTAAGGATTACGACTGTGATATTAGCTACCATCCCCAGAAAACTAATGTAATGGCAGATGCCTTGAGCAGAAAAACAACAGTCGTAGCCAAACTATCAGCACAAAAACCTCTTCAGGAGTAGATTCAGAGGTTCAATCTTGAGATGTATACTAAGGTCAAGGCTCCGAATCTATCTACTCTGACATTTAAATCTACTTTGAGAGATCGAATTCGAGCCGGGCAAACTATAGATGGAAATTATAGAAATGGAAACAGAGGGATGAGACTAAGGGCCGGATGTTATATTCAATTCAAGATGTATTGTCAGATACAGAGGCGGATTTTGGATTCCTAGTGTGGATTACATTAAGAGTTGAAATCTTTACAGAAGCCCATAATACACCTTATTCTATACATCCATGGATTACAAAGATGTATAAGACCTAGTTATTGTATTGGTAGCCGGGTATGAAACGAAATATCACACGTTTTGTACCTGAATCCTAACTTGTCAGCAAGTAAAGGCTGAACATCAGAAGCTGGCAGGGATGCTCAGACCACTTCCTATTCTTGGAAGTGAGAAAGATTACTGTGGATTTTGTAGTGGGATTACCAAAGATAATAAAGGGCTTCAATATTATTTGGGTGATAGTTGATCATCACACAAAATCAACACATTGTCAAGCTGGCAGGGATGCCCAGTTTCCATAGTGTCTGATGAAGACACAAGATTTACTTCATCTTTCTCAAATATCCTGCATTCTGCTATGGGAACGAAGCTACTAATCAATACAACATTTCATCCTCAGATAGATGGTCATTCAGAGAGGGTGATATAGATTCTAGAAGACCTACGCCGAGCTTGTGTGATGGATTTGCAGGGAAGTTGGGAGCCAAAGCTACCTCTAGTGGAGTTTACATATAACAACAGTTTTCAGTCGTCTGTAGGAATGGCTCCATCTGAGACACTCTATGGAAGGAATACAGATCGCTATTCATTGGGATGAGGTAGGAGATTGTGCTATGCAATGAGCAAAAATTGTCCAGCATACTACAGATTTACTAGTCAGAATCTGAGACAGGATGATGACTGCATAGAATCGATAGAAAAAGTTATGTTGACAAAAGAAGAAGGGTTCTCGAATTTTCCGTCAGAGACCATGTGTTTCTGAAAATATCACCTATGAAGGATGTTATGAGATTTGGAAAAAAATCAAGATTAGTCCAAGATTAATTGGACCATTTGAGATCTTAGACAAAATGAGAGCATTAGCTTATAGAGTGGCGTTGCCACCTAATCTTGATGGATTTCATAATGTTTTCCACGTGCCTATGTTCCGCAAGTAAATTTCAAATCCTTCACATGTACTGAATTTTGAACCACTGCAGCTTACACCGAACCTATCTTATGAGGAGATGCCCACTCAAATTTTGAGCAGACAACATAGAAGGTTGTGGAATAAGGTTATAAAGATGGTTAAAGTCAAGTTGCTAAATCACTCGGAGGAAGAAGCTACTTGGGAGACCGAGACTGATATGAGGAGTCGCTATCCAAAGTTTTTCGGTGAGTAATAATTTCGAGGACAAAATTTTATTTAAGGGGGGAGTTGTAACGTAAGGTCCAGGAAAATAAAATTACTTAACCTGAATGCATGCAATCTAGGGTATAATTTAAAATACGTGTTTTACGATTTTTATGCATTTAATGCATGGCTATTGCATGAGTAGGGTTTGATGTTTATTTTAAAGTTTCATGCATTAGGCATTACGTGCATTTCGCGCTCGAACGAGGAACGGAGACCGATGATAATCAGGAAAAATATATTTATTGAAAAATTAATTTTTATTATTCAATATGGGGTGTTTTAAGTATGATTTTTGATAATGGGCCTTGGTTGGGTATTTTACTCGCCGGATTTTATTTTTAACCGATACGCAAATTTTAACGATTCGGAGGACTTTTTGAGGGCTCGTGAAATATTTTCTAAAAATATACTTACTGTATGGGGTATTTCTAACCTAACGTGCTTCCTTGATGCGTGTTGCTTCAAGTTTTTGAGCATCTATACATTAAAGCATGCAATGTACCTTTATTTTCTGCATCATTCACGCTATATACTTACTGATATGTGTTTACTTGCATGAAGATTTTTTCGATCTAGCATGGAGCATGTAGATTTTTTTGTTTTACATGAATTCATGCATTATTTTGATAACAACTCACGTTTTCATGTATTGTGGCAGTGGGATATTGATTTTCTTGATTCCTCCTGTAAGTTTAGGGATGCATGGTCTAGGTGAGAGCCGAATGTTTGTCACTAGGCGGCTAGGGTGTCTTGAGGTTTGGCGAGAGTTTAGGTAGGCTCAGCTGAGGGAGGGCTGAACCAGGAAAAGATGCAATCCAAGAGGGTCCAACCAAGGCCTAGAGGAGGTCCATACACAGCTGGTCTCTGTTAGAAAGGAGGACGTTTTGTTAGGTGCAGAGGTGCTCGAGGGAGATGTGGTCGTATGCTTTTCTTGGGGGTTTGCGTGGTTCACTTTCATGGGGCTGTGGCCGTGATTCAAGTAGGTCCATTAGGGTCCTAAGATGGCCTAGAAGGGGCTCGTGCATGGCTTGTCCCGTTGGGTGTATGCTTTGATCGAAAATATGGAAGGTGGTGCGTCTAGGGTTTTGAGTGGTAACTTTCAGATTTTTCCAGCAACATTGAGCAAGGGGAAGGGTCATACGGGGTCTGGAACGTATGGTTTAAGGGCTGGTCTAGTAAATTTAAGTTATGGTTTGGTTTGGGAAAAAATTGGTTAAGTTTCGGGTTGATTCGGGTTAAAACCGAGACCCCTGTCCTAGTTTTAAAACAAATCGATTAAGTTTTGAAATTGGCTTGAGTTTACATATAAGAAAAATTTTAAGATATGTTTTTGGATGTTTTAAGGAGTTTGGTAATCTTCGGGTCGAAATTTAGAGGTCCAGAGGTAAAATGGTAATTTTGGGTTTCCGGGGGCAAAATGGTCATTTTGCATCCGATTCGAGTTATTAGCCCTAACAGTGCCCTGGCACAAATTTATCATGTTGTTTAAATGTTTATGTATCAAGTATATGATTTCTACGTAATTATGAGTATTATTCCTGGCAGTTCCTTGAGACCCTCCACGACCACCACCGCCGCTACCGATGGATGCAGCTACCCATGTACTGGAGGGTATGGCTAGGCTTGTAGAGCAGGAACATCAGGCTCCACGTCCTCAGACAAATGTTTTTGAGGAGTTTACAGTGCTCAACCCGAAGGAGTTCGGGGGCACCACTGATCCATTCCTAGCATAGGGTTGGATTCGACTCTTGGAGCTTCATTTTCATTACTTTGATATGAGGGATGGCGACTGGGTCAAGTGTGCCGCTTATATGTTGAGAGATGATGCATCCCTCAGGTGGGAGGGAGCAGCGCATGGGCTGAACCTGGAAACCCTCACTTGGGATCAATTCAAGGAGGAGTTCTATGGTAAGTATTTCCCAGCTGATGTCAGGGGCTGCCTGACGAGGGAGTTTATGAGTCTCCGACTGGGGGACTCGACTATGGCGGAGTTCATCCGCAAGTTTGACAGGAGCTATCATTTCGTGCCCCTCATCACTAGAGATGTCACCCAAAAGCTGAGGCATTTCATGGATGGGCTGAGGCCGACTTTTCGCCAAAACGTGATTCTTATGAGACCGGCTAGTTATGATGAGGAGACTGGGTGTGCTTTTCAGGAAGAGCAGGCCCTGACGGATATCGATTTCGAGATGCAGAGGAAGAGATCCCAAGACCAATCCAGCTCACAGCCATAGAAGAGGCATTTTACAGGGCCCCCGAGGCAGCGGGAGGAACAGAATACCAGGGACAGTTTGGGAGTTTAGGGCAGCAACAGCCACCTCAGGCACCAGGGGATCCTAATCCGGAGGGAGGACCGCCATGCAAGAAGTGGAACAAACTTCACTATGGCAAGTGCATGTGGGGCTCCTTCAGATGCTTTGTATGTAAGGAAGAGGGCCATAAAGCAACTGACTGCATGAGAAATCAGGGCCCCACTACTGGCAGAGCATATGTGATACATGCCTAGGAGGCTGAGGCTGAGCCAGACTCTACCTTGATCACCGGTAACCTTTATGCTTAAGTTTTATGTATTTAACACTTTGATTGTATTGGGTGATATGATTATTATGGGAACTTATTGGTAGGAGTGAGAACATAGAAGAATTAGGATGCATGCCCTACCTAGTTGGATTTAGGGATTGAATTGCACGAATCTAGAATTTTAAAGGACTATTTTCAAAATTTCTAGAATTTTCAGAGATTTAATTTTTATTTTTTAGAATTGTACGGTTGTAAGGGGCGTAATTCAAAAAAATTTAAGGGGTAAAAGATGCAAATTTCTAAAAAATTTAGGGCCATAATGTATTTTCGAAACTTTAAGGGCTAAAATGCAAATTCAAAAAATTTTGAGATTTAAATATGAAACTTTGGAAGGATACTTTGGTTAATTCAGTAATTTTCGATGATTTTTGGGATACTTACTAATAAGAAATTCCTTAAGTTCAACTCGATCAGATTTGATGGTATGTTTTGTCACAGAAAGGATATATATTTCAGGTGTAGCCACGCATGCATTGCTAGACTCCGGAGCTACACATTCTTTTATATCTGAGGTGTTCGTCCACTAACTAGGAATCATACCAGTGGCGATGGATTCAGAATTCAGGGTATCAATTCCATCTGGGGATCAAATGTTCACTTCTCAGATAGTGAGGGGATTGGAACTTCGGTTGCAGAGGTATGCAGTAGAGGCAGATTTGATTGTGTTACCGTTGCCGGAGTTTGATATTATCGTGGGAATGGACTGACTTTCGTCGAACGGAGCTAGACTTCTGACATAGATCAGTATATGTCCGACCGCCTAGCGGTAAGCCGTTTATTTTTGAGGCAGTAAGGCACCAGCAGATGCCGTACATCATTTCCTGCATCTGTGCGAGGAAGCTCATGAAAAGAAGCAGCCAAGCATTTTTGGCCAGTATTGTATCAGTGACATAGCCAGTAAGTCAGAGGCTAGAGGACGTTGATGTAGTCAGAGAGTTTCCCAATGTCTTTCCTGACGATGTTTCAGGCATTCCACCAGACAGAGAGGTGGATTTTTCTATCGAGCTTATGCCAGGTACCGTGCCTATTTCTAAGGCGCCCTATCAGAGATGAAGGAGTTGAAAGATCAGATACAGGATTTTCTAAATAATGGTTTCATTCGCCCTAGCTTTTCTCCATGGGGAGCACCTTTATTCCTTGTGAAGAAGAAAGATGGCAGCATGCGGCTATGCATCGACTACAGAGAGTTGAACCTTGTCACAGTCAAGAACAAGTATCCATTGCCGAGGATCAAGGATTTGTTTGATTAGCTTCAGGGAGCGTCACTATTTTCAAAGATAGATATCCGATCCGAATACCATCAGCTGAAGGTGAGAGAGTTTGACGTGCATAAGACAGCCTTTTGAACGCGTTATGGGCAGTTTATTGTGATGCCCTTTGGTCTGACAAACGCGCTAGCGATCTTCATGGATCTCATGAGTCACGTGTTTCAGCCATATTTGGATCAGTTTGTCATATTTTTATAGATGAAATACTGATTTATTCGAGGAGCGGCGAGGCAAATATTAAGCATCTGAGGACCGTACTGCAGACTCTACAGGACAGACAGCTGTATGCCAAGTTTAGTAAGTGCAATTATGGGCTTGACAGAGCGGAATTCTTGAGCCACATTGTATCTCGAGATGGTATAGAGGTTGACCCCTGCAAGGTGGAAGCAGTCAGAGATTGGCCAGTTCCTAAGACCGTTACAGAGATCCGTAGCTTCTTGGGGTTGGCTAGATACTACAAGAAGTTCATGCAGGGCTTCTCTTCTGTTGCGGTGCCTATGACCACCTTGACAAAGAATAATGCCGAGTTTGTCTGGGGATCTTAGTTCCAGTAGAGCTTTGACAGACTAAACCAAGCACTAACCACAGCACCAGTTCTAGCGATGCCATCGGAGCAGGGTGAGTTTGTGGTTTATACAGATGCTTCAAATCTCGGTTTGGGAGCAGTATTGATGCAGCATGACAAAGTTATAGTCTACGCGTCCAGACAGCTAAAGGTCCATGAGAACAATTACCTCACTCATGGCCTCGAGCTAGTAGCAGTGGTATTTGCACTGAAGATCTGGAGACATTATCTGTATTGGGAGAAGTGCATGATTTTCACTGACCACAAAAGCTTAAAGTACTTCTTCCCATAGAAAGAGCTGAACATGAGGCAGAGGAGATGGCTAGATCTACTGAAGGATTATGATTGTGACACTAGCTACCATCCGGGTAAGGCTAATGCGTTGCAGATGCCCTGAGCAGGAAGAACGCAGTGATTGCCCATTTTTCGGTACAGAGACCACTTCAATAAGATATTTAGAGCTTCGAGCTTGCAGTTTATGCCAAGGGCGTAGCTCCAAATCTTCCTACCCTGACAATACAGCCGACTTTGAGAACCAGAATCCGGGTAGGGCAAACTTCTGGCGAGCAATTGCAGACGTGGAGACAGTGGGATGAGGCTAAGTGCCCGAAACTGTATACGGTTGTGGATGGCATAGTCAAATATAGAGACTGACTGTGGGTTCCTGAAAGTGATTCCCTAAGGGCATATATCTTGAGCGAGGCCTACAACACCACGTACTTCATCCATCCAGGGAGTACGAAGATGTAGCATCTTCAGTCTCTATATTGGTGGCCGAGCATGAAGCGGGATATTCTGCGATTCGTCTCCAAGTGTTTGACATGTCAGTAGGTCAAGGCAGAGCGTCAGTAGGTCAAGGCAGAGCCTCTGACATGTCAGATGCCTGCATGGAAGCTTAGGCCACTCCCTATTCCCGAGTGGAAATGGGAGAACATCACCATGGATTTCGTGACAGGGCTTCTGAGGACAACTGGAGGCTATAATGGCATATGGGTGATCGTTTATTGACTCACTAAGAGACGACCTTCACCATGACTTATTATGCAGAGCTGTACATCATAAAAATATTCATACTGCATGCAATTCCAGTGTCCATTGTGTCGGACAGGGATCCGAGGTTCACGTCTGCGTTCTGGAAGAGTCTGCACCAGGCATTGGGTACTAAGTTGTTATTTTGTACTGTCATCCATCCTCAGACCGACTGACAGTCAGAGAGGATGATTCAGATTTTGGAGGACCTACTCAGAGCTTGCACGATCAACTTCCAAGGCAGCTGGGAGCCGAAATTACCTCTTATGGAGTTCACATACAACAACAGCTATCAGGCATCGATTGGTATGGCTCAATATGAAGCACTGTACGGGAGGAATTGTAGGTCGCCAGTGTGTTGGGATGAGGCTGGAGTGAGGGCAGAGATAGGGCCTGATATTGTCAGTCAGACTACAGAGTTAGTGGTCAAGATACGGGACAAGATGAAGACCGCTTAGAGCCGGAAGAAGAGTAACGCAGATCAATGGCACCGAGATCTTGAGTTTGTCGTAGGAGACCATGTGTTCATGAAGGTCACACCGATGAAGGGTGTGATGAGATTTGGGAAGAAGGGCAAGCTCAGTCCTAGATTCATCGGACCGTTCAAGATCTTAGAGAGAGTTTTTACACTTGCATACAAAGTTGCATTGTCACCGAATCTAGCAGGAGTTCATAATGTGTTCCATGTCTCTATGCTTCAGAAGTACATGTCGAATCCGTCAAATGAATTGAATTATGAGCTGCTACAGGTAGCAGCAAACCTGTCTTTTGAGGAGAGAACCCCTAAGATTTTGGACAGGCATGAGAGGAGGCTCCGAAACAAGGTGATCCTCATGGTCAAAGTCAATTGGCTGAATCTTTGCAAGGAGGAGGCTACTTGGGAGACCGAGACCAGGACCGAGACCGAGACAGAGATAAGGAATCGCTACCCGGAGTTATTTGGTATGTTTTAATTTCGAGGAAAAAATTTTGTTTTAAGGGGGGAGAGTTGTAAAGTCCAAGAAAATTAAATTACGTAACATGAATGTAAGTAATCCAAAGGTTTTATTTAAAATACGTGTTTTATGATTTTTATGCATGGCTATTGCATGAGTAGGGTTTATTTCATATTCATTTTAAAGTTTCATGCATTAGGGATTAAGTGCATTTTGCGCTCGAAAGAGGAACGAAGACCGAGGATAATCAGGAAAAATATATTTATTGAAAATTTAATTTTTATTATTTAATATTGGCTGTTTTAAGTATGATTTTTTATAATGGGTATTGGTTGGGTATTTTTACTCCCCAGGTTATATTTTTAATTGGTACGCAAATTTTAACTATTCGTCGGACTTTTTAAGGGCTCGAGCAATATTTTCTAAAACGTATCTGAACGAATTATATTTCAAGAGTGTGACTGGGCTTGTAGGGTTTTTTTTAATGCTTAATGGGCTCAAAACCCTTTTTAAGCGTTTACAAAATCAATTTAGGGCCCATTAGTGCTTTGCTTATTAAATAATCACTACACTAAACTAACCATAAACCTAATACCCACTTAGCAGCCGCCCTCACCCTCCTTTAACAGCCCCTCTCTCGTGTTCTTCAGCAAAAAAACTCCAACAAGTTTCCGCCTATTCATTTTCTTTCAAGCAAGTCTTCTCCCAGATCCCTCGGTGCTTCCTCGACGCGTGTTTCTTTGAGTTTTTGAGCATTTATACCTTAAGGCATGTAATGTACCTTTATTTTGCATCATTCACGCTATTTACTTGCTGATATGTGTTTACTTGCATGAGGATTTTTCGATCTAGCATGGAGCATGGAGCTTTTTCGGTTTTTACAAGAATTCATGCATTATTTTGATCACAACTCACATTTTCATGTATTGTTGCAAGGGGCTGCCAATTTTCTTGAATCTTAAGGGGCGTTTATGCTATAAGTGAAGGTGGCACGATGCTGGAAGTTTAATGACGCATGGTCTAGGTGAGGGCCGAATGTTTGTCACTGGGCGGCTAGGTTTTCTTTTGGTTTCACGAGAGTTTGGTTAGGCTCAGCTAAGGGAGGGCTGAACCAGGCCAAGGTGCAATCCAGGAGGGTCCAACCAAGGCCTAGGGGAGTTCCATACACTGTTGGTCTCGGTTAGAAAGGAGGAAGTTTTGTTAGGGGCCGAGGTGCTCGAGGGAGACGAGGCCGTGTGCTTTCCTTGGGGGTTTGTGTGGTACGCTTGAATGGGGCTGTGGCCGTGAAGCTCACAACTGTTTTTAGTAACTGATCAGTTTGAACTGATCAGTTAGTTGTCTGCGTAATTCAGTTGCTGGTTCAGTTGGTTTCGAAAGTCTGCGTGTTTTTCTTCAGTTAATGGGAACATTTTTTTGATCACTTATCATTCTTTTTAGATCAGTTAGACGCTCAGTTTGTCAAACATCCGAAATTTAGTTTCCAAAAATTTCGCCCTTTTAGGTGTTTGATAAAACTTGGAAATTTAGAACTGATACTGATACTGAACAACTGAACTCATTGTAGATAAAAAAACTTTTTCAATGTGCATATTCGTACAAAGAATAAAAGAATGAAGAAACGAAATAATCTTCAAATAATCTGAATAAACTAATCTTATATTTCTTCTTGATAGTCTTTGAAGATTTCTCTGGCTGATCATTTCCTTGTTCTTGTTCTTTCCCCTCTTTGTCAAGCTCATCACCCTTTTTTGATAAGATTCGCACATCTGAGGAGAGATTAGACACCACATTCAATAGTATATCTTGTAGTAAATCCATTCTTTTGGACATAGTGTTTTCCAGAAAGCAATGCGTCTTGTAACCAAAGCTTGAGTCTGGAAACGATCTTTAGCTGACACTCTGTCTTTTCGAAGTTCGTCCATTTGAAGGAATAATGAAGTGACGTCCTTTTGAATTTGCTGCAATTTTACCATGGTATTTTCCTTTATAGGATCTAACCTCATAGTGTGCAAAAATTGGGTTGATTTGATATCTGAAATGGAAGTCACTATACCGTGAGGTTGGACTAATCGCCTGAATTTATTCAAACAAAGATTCAGTTTCAGGTGATTCAGTCGCTATTGAGATGCCAGGAGACATGGCTCCAAACGTTTCTGGTTCCTGCTCTCTGTTCTCTTGATGAAAGATTACCAGGGCCCCGTCAGTTGTTTCAGTTGAAGAATTGACCATTTCAGAAATATATTCTGGTAAAGCTGCATGTTGAGGCTGTGGCAAGAAGAATTTGGATCAGCAGCAGTGTCCGAATGTGCTTCAGGTGGAAGATCAGTTGAAATAGCAGTTGTTTCTTGAACCGGTTCCTCAGCTAATGCTTCAGTTGTCTGAACAGCTGAAATAATGGAAGGCTGTTCAGCTGGCACTTCTTCAAATATAATTTGTTCAGTCGTAACGGATGACTGAACTACTTCTTCAATTCTAAAAACTGTCTGTTTAGTTGTGGAAGTCAACTGAACTAGCTCTTCATTTGGTTGAGATTAGGCTTGGAAAACTTGTTCTTCAGTTGTGAACAATTCTTCAACTGCTTCGGTAGAAGTTAGTTGAATATCAGAGGCAACTGATTTGATGACTTCATCAATATTTGGCAATGACAATTCAGCGTCCACGTAGAGTTCAGATCCAGCAGTTGAGGACTAAGGAACATCAGTTGACTGGTGTGTAACCTTTGAAGAAGGACCGGTTACATGTTCAGTAGAGTCAGTAACTGGGTCCTTGGATGGCTTTTCTGGTTGAGCTAATCGATAAGATAGCTCATCTGATGAAAATTCTTGGGAATCTTATAGAATGATTAGTTCCTGATCCAGTTCCCAATTCTTAATTGCCATTTGCAGAGATAACAGATCCATGTCCAGTTGGTCATGAACTGGTTTGTCATTAAGAGAAGTTGGACTGGTGGGATCATTCTGGCGTAGCTGACCAATCATCTGATTTAGCTTCTTTGCCCGTACCTGATCAAAGAAGTATTTCTTTCTTTCCAGTGCTTGAACCATTGTAGCGGCTTTGACCAGTTTTAGAATAATTGTTTCCAAGGCAATGAACTTCTTTAAAACGGATTTCTTCTACAACTGCCTGTCAAACACAACAGTTCTAAACTTCACCCATTCATCATAAGTTTTGAGTTTACCCTCAGAGAATTCATTGACCTCCTTCCAGATAAGATCAATGTGAGTTTGAATGGTGTTGGTTGGTCTGGGCTCTTCAGAAATCTTTCTTTGCCCTTTGAATCAGTCAGAACATGAGAGATGCTCAGTCTTGACCTAGTTGAATCAACTTGTTCTCGAATCACTACACCCTTAGGTCTTGCGGCTGGCAGATAGGTTGGGCCGGAGATAGTGATGAGTGGAGCCGTAAGTCCAACAGATTTTTTCTTATCACCAGATTCGGTGATAGTCTTCTTGAGAGCAGCAGCTAGAGGTAACTGATCATCAGTTGACATTCCAACTAGTATCTCTCTTAGTGGAGTAGCCTTGATCGGCTGTTCAGCTCCAGATTGAATAAGCCTCTCAGATGGGATGGTGCCCACAGCCATCACTGGTTTTATCTTTTGAGTCCTGGGTTTTTGGATATCTTGGGAGACGGGTCTTCTCATAGTCAGTCTCACCGACGATCAGTTTTCATTTAATTTCCTTTTTCTGAATTGTCATTCTGGATTTCTTAACTGATTTGGGAGCCCGTGCATCCCAATCTCCTTTTTCACTTTGACTAATTTTTCAAGAGATATGACCAGCTTGAGCTTCGGTAGTTGAACATTCTTAGCATTGAAAATCTTGAATTTGGATGATCTCTCAGATGAGTCACCCACTAAGCCCTTGACTTTTAACAGATAGCTGAGTTGTACGGCAAATCGCTTGGACTGTTTAGAGGGCTGAAACATATTCTTCAGTAGGGTGAAGATGATCCCCTTCCAGTTCATCCTTTTGTCAGTCATGATGGAATTCATTATGGCATTCATGACTTGAAATTTCTACAAAGTAAGTGCAGCAAAGGATCCTGCCTTTGCTAGAAGCCCTTTGGCCAGAATATCAGCCAACAGTTGTATTTCCGGCTTCAGTTCCTTCTTTGGATCGGAAACTTTGATTTTTCGACCGTCAGCCGACAGTAGAGTTTCCAACTCCTCAACATCAGAAGATTTGACATCATAGAAGTTTGATAGCCCATCAGTTGGTACCTGAAAGAGTTTGCTAAAGGAATCTTCATCTATCAGCAGTAGCTGATTGTTGACAGTATTAATGATATTTCCGTCAGAAGAAATGAATCCGTTGGCATAAAGATCTTGAATCTCCTTAGGATAGATTTCATGGGAAGAAAGTCTTAGAAATGGCTTCAATCCAGCAGCTTCAATCTTGATAAACACATTTTTGATTGCCTCGTCCTGAACAGACAGGACTGAATCGAAGTCAGTAGCCATAGCATTCAGCAGGTGTGTAGGAACTTGGTTTTCCATTGAAAAGTTGATTTTCTACTTGAAAGAAAGCTTAGAATGTTGATTTGCTATGTAGGTTGAAACTGCACGTAAAGGAAGAAGAACTAAAATGGGGCGGGGATAAGTACGTTTGTATGTGATTGTTCAAATTTTTGGACACGTGTCAGTCCATGAAAAATTAAGTGACATCGTGTGTATGTGTGATTAAAATGTGTGTAGAATTTAAGTGAACTATGTGGGGCCACTATTTAAAACACTATTCATTGAAAGACGTACATTAAATGCGTAATTCACAGTCACGTCACTTATTATTGAATATTTATCTATTTATCAGTTAACTTATTGGAGAAGATCAGTTAGGTCAGCAACTAAGTGACCAGTTATGAGCTAAATTATTTCAGTTTAGGACCAACTGACTAATGTCTTCTCAGTTAGCCATTTATATTCGATATTCCCCCTCAATAAATGCATATAAATAAAAGAAGGGTATGAGAAACTTAGTCTGGATCAGTTAAGTCCATTTTGGTAACTGATGACTCTTCATCTTCCTCCTGTCTCTTTAAGGGCTGTCTATAAAAAAGATCATTGTCATTTGATAATAACATCTAAACACTATTGTTTAAGTAGTTCCAACATCCCTCATCCTGCATTGACACCTCATCATTTGGATAAACTGAAGAAGGCTCTTGAAAAGTTCGTCTTTTCAAAAGTTATGTCCACTTAGACCAAGGTTCTTGACCTCCAATCAATTCATAGTGATGATTTTCCTGGTACTGCTAAGCAGAGATCAACTGCAAGGAAGTATAAGAGACGTGCTGAAGTCAATCATAATTCTGAGATTGTTAAAGATGATGTGCTGCTTCATCTGATGCTCATGAAGGAATGGCATGTTCTTGAAAGTATTTCTTCTTCAGAAGCCTTTAGGAGAATCAAAAGTCATGATTTGACTAACTGGTTGACTCTTTGACAAGATGGCGCTGGTGCAGAAATGAGTCGTGTAACTTGGTTTAGATTTTATCAATAAAATTTTTGTTTCGATTTATTGTTCTTTCCTTATCTGCAAATTAACTAATATCAGTTGACAAATAATTAGCTAACAATAACTAACTGAACAGTTATTATTGAAATAAAAAATGACAACTGATAATGACTAACTGAATTGTTATAAAAATGAAAACTTGTTATGACTAACTGAGCAGTTATATAAATGACAATTGATAATGACTAACTGAACAGTTATTTAAAATAAAATGACAACTGACATATCATCATCAAAGATTAAGATAAATCAATTAAACCAAGAATATTGCAAAAATGATAAAACTTAGTCTCTGGTAATGGTTTGGTAAAGATGTTAGCTGCTTGTTATTCGGTTGAAATGTATTCCAGCCTTATTGCTTTCTTCAGAGCATGATCCCTGATGAAGTGATGCCTGACATCAATGTGCTTAGTCCTGGAGTGAAGAACTGGGTTGTATGTAACTGCGGTCGTGCTTGTATTATCAAAAAATATTGGTGATTCTTTTGCAATGACTACATAGTCCTTCAGTTGTTGCTAATCCAAATCAGTTGTCCGCAGCAGCTTCCAGCAGCAAGATATTCTGCTTCAGTTGTAGAAGTTGATATGGATGTTTGCTTCTTGATGAACCATGAGATCAGCATGTCTCATAGAAACTGACATGATCCACTGGTGCTTTTATGATCTAGCTTACATCCTGCATAATCTACATCTGAATATCCAACTAAATTGAAATAAGAATCCTTAGAATACCATAAACCCACATTTTTGCGCCTTTAAGATATTTTAAAATGCATTTGGCAGCTGAAAAATACAATTGCTTAGGATCTGCCTGAAATCTAGCACACATGCAAACAACAAATACAATATCAAGACGACTAACAGTTAGGTACAATAATGAAATTTAAACCTCTGTATAATGTTGTCTCAACTGATATTCCCCCTTGATCATTGTCTAGTTTGACTGATGAACTCATAGAAGTACTTGCAGCTGAGCATGTTTCCATGCCAAATTTCTTAAGCAATTCCTTCGTATATTTGGTCTGACTGATAAAGATACCAGTCTATAGTTGCTTCACTTGCAGACCAAGGAAAAATGTCAGTTCAACCACATACTCATCTCGAATTATTCCTGCATTAACTTGGCAAATTTCTCACATAATTTGGGGTTAGTTGACCGAAAAATAATATCATCAACATATATTTGCACAAGTAAAATGTTCATTTTTAGTTAATTTGAACAGAGTCTTATCAACTAATCCAACAGTAAAAATCATGATCAGTTAGCAATATTGAAAGATTTTCATACCAAGCCCTTGGATCTTGTTTAAGACCATATAAGGCTTTGTTCAAATGATAGACATGATCAGGAAGATAGTGATTAACAAAACTTGGTGGTTGTTCAACATATATTTCTTCCTGCAACTGACCATTCAGTTGTGCACTCTTCACATCCATCTGGTAGACTTTAAAGTTCTTGAAAGATGCATAGCCAAGAAACATTCTGATTGCCTCTAGTCTTGCAACGGGTGCATAAGTTTCATCGTAATCTATTCTTTCTTCTTGCCTATACCCTTGTGCTACAATTCTTGCTTTGTTGCACACAACTGAACCATCTTCGTTTAGTTTGTTTTTGTATACCCACTTTGTACCTATAATGGTTTTAGAAACTGGTCTTGGAACTAAGTTCCAGACATTTTTATGGGTAAACTAATTTAGTTCTTCTTGCATTGCATTTATCCAGTTAGGATCAGCCATCAGTTTTCTTAGGTTCCAGTTGGGAAACAAAAGCAGAATGAACAAATAAATTAAACATTTGATTTCGAGTTATTACCAGATCAGATGGATTACCTATCACTAGTTCTGGTGGATGTGATTTCTTCCATCTCAGCAACTTCTTCAGTTGGACACTGAATTTTTTCTTCAGCTTCAGTTGTTGTATTAGTTGGTAACTGATTGTTATCATTTTGCTCCACCAACTGATTATGAGTAATAATTTCTTGTTCAACTGATTTATTCAGCATTTCTGGTTCTGGTGTTTAAAGGATGTTTTGATTAATATGATTCTCCTCTTCATTATCATCCTCCAAATTGATATCTGTAAATCGATCAACTAGCTCAACTTTATGAGTTGGCTTATCAATTAGCACAGATTCATCAAATACAATATGAATAGACTCTTCTACTTTCAAAGTGCATTTGTAAAAAACTCTAAAAGCTTTACTAACTGAAGAATATCCCAGAAATATTTCCTCTGTAGATTTAGCATCAAAGGCTTTTAAATGATTTTTGCCATTGTCAAGAATAAAACATATGCAGCCGAATATCTTGAAATAAGAAACCACACTTTTTCGTCCATGCCAGATCTCATACGGTGTTTTCACATGATTGTTGTTAATCATTGATCTGTTCTGAGTGTAACATGCAGTGTTTACTACTTCTGCCCAAAATATTTGAGAAATACCAGAATCAGCAAGCATTGTTCTAGCAGCTTCTTTAAGGGTCTGATTTCTTCTCTCAGCTACACTGCTGAGGAGTTCTTGTTGCTTAGAGCTCATGCTTGATTCCAGCATTTTCTAAAAATTGTGAATGATTTTTATTGATGAATTCAGTCCGTCGATCAGACCTTATTCGATCAATCCCAATTGATTTTTCATTTAAAATTCGTTTAAAAAGCTTCATCAGTTGTACATCAGTTTGGTCTTTAGTTCAAATTCTCAACTAATAAAACATCTTTAATCGTAAAATTACCATGGATAAGCTTACCCTTACCCACAGTTTTACCTTTGGAGTTTTCTCCAAAACTGATGTTTGGACCAGTGTATTTGATCAATTGGGATAGCAAGCAAACTTGCATATCCCCTGTCATATGACGCGAGCATCCACTGTCCAGATACCAGATTGATTATTTGTTTGTACATATCACCTACAATCACACACAATATATAATCTTGGTACCCACAGCTATTTGGGTCCTAAACTGATTAGTCTTTTAGGAACCCAAACTTGGACAAGTCTAACTGACTTCCCAGTTGTTGTGTTCCAGATAGTTTTTCTCGGCTTGTGTGTGCTTGATGTGTAGTGTGCAGATGAATCAATATGAGTTTTAGCCTTTTTCAACTGGTTATTCAGCCGATATCTTTTCTGAACTGGCTTGTTGTTATAGTAATTGGAGTGGCCATTTGAATAGTTCAAGTATTTATTACTGAACCTTTTTTGTGACTGAATTTCTGGGTCAGTTGGTTATTTTTGGGCTATAACCAATACCATATCTTCTAGCCTTGTTCTTATTTTCAATAGGTTGTATAACTGGTTTACTTGGCTCTAGTTATTCTTGTACCACAACTGATTTTACAAAGTGGATATATTTCCCTTTGTTCGTATTCAGTTTTTGTTGAGTATCACTGGTGGAAGTTTCATCTTGTTTGCTGAACCCTAAACCAGTTTTATCAGTAACTGATTTTTGCTTATTTTGTGTTTCAGCTAATGCAACAGATGATTTGTTTGCTTTGAATTTTCAAGCATCAATTGCTAAATCATTGATTGATTCTTGCTTCTTTCATAATTGATCTCAGCAATATGCTGTTTAGACTCAACAAATCAACTGATTCATCAGTTTCAATTTTATTGTCTTTCGGATCAGTTTTCTTTGCTCTGGCCTCTTCAAAAGATAAGGCAAGCTTGTGATATTCATTTACCATATCATAAAGTGTAGAAATGAGTTCATCTCGTGTGAAATCAGTTGAGCTAAATTCAAATACCTGTTAACTAGCTGACTCCAGTTATGTGTCATCAGCCATTAGACACTTGACTTCTTCATCATCGTCACTGGAGCAGCTCAAGCTCTCAGAATTTGAATCATCATTGTCAGCTTCTGCCCATTTTGACTTGCTTTCCTCAGCTAGAAGCACATCATGCTTCTTTCTTTAAGATTTCTTGTCATCTTTCGATCTTCTTTTGTGCTCATAAGATTTGTTTCATTTCTCAGTTAAGCCACAACTATCCTTCTTAGGCTTGGGTCAGTCAGCAATGAAATGACCAGTTTTGTCACAGTTTTAGCAAGCATTAGGTTCTTCTTTGGAATGATTCTTCTGATACTATCTTTGGAAATTTCCTTGGTTTCTTCTCATGAAACTTCCAAATTTTTTGACGAATAATGAGTTAGCATCATTACTTAATTGACCAGCATATTTGTCAACTGAACCAGTTAGCTCCAGTTTGACAGCAATTAAGGCAGTTGTAGCAGTTGGTGTAGAAGGTTCTCCTTCTCTGGTTTGCAACTCAAACTCATCTAACAATAGATTGTCATGTCCCCATCAACAATCTATAATTAAATAGCACAATAAGCACTAAATTCTTTTAATGGCTTCAATAGCAATATATGTCCTCCCGAACTATATAAATACTATCGATGTATTTTTCCTTTTCTTGTTTATAAATTTCCTTTTCCAAGTGATAAATTATAAACATAAGAATCATTCAAGATATGGCCAATAAAATGAAAGCATTAAGATTGGAAAAATACAAATGAACAATAAGGAACTTATATAGCATAAATCATAAATCCCAACACACGGTTTCTAGTTTTGTTCCATCATTCCTCTAGAAATAAAAATTAGTTCATAATAAAAATAACATAACAACACATGAATCTTAAACAAGACATATCAAATAAAAGTAAAAATAAAGAAAGAAGAACTTAGAACAAGAGCTTGGAGTGCAATGAAATTCCTTTCCAAAAGTGTGCAAGAGAATTCTCAAGAACTTGATGAACTTGATCTTCAATCTTTCTTTGTAGCCTCCAATCCTTCCCTTGGCTCCTCAATGACCTAAATGATGAATAATAGAGGCCTTTTATAGTCCTAGACAAGTCTTATACGCAAAACATCAAAGTCAGCAACTCCCATGCGCAGCACACCAAAGTTTCAGAATTTCCGGACTCTGTCTGTGCAGGACCGCGGGTGCGGTGTAAGTAGGACCGCGGGTGCGGTCGTGCTTCGCAACAAAAATCATTTTTCACAAAACTTAGACCGCGGGTGCGGTGTTGACAAGACCGCGGATGCGGTCTTGCTTCGGAAAAAATTGTCATTTGCACTTTCTAATTCATCAATTTATTACTCAAAATTCTCATTCTAAGCTTCCAAACTTCAATAACAAAAATAACAACAAATCACATAAAACCTGCTCAAGAATCACAAAAGTCCAAGTTAAAAACATGTAATAAAAGTACAATAAATTGCACTTATCAAACTCCCCCAAACTTAAGATTTTGCTAGTCCCGAGCAAAACAAAACAACACAAACAAACAAACAAGTCATGAAATACTTTAAAGAACTTGGCCTCAAGATATTTTAACTAACTCTTCATGCATTCACAATTCAAATCAATCCAACCATTTGTTCATCCGGATACAATCATGCAATCGGTTAATTTTCTTAACTTCTAATCTCTTCAACTCATGTTTCAAAACATTCTCAATCAATTTCAATTTTTTTACAAACACAAATCAAGAGGTCTTTTCAGGTAAAAATTGGGTTCAAAGCAATATTCATTCAAGAAATGGATACCCAATAAATATTTGATGCAATGAGGTGTGTAAAATTGATCAAGATTCTTACTCAATTAAAGTGTTTATCGATTGTCCATAAGCTAGATCCTCCCAATCACTCTCCACTAGTATATTGGACAACTATGACTAGGTTAATAGGATTTTCAATGGTTGTAATGTTAGGCCTCGGTTCATGGCTACAAATAAAGATTAGGAGTTCAAATAAGGGAGTAACTTGAATTTTATCTCTTTCGCAACTCCACTTTTTCTTTTATCTCCATCTTTTTTTCTTTATTCATTTCATCTCTTTTTCTCCCCTTTTTCTCCAACTTCATCAAAAAAATTTTTTTTGTAGGAGAATTTTCATTTCTTTGATCCTTTGAATTCTTACTCCCTTGAGAAGGTAGAAAATTAATTTTATAAGATATTCAACAGGGTAGTAAATGTGGGATAATTGAAAGAACATCGAATGGGGGTCTTTTACACATATTGACGTGTGCCATTCGAATTCATATAGGCTCAAAGAGGTGACAAATGATAAATTATTTTTATTTGGTAGCTTGAAAGGCTCAATCGATCCAAAAATCACCTAAATCATTCCTAAATCATAAGTTGTCCGTATTTCGCCTCGAATGATGTTTGGATAGTTCTAGACAAAATCTCAATTCACCAACATAGAGTAGAATCTAATCATCGTGAAAATAGTGTCTCAATGCATCAACCAAATACATATATATTCAAAAGAAAAGTGCTTGGCTTCCAAGAAATTTCAATAACACAATTCTTTTCTCAAATAGGCTCAAGATGGCTTCAAATGAATATTTATGAACAATATAAATGGCCCAAATAAAATCAAAGATTGCCTCAATCATCTATGTGTTTGCAAAAAATTTATTTCAATGTCAAATGAAAATCACAAAGTTTTATAGAAATTATAAGTCTCAAACTTACCACATCTCATGATTATTCTCTAAATTTTTCAAATTGATCGATTAATATGAATGTAATGCATGACCTTTCTTTTCAATACAAAATTTTTTCATCATTGGCCAATTCACAATAAAAAAAATTTCATGACTAAAACACTACAAACACACAAGCAAATAACTAAAAAAAATAATAATAATAAACACACAAAATAAACTAAATAAACAAACACACAAAAGAAAATAAACACACCAAATAAAATATAATAAAACACAAAAATAAAATAAAATAAATCAAATCTCCCCCAAACTAAAACATGTGCATCGTCCTCGATGTAAATAAGCATGAAAAATAGGAAAATACACTTATCTCAGGCGACGACCGTCAGTGGTCATCGCCATCCTCATCATCTTCGTCGTGGTGGGGTTGTTGGAACTCCGGCGGGTGGTATACAGGTGGCCACTGTGGAGGAGGTGGAAATGGATGTCCAGAAGTTGAAGCAGATGGAAATTGCTGAGCCAAGACCGATGTGAAATCCATCATGTATCCCATAAATGTGTCGGTCCTAAACCGAAACGCATCCATTTCTTGGCGTTGAACTCGCATATCTTCTTCCAACTGGGTCAATCTATCTCTCATGTTCCTTTGTTGCGGTTGTGGTTCTTGAGCTTGAGCTTGGGCACGTCTCTCTGCAGCTCTCCTGTTTAAATCCCTTTCAGCTCTGCGTGCTGCAGCTTGGTCATTTCTGACTGCCCCATATGGTTGGATTACCATGATGACATTTTTAGGCTTTAACAATTCTTCAGTCGTTGCCCAAGTCACTCCCGCGTTTTGGCACAATGCAGTGATAAGAGAAGGATGGAGTAAGCCACTAGGAGAGTTACCTCTTGCATAATCAAGTATCGAATGCTGAAGCAATTGACCTAAATCAATTGTCTTTCCTGAGGATAGCCCTCTCCTTGATGACGGTGGTGGTGTGTTCGGTCGGCTTAATCCTAGCAGAAATAAATGAATACCAATGTTTGGCAACATCTTTGAGATCAGACGCTGACATGCACATCATCCCTCATTCTCCACTCCGCTCCCTGTATGCAAATTGTTTGAAGAATATCGTTATAATCAACATGCCCATACCTGTATTCTTCATATTCATCGTGCATTACATGAGGGATACCATATAACGTATTGATCGTATGTGCATCAAAGGCAACCATTTTTTCTCGCACAAACACCGTCAATTGATCATACCTAAAACTCTCTCACCAATGAAATGACAGCATCTTGTGGCTGCCTGCCAAACTCCACCCAATTTCGAGCAGTAAGCATTCGTCCAATTTCGAAATGAGGAAAACTCAAATCAAATCCCCTTTCTTTTACAATGCTTTTATTTAAAATTTTTCCATAGTGCTTCTCCGCATTCTCATCCCAAAACCTGCTCGCATCGTAATTTACAGATGATGAAGATGCACCCTTTGACTGTTTTTTTCTTGGAGGCATTGTATCGAACAACTTTCAATCAACAACTTCTCCTCAATTCAATTCACAAATTTCAATGATTCTAGCACTCCCCCAAACTCAATACAAACAATATCCACACCTCAACAATTTAACCAACAATCAATCAACAATATCCACAATATCTATAATGTACTTCACTAAATGAAATTTCCTTCCATAGCCACTAACACCAATATTGTCGAATTTTCAACAAGTATGCAATGCATTTGCTCACCTTAAGTGTGTTGAAATGTTTCTTGAAGAACAAAATCAAAGCTCCATCAAATTCTTGAAGAAATTTTCGAGCTCCCTTTCAAACCCTAGGTTTGGTGTTGATTTTTGTGGAAAGAAAGTGATATTAGATGGAATGGGTGAAGCTATTTAGGTTGGAGTGTTAAATTTGTTGAAGGAATAACAAAAATTTGGTGTGAAAAGTGTGTTCTTGAGGAAGGATTTCGAAATGGAGGAGGAGGGTTTTGAGGGTTGTTCTTTGATTGTGTCAAATTCTGCCCAAATCTGTGTTAAAAATCGTCGACCGCGGGTGCGGTGCTAACAGGTTAGCACCGCGGGTGTGGTAGGCTCTCGGTTTAATTTTTTAATTCCAGTTTGTGCGACCACGGGTGCGCTTCGGTAGAGACCGCGGGTGCGGTGTGCCTTCGATTTTGTAGCACGGGTGTGGTTTTGTAATGTACCGCGGGTGCGGTCTTGTTTCGGCATTTTCATAAAAAAAAAATTTCTTCTTGACCGCGGGTGCGGTGCTGACAATACCGCAGGTGCGGTCTTGTTTCGGGGAAAAAAATTTTCTTCTTCAATTTTTTTTTTTATTCCTGAGAATAAAACACGTGGAATTCATTAGTTTTGGGAAGATATAAGCACACACTATACTAAAAAATGCACAACCAAAAATAATCACGATACAAAAATAAAAATCAAAACCGAAAACAAAAATGCAAAAATAGAAACAAAAATTTGGGTTGCCACCCAATAAGCGCTTGGTTTAACGTCTTCAGCCCGACTACCATCAGTCTATATCAAGTTGATCCGCCCAAAGGAATGTTGTCAAGGTGCCTTACTTCATTTCCATAGTATGGCTTAACTCGCTACCCGTTCACCTTGAAAGTCCTCCCAACACTGCATTTTAGCTCAATCGCCCCATGAGGGTACACTTTCTCCACCAAAAATGGTCCTGACCAACGCGATTTCAATTTACCAGGAAACAACTTCAGACGGGAGTTGAACAAGAGTACTTGTTGTCCTGGTTGTAGCTCCTTTCGTACAATGAGTTTATCGTGCCACTTTTTGGTATGTTCTTTATAAATCTTGGCATTTTCGTATGCATCATTGCGGAACTCCTCCATTTCATTTAACTGTAGTTTTCTGCCATCGCCAGATGCTTTCAAATCAAAATTCAACTTCTTAACTGCCCAAATGCTCGATGCTTCAATTCCAGCGGCAAGTGACAGGCTTTACCAAAAACCAACCTATAGGGAGACATCCCAATAGGCGTCTTGAACGTGGTCCTATAAGCCCACAATGCATCATCCAACTTTATAGCCCAATCCTTCCGGTTTGTATTGACAGTCTTTTCTAATATTTGCTTGATTTCCCGGTTGGATATTTCAGCTTGTCAGTTCGACTGAGGATGATATGCTAATGCCACTCTGTGCTTCACATTGTATTTAGCCATCAATGAGTTGAAAATTTTATTGCAAAAGTGCGCACCTTCGTCACTTATGATGGCTCTCGGTGTTCCAAATCTGGTGAAGATGTTCTTGTGCACAAACTTAACTACAACACGAGCATCATTAGTACTGGTGGTGATTACTTCCACCCATTTCGAAACATAATCTACAGCTAATAATATATAAGATTGACCAAAAGAAGGGGGCAAAGGTCCCATGAAATCTATGCCCCAGACATCAAAAATTTCCACTTCCAAAATATTTGTCAGTGGCAATTCATGACGCCTAGAAATGTTTCCTAACCTTTGGCATCTATCACACGATTTCACTAAGGTATAGCTATCCTTAAACAAAGTAGGCCAGAAAAAACCTGATTGCAATACCTTAGCTGATGTTCGTGTTGCTCCAAAATGTCCACCATAAGGTGATGAATGACATTGTTCCAGAATTTTGTTTGCATCTTCGCCATCAACACATCTCCTAATCACTTCGTCAGCACATCTTTTATATACACAAGGATCATCCCAAAAGAAAAATTTGATATCATGGAAGAACTTTTTTTTCTGATGGTGATTTAGATCTGGAGGAAGAGTACCACAAGACAAGAAGTTAGCTATATCAGCAAACCAAGGGAGTTTAGAACTTACCTCAAACAGTTGTTCATCTGGGAACGACTCATTGATAACTCCACCGTCAGTTCGTTCTTCCAGCTCTAGTCGTGACAAGTGATCTGCCACCTGGTTTTCACAAACTTTCTTGTCTTTTACTTCAAATTCAAATTCTTGAAGTAGAAGTACCCATCGTATCAACCTGGGCTTGGCATCCTTTTTGGCAAAAAAGTAACAAAGAGCTGCATGGTCAGTGAAAACAGTTACCTTGGTGCCAATAAGATATGTTCTGAACTTGTCAAATGCAAACACCACTGCTAGCATCTCTTTCTCAGTAGTTGTATAGTTCTGTTGGGCTGCATTAAGTGTACGACTTTCATAGTATATAGCCTTGAACATCTTGTCTCGCCTCTGTCCCAATGCTGCTACCACAGCATAGTCGCTAGCATCGCACATAAGCTCAAATGGCTCCTTCCAATCAGGCACTATCATAATGGGAGCAGAAATCAGTGCTTTCTTTATCTTGTTAAATGTCTGCAAACAATCATCATCAAAAATAAATGTCAAATCTTTCTCTAACAAATTACATAAAGGTCTAGTAATTTTAGAGAAATCTTTGATATAACGACGACAGAACCCGGGATGTCCCAAGAAACTTCTGATCCCTTTCACATTCTTTGGTGGTGGAAGATTTTCAATTGCCACAACTTTGGCTCTGTCAACTTCTATTCCTTTAGCCGAAATTTTATGCCCAAGCACAATACCTTCTGGAACCATGAAGTGACATTTTTCCCAATTCAAAACTAAATTCTTCGCCTGACATCTCTGCAAAACAAGCATTAGATTTTGCAAACAGTGATCAAAAGATGAACCAAACACAGAGATATCATCCATAAAAACCTCCATTATCTCCTCGACCATGTCAGAAATTATGGCCATCATACACCTCTGAAAAGTAGCAGGTGCATTGCACAGACCAAATGGCATTCTCCTGAAAGCAAATGTACCGTAGGGGCAAGTGAAGGTAGTCTTCTCCTGATCCTCTGGTGCTATGACAATCTCATTGTAACCTGAATAACCATCTAGAAAGCAATAATAATGATAACCACCCACTCTATCAAGCATCTGGTCAATAAAGGGAAGAGGGAAGTGATCTTTCCTAGTAGCATCATTCAATTTCCTGCAGTCTATGCATACTCGCCAACCAGTCACTGGACGAGTTGAAATCAATTCATTATTCTCATTTCTCACTACAGTTATTCCCCCTTTCTTAGGCACTACTTGTACTGGTGGAACCCACGAGCTATCAGATATAGCATAAATAACACCAGCATTTAACAGTTTTAATACCTCAGCCCTCACAACCTCTTTCATTGCTGGATTAAGCCTTCTCTGATGATCAACATAGGGTGAATATGATTCCTGCATCAAGATTTTATGCATACAAACAGTAGGGCTAATCCCCTTTATATCCACAATTGTCCATCCCAAAGCAGATTTAAATTTCCTCAACACTCTCAACAATTTCTCTTTTTCAACACAAGTAAGAAAGGAAGAGATAATTACTGGATATGTCGAATTTTCACCTAAAAATTCATAACAAAGGTGACTTGGCAATTCCTTCAATTCAGGAGATGCTTTTGGTACCTCTTTACTTGCATCTTCAAGTAGCTCTACATGATGCACATCACTCTTTTCTTTAGGCAGTGTATTGAGAGCTAGTATCTCATCTTGCACATCCCAATCACTTTCATCCAGTGCAGACGCCAATTCCAACAAACATCTTTCTAAGGAATCTTTCGTCATCCTACCTGCACCAACATGAGATACACATGAATCAATTACATCAATACTATTACAAGTACTTACCTCATTTGGTTCTTTGATTGTGTTGTAGATGTTGAACATGACTTCTTCTCAACCAACTCTCAATGTGAGCTCGCCCTTGTGCACATCAATCCAAGCTTTTCCAGTGGCCAAGAACGGCCTTCCAAAGATAAGCGGAGTCTCCTGATCTTCTTCCATATCTAGAATGACAAAATCAGCAGGAAATATAAATTTGTCTACTTTTACCAGAACATCCACCACTATCCCCCGTGGATATGTAAGTGATCTATCCGCCAGCTGCAGGGTAATAGTGCTAGGTTTCACCTCGCCAAGCTCCAAAGTCCTGTAAATAGAAAAAGACATTAAATTAATACTGGCACCTAAATCACATAAAGCTTTATTGATTCTAGAACCACCAATAACACAAGGAATAGTAAAACACCCTGGATCTTTGAGTTTCTGTGGTAGTTTCCTTTGGAGTATGGCGCTACACTATTCGGTTAACTTAACCTTCTCGAACTCATGCAACTTCCTTTTCTTTGACATCACATCTTTGATGAACTTCGCATAGTTTGGCATTTGCTCTAAAGCATCAGCAAATGGACTGTTGATGTGAATCTTCTTGAAAATCTCCAAAAAATTTGCAAATTGATCATCCAATTTCTTCTTTTTGAATATGGAAGAACTGGCTTAAATACAGGAGGTTGTTCAGCTTCAACTTCAGCTTTGGATCTCTCAGTTTCAACTTCTTCAACTGTTATCTCATTTTCATCCTTCTATTTGGAATTTTTAACCTCAAGTTCTCTTCCACTTCTCAAAGTTACAGCTTTGCATTGCTCCTTTGGATTCACTTCAGTATTACTTGGGAATTGACTTTTATTTTGATCTCTCAATGCATTAGCCAATTGACCAATCTGTGTCTCCAATGATTTCATTGTGGCACCCATATTTCCCATGTGAGTTTCCATGCCATCAAGACGAGATTCAGTCCTAGCCATTCTTTTACTAGATTCAACAACAAATGTCCCAACTAGATCCTCAAGTGAAGGTTTTCCTTCCCCCTTTGATGTATTGAACCCCGGTGGAGGATTCAACACATTCTTATTATTGGCATATGAAAAATTTTCATGATTTCTCAAACCAGGATGATAAGTGTTAGGGGGAGGGTTACCTCGATATCCTCCGTAGCCACCAAAATTCCTATTGTTGATATAATGAGCCTCATCAGGAATATGTGGTTCTTCAGTAACAACCGATGCATTTTCAACCTCTGATGTACTACCCTTATTCATTGCTGCAATTTGAGTTGTTAAAGCTGAAACTTGAGCGGTGAGTGATGTAATAGGATCTATGGCATAAATTCCAGCTTGCTTCTTTACTCCTGACCTCTCAGACGGCCATTGATAGCTGTTAATGATCATCTGTTCAAACAAATCATATGCTTGATCAGGTGATTTTGCAAATATCGTGCCACCAGCTGCTGCATCAACAGTGCCTCTTGTTTGTCCATTCAAACCATTGTAAAACAATTCAATCTGTACCCAATCTTCAAAACCATGGTTTGGACATCTTCTCAACAACTCCTTATACCGTTCCCATGCCTCATATAATTGCTCAAAATCATTCTGCCTAAAAGTACTTATCTCTATCTTCAACTGTGCAAACTTCGCATGTGGAAAATATTTAGCAAGGAACTTGGTTGCTAACTCCTGCCATGTAGTGATACTTCCCAAAGGAAGCGATTGGAGCCATCCTCTTGCTTGGTCCCTAAGAGAAAAAGGAAACAAACGCAATCGAATTATATCATCAGAAACACCATTTATTTTTACCGTGTCAGTAATTTCAAGGAATATTCTGAGATGTGAATGAGGATCTGCAGTAGGGGCTCCCCCAAACTGATTCTGTTGAACTATGTTTATCAATGCAGGCTTAAGCTCAAAGTTGTTTGCATTAATAGTCCCTCGTGCTATGCCCGAGTAATGAGCCTTCAGTACCGGCCTAAAATGATCTCTGATGGGTATTGCAGGGGGTGGATTTTCATTATCTCTGTTTTCAGCCATTGCTCGAATCTCTTCTCTTCTTGTCTTTCTTAATCTTCTTGCGGTTCTTTCGATTTCAGGATCAAAGATAAGCAAGTCAAGATTTTGCGATCTTCGCATGCACAGTCAAACAAAGATAAGACACAAATCAATGTTTAATGTATTACAATAAAAACAGATCTAAATTAAAATAAAGACTAATTGGTAACAATACTAATATAAATTTAAAATATACACTCCCCGACAACGGCGCCAAAAACTTCTTGCGTGTTTTCTTAATTACTTGCAAGTGCACAACGTCAAGTTTGTAATAAAATGTATTTTTGAGTACAAGTGTCGATCCCACGAGTAGTATGTATTTAAATGTATATTAATGCTTGCAATTAAAATAGTCTCAATTTTATTTAGAAAAATCAATTAACAGATTTGTTTTCACCAATAACTAAAGTAAAAATAAATTTAATTATATTATAACACCAAACTTTTTATAACAAATAACTATGGAATAAAAGATCTAGAGGTCCGATTTCACGCAACTATCAACCATGTGTTATTTTGTGTAGCTATATTATAAATGTCCTTATTATACCTTAGACAAGAATTCTAAATTATCTACTCCCTCTCCCGAGTGCTAAGTAGATACTAATTATCTAACAACAGATTGTAACGTCCCCATCAATAATCTATAATTAAATAACACAATAAGCACTAAATTTTTTTAATGGCTTCAATAGCAATATATGTCCTCCCGAACTATATAAATACTATCGATGTATTTTTCCCTTTCTTGTTTATAAATTTCCTTTTCCAAGTGATAAATTATAAACATAAGAATCATTCAAGATATGGCCAATAAAATGAAAGCATTAAGATTGGAAAAATACAAATGAACAATAAGGAACTTATATAGCATAAATCATAAATCCCAACACATGGTTTCTAGTTTTGTTCCATCATTCCTCTAGAAATAAAAATTAGTTCATAATAAAAATAACATAACAACACATGAATCTTAAACAAGACATATCAAATAAAAGTAAAAATAAAGAAAGAAGAACTTAGAACAAGAGCTTGGAGTGCAATGAAATTCCTTTCCAAAAGTGTGCAAGAGAATTCTCAAGAACTTGATGAACTTGATCTTCAATCTTTCTTTGTAGCCTCCAATCCTTCCCTTGGCTCCTCAATGACCTAAATGATGAATAATAGAGGCCTTTTATAGTCCTAGACAAGTCTTATACGCAAAACATCAAAGTCAGCAACTCTCATACGCAGCACACCAAAGTTTCAGAATTTCCGGACTCTGTCTGTGCATGACCGCGGGTGCGGTGTAAGTAGGACCGCGGGTGCGGTCGTGCTTCGCAACAAAAATCATTTTTCACAAAAATAAGACCGCGGGTGCGGTGCTGACAAGACCGCGGGTGCGGTCTTGCTTCGGCAAAAATTGTCCTTTGCACTTTCTAATTCATCAATTTATTACTCCAAATTCTTATTCTAAGCTTCCAAACTTCAATAACAAAAATAACAACAAATCACATAAAACCTGCTCAAGAATCACAAAATTCCAAGTTAAAAACAAGTAATAAAAGTACAATAAATTGCACTTATCAAACTCGTAGACTTTTAAGTCAGCAAATAATTCATGAAGTTCGACCTTGTTCAGGTCCTTTGACTCTCTCATTGCCATGGCCTTAACATCTCATTCCTTGGGAAGACCTCTGACTACCTTCGGTGCTATCTCTTTGTTTGAATACACATTTCCGAGTGCATTCAGTGCGTTTATAATGCTGTTGATTCTTTCAGCATACTCATGCATGGATTCACCATTCTTCATTTTGATGTTGTCAAACTTTTGAACAACAACAGATAGCTTATTCTCTTTGGTTTGCTCATTGTCCTTACAAAGTTGTATCTGTTTCTCCCATATTTCCTTGGTAGTTTTGCACAATTTTATCTTGCTGAAAGTGACTTTATCCAGCGTTCTGTATAGGATATCTTTAGCCACGTTGTCCAGATTGGATTTTCCCTTATCTTCAGCTGTCCATTCATCTCGGGGTTTTTCCATACGATGAGGTGCCCCATCCGTTATGGCAATAATTTTGTTTGCCTTCAATATCTTCATGGTTCCATCTGTGATAACGTACCACATGTCATCATCTTGTACAACTAGATGAGCATGTATTATTATTTTCCAATCATCAAAGTCTTCCCTGGAGAACATTGAAATTTTGTTGAATGAAGACATATTGATCAGTTTGTATACGGAAGTATTCCGGAACAAAATTCAAAACACTCACAATTTTTGAAACATTTTCGACTGATGAGTCAGTTTATTGATAAACTAATACTCGAGAATCTTGTAAGTCAATATCAATCAGTTAACAAATAGTTGTGTGAAAATAAACTGATTGATAGATAGAATAAAAAATGAAATAATAAGACACATGATTTTATGGATGTTCGGAGATTTCAAACACTCCTACGTCACCTCTTCTATCTCAAGGATAAGATATACATTAAAAAACTTTGATCGATACAAACACTTGTACTGACCCACTTCAGTTTTGGACTTATCAATGCCAAACTGAAACTCTTATTTACAAATTAGTTTTCAGAACTCAATAGAACTGAATAAATCAAACACAACTGATCTCTTCTAGATCGAGTAATATAGTTTGTGTTTAAAGCTCGAATTATAGCCTAGCAGCTATGAATGTATACAATAAGCGTGAACTTTTCTGTTTACAAAAATTTCAGTAGTGTAACTGAATAGATTTCGAGTGCTCAATAATTCAGATGTTCAATGATTCAGTAGTTCGAGAGTTATCTTCAATTGCTCTTCTCTGCTATTTTTAGGCTTCCCTCCAACGGTGATATTAAATACAATTTGAACATTTCTATCTGTTGCATGCCACGTCAATATTCTTCTGACACTCGTACACTGCAACTTTTTTGTAATGCGGCGATCCCACTACTTGTTGATGTCAGCTTTTGTCGGTTGAATGTATTAACTGATGACGTGTATAGTTGAGGGATCAGCTGATAGAATGTAGTTGAGAAGCTCACAACTGTTTGTAATAACTGATCAGTTCCAACTGATCAGTCAGTTGTCTGCGTAGTTCAGTTTCTGGTTCAGTTGCCTTAGAAAGTCTGCGTGTTTTTCTTCAATTAATGGCAACATGTTTTAGATTAGTTATCATTCTTTTTATATCAGTTAGACGCTCAGTTTGTCAAACATCCAAAATCCAGTTTCCAACAGTCATTTTACGTCCCCAGGTAGTTCAAATGTCCTGGAAGTGTCCCGAGGGGTTATAAAACATGATAAATGATTTTGTAAAAAAATGATTATGGCGTATTTATTATATTTTTATGATAAATGTTATAGTTGAGAGATTTTCCCGAAAATGCTTATTTTACGATTTTTGGATAATATTATATGTTATAAATAAAAGGAAAAAAATGTTTTGATAGATGTGAATTGACTGTGACTCAGAGGTATATGGGGGATCCGTCTGAAGAAGCGGCGGTGAACTTAATTTATTTTAGGCCATGGGTAGTGACGAGAGTTGCTGACGCCCCACTGCCCGGTAACATGAGTTATAGATTGATCAATAGAACAGAGGATAAAAGATAAAGAATAGTAACTTTCAAGGATCAAACTTCACTGAAATGATTTATGATGAGGAAATACTTTATGATATTATGTGCTTAAATGATTTACGAAAATGTTTATATATTTATGAGTTTTTATGCTAGCTTATTTTGTTAAAAGTATTCTTTTAAGGATGCATGTGCTTGCATATGTATTACTCATTACGTATAGTTTGGACGGGCTGAGTTGTTAGACTCACTAGGTTTGAATGGGTGCATGTGAGGATGATGTTGAGGGAGGCTTGGACGCTTGAGTAGATTGGGTGTGGCAGTACACTCCCGAAGACCTTACGTTTTCCGCAATATTATGATAATCAAAGTTTTGATTAAGATTTTGAGGATTATTTTGAAGAGAAATTTATGTTTTTTTTTTAAAAGTTTATAAGCTGTATTTCGTATGATTGTCGTATGCTTTTACGATTGACGATTTACGGATTTTTATCGTAAATTATATTTTTTAAAATATGGATTCATGTTTTGGTAGGATTCGGTCTTTATGGAAAAAATCTAGTATTATTTATTTAAATTAAGAGGTAACACTAGAGTCAAGGGTCATGAGGGCTAGAGTTGAGGATTTAAGGAGTTGGTTGTTGGATTGAGGCTAGTGAGGATAAGGGCTCGTGGTAGGATACTTGTGCGACTGATTTAGGATGGAAGGTTGGAAGGTGTGCGGTTCTAGCATGTTTAGGAAGTGGAGGGTGTAATACCCCAAAATTTAAAGGGCCACGCAAACCACATGCATGCAATTATTAAATTCTTTTTTATTTTAATTAAATGTTTTAATTGCATGAATTAATTATGTTGTGCATATTTACATGTTTAAAATATATTTTCTACATTGTTGCATAAAAATTTATTTTTAAAGGCTATTCGAGATTGCGATCGAGGAACGGAGACCGATAGCTGAAAAATAGAAAATGATTTCATTAAATAATTATTTTTAATTATTTTAATTAAGGGTGATACTTTTTATTATTTTTGAAACCAAGGGGGTTTTGAGGTTATTTTATACGCCGGGACGTAATTTTTATCGGTGTTGGATTTTCAACAAAAATACGAATTTTTTGGCAACCCGGCTAATAAATTCACAAACTTATTTAAGCAAAATTATTTTTAATATTTTAATTAAGCACTAATGGGCTATTGGACCTAATTTATTTTCCTAATGGGCCTAAACCTTGATTAGTGTTTTATTTAGTATTTACAAGTGCAAAACCCCACCCTAAACCCTTGCATATGCACGCCCAATTTCTGATTTTTGGCACACCAAAACTCTTCAAATTACACGGCACACACACAATATTTTTGGAAGGGAAGCTTTTGAAAATTCAAGGGAAAAATCAAGCCGTTGTCTCGTCGTCGCCGTTCTTCAATCTCCAACGTTTTCGTGCATTTAAAACGCAAAGGTGTCATATTCTTCCTTTACTCATCATCACACCATATTATGTAATTATTTATGAAATTGCATGGAAAAAAAATGTATCTTTGGAAATTTTCGGTTATGCATCATATGTTAATTTTAAAGCATGTGTTTCCTTCCCAAAACATGATATAAGTATGCTTGAATGGGCTGCCATGATTAAGATAGGTTGGAGGGTGTCTTTACATTTTTTAAAGAGTCCTAAAACACACTAAAAACGTTGCAAATTAAAAAGGAACAAAGCTGGAACCATGGGCCAAAGAAGGGTGAAAACCGTGAGTTTTGGTGTGTTGTATTCTTGGTGCAAGTGGCCAGCTCCTGTGCATGGGGGTTGGGTCTAGGGGCTAGCCAAGGTAGTGATGGAGTCATGGCAAGAGTCCTAGCCATGCTAGGATTCGAGCTAAGTGGGCTGGGAGGAGTCTTGGCTAACAAGGACTCCTACCCGAGAGGCATGAGAATAGCGCGCAGGTTTCACAAAGGGCTCAGCCAGGGGGCTTGGGCTGGGCTAGGTTAGGTCCTTAGGGTCCTAGGAGAGTGCTTGAGGGACTGGTTCAAGGGTCGGCCCGATGGTTGGGTGGCTAGCAACAGAAAACATGGGGGATTGCATCATAGAGTCACGCACAGGTGTGCCTTCTTCAGGTGGCTTGTACGATGGTCCAGAGGCTCGGGTTGGTCTGGGCATGGTCCAAGGTGGTTAGGGACAGGTGGGCTTGGTGGTGGCTCGGCTGGGGGAGTCCTAGTTGGGATAGGAGTCATAGATTTGCAAGAGTCACACACACGCAAACATGCAGAAACATGGGAGAGTTCCAGAGGGTTTTTGAGCGGTCCAGGGCTGGTGTTTCGTGCTAGGGTTGGTCAGGAGGGTCCCAAGGTGGGTTGGTTAGGTTTTGGCTCAAGTTGGCTCGGGCGTGGCTCGAGTAAATTAGGAGTTGGCTCGGGTGGTTCTGTTATGTGTCAAAAACAAAAATTAAAGAACAAAAATTGAATCCATGGGTCCACGGGTGTGGGTCATGACTTGTAAGGGTAAAATAAATCATAAAAAGGTTATGTTAAAAATTTGGGATCAAAGTAACCAGTTTTGGATTTATTCGGGATTTAATCGGCGCACGAAACGCTAATTAACGAGTTAATTAAAACGCTTAGTTTTAAGCTTTATAAAATTATGAAAAATTAGGTTTAGGCTTAAATAATTTTTATAAGTCTAATTTTTTAATTTGGGAATTTTATATTAATGTTTGGTTTAATTCGAGATTAAAAACATTAATAAGTCACATTTAAAGATTTATTTAAAAGTCCTCGTTTTAGGCTAAATAAAAATATGAGAAAATTCATATAGGCTTAAATAATTATTTGGGACATGTTAGAGTCAATGAAATTAAGAAAATTTAAAAAACGTGAAATTTTACGTCTAGGGATAAACCGGTCATTTTACACCTAGAAATGACAGTGCCCTATTTGCTGTTTTATATGCTAATATGTTTATGTAACATATTTATGAATTTTTACATGTTGAAATATGATTTTAAATGTCATGGATTATTAAGGGTTGAATTGGACATTTAAAAGATATGTTGTATGCTTGGTTTCAAAATAAAAATCATATTATGCATGTTTTTATTAAGTGATAATAACATGTTGAAGGACGTGAAGGGATTGTGACTACTACATGTAGGAAATATCGTGAGTGTTATGGTCCCAGTGGGAGCTCGACGATCGTGTTTCCTTGGCTACGGATACGAATACGAATACGAATATGTTAATACGTAGGCCAGGGCCCAGTTGACCGGTGAGAATGTTGCTGGTGTCCCCCGCTGCCCAGTACTGTGGTTTTTTTTAGAAGGATCCATCGCCCAATACTTTTTAGAATACGAGTCACAATCACGATCTGAATTCAACATACACGAATATGAATATGAGAACATGAATATGTTGATATGAATATGAATATGTTTATGTTTATATGAAAATGTTTATGCATAAGATTATGAAAATGTTTTTATTTAAAAGTTTTATGCATCATTAAAATGTTTACGAAAATGTTTAAGTTTATGCATTTTCGTGAAAACGATATTTTAAGTACAAGTATTTTTCACTGTTATATGTTATATGTATTACGTATTACTCGTTATCAAGGATATGACGT
Organism: Primulina eburnea; assembly: GCF_022965805.1. Taxonomy (NCBI): domain Eukaryota; kingdom Viridiplantae; phylum Streptophyta; class Magnoliopsida; order Lamiales; family Gesneriaceae; genus Primulina; species Primulina eburnea. The sequence goes on along the minus strand of NC_133107.1, from coordinate 23,885,484 downwards.
GTTGAGTCTTTAGACTCACTAGGTGTGATTGATGCAGATGATTATGATGATTATGTTTATGGAGGTCTTGATGGTTGATCTGACTGGACTGAAGGTGCACAAAACCTGAGGACCGACGCTAGTTTTCCGCACTAGTTATGATTTATGATTTCAAGTTATGTTAAAAATATTTTACGACTTTTTATTTATGTTTTGAGAGGTTTTTGAGAGATTATAGTATGGGCTGTATTTCTCAAATATATAGTTGGTTGTCTTATTTTAAAACAATGTCCAAAATATTTTATGTAGTTTTTGGTGGTTCGGCCGATTCAAGAGGGGTTTTAAAAAAATTCTAGTACTTTTTAAGAAAACGAATAAGCAGACGTTTCAGAGGGGCTTGTCCAGAGGTTTGGGTTGTGTTTTAGGAAGGTTTTTTTCAGGCCCTAGTTGTGTTTGGGTTCGAGAAGATTTAGAACGAAGGTTATATGCATATAGGTCGAAACGAGGCTTATTTTGAGTCGTTCGTCGTTGAGTCGTGGACTGTTGCAACAAGTTTAGTCGATTTATAAGCTGGAAATAAATTTACGGAATGGTTTAGAGAGGACTCGGATAGAGTTTGAAGGTATAAAATCAACAAATTTAAAGTTTAGAGGTTTTTGAAAACATTCCTAGCAACTTCGAAAACCGAAAAATATATTTTTGTGTCGTATGTACAGTTTATGATTTTATGACGTATTTTCGACGTGTGAAAAGTTAATGATGCAAAAATGTTTTTAATTAAGCTTTAAAATATTGAGGCATACTTATTTTACGATTTTTGAGAAAATGATATTTTATATAAACGAAAGAAAAAGAAAATATTTTGATGGATGTGATTTGACTATGACACAGAGGATGTGTGAGTGGTCAGTCGTAAAAAGGGGCAGTTAACTTACTTTATTTTATAGGTCACGACCCAGCGATGAGAGTTGTTGATCAATCGAACAGAGGATAAATGATAGAGGATAGTCACTTTTAATTATCAAACTTCACCCCAAAAATGAGTTTATGATATATGATGAGGAAAATGCTATATGATGTTGGGATTTTACATGATTTATGAAATTTCCTATGTCTATGATTTAAAAGTCAAATGAATTATAGTAAAATTATTTTAAATGCTTGTGTTTGTATAGTTATTATTTACTATCATAGTTTGAACGTACTGAGTCATTAGACTCACTATGTTTGAATAGTTGCAGATGAGGAAAATACTTGATTTTATGGTTGTTTGAGCAATTTTTGAAGACTTTGAAATTTATTTGGATATGATATCAAAATAAATTTTTATTTATAATTTTACCAAATTGAAGTTTTAATTACTTATATTTGGTTAATAGTCGCTACATGAATATTAATTATTGTGAATAATAATAAAAAATTAGTATTATTTAATTAAAGTAAGAGTTAGGGTCGTTTCATAATGTCAAGTTTAGTAGCATCTAATATGTTACATAAATCATGTGTTGAAACATTTCATGTTCGCAATCTTGATTTTGATGTTAACAAAACTTGTTATATTGTTTCTAATGAATTACCTAAGTGCGCAGAAAGCTACTGAGCCTAAACTGAAGCTATCGAGACGAAAACTGAAAGTGTCAACTGATTGCCCAAACTTAACCAGTACAACTGATATATTAAAGACCAGTACAACATATTGTCCAGCTGATAGGTAGTCCAGCAGAAGACCTTCAGAAGCCCAGCCAGCTAATGAAGAGCTCAACTGATGAAAATCTCAGCTAACCAGTTCAACTGAAGCAGTGAAATCAGTTGAGCTGACGAGCCAACTGATTTCTCCGAACCAGTTGTAGACCAGTACAATTAATCAGTTCAGGTTGTTAGTTAGGAGTCGACCAGTTTGCAGAACACGACAAGCTTATCTAAGTGGAATCCAGCTGTGCACAACGGTATAAAAGCAATTGTCCAATCAAAGAACAATAATGAACGTTGCAACAGTACTTAAAGTCAAGATGTTCCTGAATGGCTGTCAGAAAGTTCAAGACACAAATATCGAGGAACAGATTCAAATTGCAACGAGCATATTTGATGAGTCTTGAAGAACGGTCACGAAGCCTCTGTAAATACAGGATCAAGACCATCAACAAACAAGTGTGTGAAGATCAGAAAACAAGAGAAAAATAGGGCATGCCATTAGCTTAATCTAGAAGCAAAATTCTTAATGTGTGAGAACACTTTCGTGTTGTATTCATAAGATCAGTTCTCACACACGCACACACCATCACTCACACATACATAAAATAGAGCGTATTGAAAAGTTGAGTGAGTCTTGCACAAAGACATTAAACCTTTGCATGTAGTCTTTAACACATAGACGTTAAACAAGTATTGGCTAGAAGGTGATGCCTTTAGTCTAGGCTAGGAGTTCAGTTAGGCAGTAGCATAAGTGCTAAGCTGAGTGGGTTTGTACAAGGTGTTTTATGAATCAAAGTCTTCTAGTGAAACCTACCCGAGGTGTTAGAATGGGTGACATAGGAGCAGTTGAAGTCTCCGAACATCCATAAACATCTTGTGTACTTAGTTGTTTAACTATTGTTTTCAAATTGTTTTGATCAGTTCGAGCTGATATCAATTCACCTCTCACCATAACTGAACTGATACAAACAAGAACCGATCCCCCTTGTTTCAATTATTCAGTTCACACATGGTAAAAGGCTTTCAAATTAATCAGCTTTCTTAACGAAGGATTATTTCGAGTATTTTTTCGTTTGGTTTAAAACCAAACTCGATCTAATCATCGTTGTTTACATTATTAGAACATGAGCTATTGCAGCTCATTGAAAATATTGTGTTTGAAGCACCCACGTAGGTGTAGTTACAATCCATCATCATGCACATTGTTACTATTATCATGACAAATAAATGATTCATCAAATATTGCATGAACATACTCTTCAATTGTCAGATTTCTATAATTATATACTTTATAAAATTTTCTAATCGCTGAGCAGGCTAAAAATACATCATTTTCATATTTAGCATCAAAAGAGGCTAAATGTATTTTGCTATTATTATTAATGAAACATTTACAAATGAAGATCAAAAAATATGATATTTCTGGTTGTTTGCCTTTCCAGATCTCGTAGGTAGTCTTTCCACTATTTTTTTAAATCATCGATCTGCTATGTGAATACCATGCAATGTTGAAAGCTTCTGCCCAAAACCTTTGAGAAATGCCAGATTCTGCTAACGTGGTTCGAGATGCCTCTTTTGATTGTTCTTTTTTTTCCTCTCATCAAACACAATTTTTTGAGATGATCTAGCAGCCAAAAGCTCATGCTTGATGTCATTATCTTCTACATAGGTTGATAGTAATCTGTTGTGAACTAGTGCCTCGGTCACTCCTAATCTTATCCACCATAGTGATTCTCTCAGTTTGTAATCTTCTCAAGAGCTTGATTAACTGGGTAGCGCTTTGATCTTTGGAACTCGAGAAGATCACCCATGCAAACCTTGAAAATTCATCAACTACCAGGCTGTACTTCTTTCCCCTACACTCATCACTAGTATTGGACCAAATAAATTCATGTGTAGAAGTTCAAGATTTTAAGCAGTTGAGGTGCTTGCTTTGTTCTTGAAGGTTGATCTGACCCACTTACTTAATTGACATGCATAACATACTTTATTTTTGGTAAAATCAATATTAGGAAACCTAGAGACCAATTTCTATTTACAGAGATTGTGAATATATTTGAAATTTTGATGATCAAGTTGTTTATGCCAAAACAGTTCTTATTTCCGTGCAAAAAAATAAATCATGTAGGAACATTTAGGTTACCATCGTTCCAGCTAATTTTATAAGTATTTTGTTCTCTTAAATCTTTTAGCATGATGTGACCGTATGTAGATTTGACAGTACAAGTGTTGATAGGATCAGTTAAGGTAGTTTAATTGTTTAGAAATGGGGGGAGGGGGGGGGGGGGGGGGGGGGGTTTGGAAAAACACTTAAGATTTTTGTCCTGTTTTCAAATATGTGAATCAATTCTTTGAGGAACTGAATCTAAAATGTTGTTTTTCGATATAAATCAGTCAGTTGATAATAGTGCCGAATAAGACTAAAATATAGATCGAATACTTAGTGTTGATATAGTGTAAAACTGAAATGGTAACTGAAACGGGCGCACCGATTTTATGGATGTTCAGAGACTTAAAATACTCCTACGTCACAACTTCTATACGAAGATAGGATTTTATTAAAATACTTTGATATATTACAAAAAATTGTAATAATTCACTTCAGCTAGTCTTACACACTGCCAAACTATAACTCTAAGTTAATCTGTCTGCTTTGGTACGACCTGTCAGTCTGTCTACTGATACTTCAACTGGTGATGTTCAACTGACAACCGATTAGTTCAGCTAGAAATTATCAATTCTAAATGTCCTATCAGTTACGAATTCTTCAATTGAGAAGGTTTTTTCAGTTCAGCTCAAATAAGTCTTCAGTTTCGATTACTCTATTTTTCGAGCAGTTAGATTTTTCAGTTCTTTTACAGATAAATTTGTCAATCTATGAAACTTGTAATATTCCAAAAATTTCCCCTTTTTTGGTGTTTGACAAAAATTAGATTTCATGAACTGATGATAGAGAACAAAACTGATTGTAGATAAAATTATGTACAAATTTGTATACATTCAGAAATAATTCTTTAATAGATTTTGAAAGAGGGAAGTATAGATTCGCACAAATATTTCAAAACCGAAAATAAGATAAGCCCTCTTCAGACTAATCAACTTAGTACACTTAGATTATTTCTTGGATTTTTTTTCAGCCGGTCCTTTATCGGTTGGCTTGTCGGATTCAGTTATCTTCTTGTTGCTTGCTTCTGCTGCCTCTGTCTTCTGTTCTTCCTCCTTTTTGTCAATACCCGTCACTCTTGTGAAGAGGAGGAATGCTAAACTAAGTTGAGAAGATATCTCAGCCTGCTGATTCTACATTGTGTCAATCTTCTTAGATAGACTTGTTTGAATAAAATCTATCTGGTTGTTGAGTTTTTCTTGGAAGGACAACAAATTAGGAAGTGTAATTTATTCTCTTCTATTCTTTAAGTCGAGAAGGGCAATGCCATCCTTGGTCAGCTTCTTCAAGTCCTTCATTTTATGATCTTTTAAAGTATCAAGACTTAAAGAGTGCAACAGCCGAGTAGATTTGATATGACAAATATGTGAACCAAGATTGTTCAGTTTTGAAAGTATGGTGTCCAACATTATATCAGCTCCTAGTGGAAATTCAAAGGAGAATACTTTAGTCAGAGCTTTTTCTTTTCTCTTTCCTTTTGAGAAAATTCCACTACGAAAAGCTGTTCTGGGGCAACATCTTGGTCTATATCAGCTGCAAGTTCTTCTACTGTTGCTTCTTGAACTGACTTACTAGGAAGGTGATCTTGTTGATTAGTTGCAGAGCTAGATGCTCTAACAGTCGTCAGAGAAGTGAATAACTGAAGAGTGGCTTCTGACATAAAGAAAGTTTCGGGAAACATCAGCTTTGTTGATGGCATTACTGGTGCGACTGATGGTTCCTGGACTGAGGGAGTATTAATTTGTTCAGTTGGTAACTGAACCTCTTCAGTTTGAACTTTCGCCTCGGTTGTTGATATCATTTCTTCATGTCACTTTCAGTTTGAACTTCCCAATTCTTCACTTTCATCTGAATTGAGATGAGATCAAAGTCCAGTTGTGTAAAAACTGCTATGTCTTCATAGGCATTAGGATCAGCTGGATCATAATGTGATTTCAGTTCAACTGTCACCTCAGCCAACCTCTTGATTCACATAAGATCAAAGAAGTATGATCTTCTCTCCATGGCTTGGGCGACTGTGGTGGCTTTGACAGCCTTCATTACAGCTGATTCCAAAGAGATGAACTGTTGCAGAACTTTCTTTTTTTTTTTTTTTCAATTCTTTGCAAGAGTGGCTGTTCTGAAGTTCACTCATTCATCGTAATGCTCGATCTTTAGCTCATCATTCTCATTAACGGCTTACATAATGAGGTCAATTTAAGTCTTAACAGCATTGATTTGTCGCGATTCTTCAATCATTTTTTCCTTGCCCTTTGGATCAGTTAGGGCATGAGGCTAGTCCAAGGGTAAACCAATTGTGTCCACCAACTCTCTGATGACTACACATTTTGGGTGTACTGGAGGTAGGACTGTAGGGCGGACAGCTATTGTTAGAGGAGCTGCAATCGCTAACAGTTTTTGTTTCTCTCCAAATTTAGTAATGATTGTGGAGGGGTAGTCAGCTGCAGTCTTTTTCTTTGGTGGGACAACTGGCTGAACTGACTAAATTGGAACAACAGGAAGATGTTGCTCAGCTCCCGATGGCAAAAGTCTGAGCTCAAGGAGAGCTTCAGGAGTGGCAGCTGGCTTGGTCTTCTGCGACCTTGGTTTCTTCAGTAGTATATGAGAAGGGGTCTTCTCTGAATCACTGGTAGATATGACCAGTTTTCTCTTGGACTTGGGGGCAGTAGCTGGTTTGATCTTTTAAAATTTCTTGACCTTAGCTACTGACTTGTCAACCTCTGCTTTCTTCAGATGTACTTCGGCGGTTTTAAGATCTTGTACTTGATTACTGAGGAGGAAGATACTGGAAGTATTCCTGCATCCTCAACTAGCTTGCTCAGCTGAAGTGCAAAGCCTTTGGACTGCTTTGAAGTCTGCACCATGTTCGTCAAGATTGTGAAGAAGATAGATGACCAGTTCATTTTTATCCCCTTTGACAATGGTAGTCATCACTTGGAACTTCTCAAGTGTGAGAGCAGCAAATTAACCTGCCTTTTCTAGAAGGCCCTTAGCAACAATATCAGCAAGTTGCTGGTACTCTGGCTTCAGCTCTTCCTTTGGGTCAAACACTTTGATCTTTTCCCCACTTGTAGAAAGAGCCTCAATATCAGCTGCAAAAACATCTGAGAAACTTGAGAGGCCTTCAGTTGGGAGTTGAAACAAACTCCTGAAAAATATTTCATACACAATCAGAATGTGGTCATTAACCTTCATCTGAATCTTCCTGTCATTAGTGATTAAGTTAGATTCATAGATAGAGAGAATATCAGCAATGTATATTTCTTGGGTTGCCAACCCTAGGAAGGTACGGAGTCCAGATGCTTTGATCTTTTTGGATAGGCTGAAACTTATTCTTCATAGTCTGAGAAAATCGATTCAAAATCGACTGCAATAGCATTTGAGAGATAAGCAGGTGTCTGAGATGTCATTTGATTGAATTTAGATGCAAAGATAGAAGAGTACGAGTGATTTGATCTAAAAAACCGAAACTTAGAAACTTTGGAAATTGTGATACAATTCTGAGAGGCGGTTTCTCTTTATATCTCGTGATCGTTCAAATTTTGGACTCTTGGTACTCCGTGAGTGGTTTTGACCAAATAAATAACATATTCAACCATTGGTCATTTAAATTTAGTAACTAATTTGAACAATTAGATAAAAACGTAAATAAGTTGTTTGAAATTCAAATTTTAAAGATGAAATTAAAAATTTAAATTGATAATTTGTATTTGGTCACGATTTCAACTAAGGAACTTAAAAGAGAATTAAATTTAGTCAACATATGGGATAAGATCAGTTTATTCAGATACCAATTGATCAGTTTGAAATTGAATCAGTTCAGTTTATGAACAACCGATTGTTGTCTTAACATTTAACTTACTGAAATCGAACATTCCCCATAAATTAATCCTTTAAGATAAATCAATAAGCCCTAAGATATTAATTAAGTAAGAAAACTTAGTCTCTGGTTATGTCGTGGTGAAGATATCAGCTACTTGTAGTTCAGTTGAGATATACTCCAGTCTGATGTCCTTTTTGAGAGCATGCCCTCTGATGAAGTGATGCCTGACAACAATGTACTTGGTCTAGATTATTTGTAATTGCAATGGAGCTGATGTTGTCACAGAAGATCGGTGATTCTTCAGCTACTAGTCCATAATCTTTCAGTTGTTGCTGAATCTAGAGAAGTTGAACACAACAATTTTCAGCAGCTAAATACTCAGCTACTATTCCATATCCTTACTCATCTTTGTCTAGTTTAACTGATGATCTCATGGGAGTGGATGCAGCTGAACATGTTTCCATGTCAAAGTTTTTCAGAAATTTCTTCGTGTATTTGGTCTTACTAATAAAAATACCAGTTTTCGGTTGCTTCACTTTCAAGCCTAAAAAGTATGTCATTCACCCATTATGTTCATCTCGAATTTTTCCTACATCCTCTTAGCAAAATTATCACATAATTTGGGGTTAGTTCACCCAAATATGATATCATCAACATAAATTTGAACAATTAATGAAGTATCTTTTTTGGTGAATTTGAACAAAATTTTATCAGTTGTTCTCATTGTAAAATCATGATCAATCAACAATTTTGATAAGGTCTCATACCAAGATCGAGTTGCTTGTTTTAGACCATATAAAGCTTTATTAAGATGAAAAACATGATTAGGGAGAAAGTGATAACAAAAAATGGAGGCTGTTCTACACACACATCTTCTTGCAACTGACAGTTCAGAAATGCCCTTTCACATTCATCTGATAAACTTTGAAGTTTTTGTAAGATGCATGCGAGACCCCGAGACTAAAATAGCTTTGATGGCATTTTGGTAAATAAGTTGAAAAATATTCAATTTATTTTGATGACATTTTCGTAAATAAGTTGAAAAATAATGAATTAATTTTAAAGGCAAAATGGTAAATAGTGATATATCTTTTTTATATGAAACCCAAATGATTTGAGATTTGGATATGACGTAGAAAACTCAAAGATATAGAAGTTTCATGTTTTGAGTTTTGGAAAATTGGATCGTTTGACTGGTCCAAAGGGATATACCGGCGTTAAAATGTTAAATAGTATATATTATATTATATTATATTATTATCAATATAATATAATAATATAAATATTAAAAAAATAAAAATTAAAAAAAAATAATTTGAGTCGGTGGAATTCATACGTGAATTCCACCGACTCATTTAAGATACAGAGAGACAGTAGATAGGCGAGACGAAGGGGAATAGAGTTTTTGATTTTTCTTTTCGGTCGTGCGGCCTATCGGTTTATCCAATCGACGAACCGACTTCAGATCTAGGATCGTTGACACGAGGTCTTCGATTTGAGGTATAAATTTCATAGTTTTGGTGATGTTTGAAATTCGTCGATTTTTGGAATAAATCCGATAAATTGTTAAATCATACTGGAATTGAAGATTATTGAATAGTGTATGATTTTAACGAAGAAGACATGATTATAGTGATGTTATTGTAAATTATTCTCAATTTATTATAATTAGAGAATTTTAATCATTTGATTGAGATTGAAGAATTATGTGTCGGTTATATATGTGGTAGAATAACTGACAAGAAACTAAGTTTTGAAGTCGGAATTGAATTATGTTTTGATTTCGATTTGATATGAATTTTTGAAGTTTCAAATGATATTTGAAACTCATATTAATGATTTTTTAGTATGTTATTGACGTAGATAAAGTATTATACTGATATCTTCAAGCTACATCGACTGGAACGAAGAATTGAGGTATGTTGCGACCGGGTAACATACGATAGGTATTTGTATTATATGATATATGATTGGATTGGAATACGTGTCTATATGCCTATTTGTTGATTTGATGTGGCATACATGACATTGAGATTTGAATATCGATGTATGAAATGAACGTTTTGTTAACACACATCATTTTATGCATACATCGATACATGACATGCACGTTGAGCTATGATCCTTGGATACCTTGATATGATTGGATTGGATTCCGGGGTTTGTGAACACAATCGCTATGCCGGTATTATATGACCCGTAAAGCATAGACAATTGTGGCCCCATATGATTGGATATAAGATGTGCGATTTGATGGCGCTTTGCCGACGCTATCATACGTGTATTCCCATATCGGCCGGTGTGCCAGCTCGAGCATTGATTTGATTTGATAGCGATTCGATTGATTCTGACATGTGCTCAGTGGATGGGCATTTGACATGATACCTCTACGACATACACGCATTGCATACGATATATCATTATTTAGATATCTGTGGTATATATGATTGGTTGTTCCATACGGAGCTTTGCTCACCCCCAAGGGGGGCTGTTGTTGTCTTTGTGTGTGGACAATGGCAGGTACTCCAGGATATCAGGAGACCGGAGAGGATACTTCTGGTGGGAGCCACAGCTTGGGCTGAGGTTTATGTTTATGTCTTGTTCCCAATATATATGTATATTTATCTATATACTGGGGCATGTCCCGAGGATATGAGATGTTTGTATGTGATTGGTTGTGATTACGTGTGGGCATGATTATGACATGAGATGAGATACTATTTTTAGTATTAAAATAAAATGACTTGGGCTCATTGTAAAGAAAATTTAAACTCGTTTTCCGCTGTTATTAATTAACCATAATCAGATTGCATTGTAATAACGATTAGGAGCTAAGGGCCCCACACTAGATGGTATCAAAGCATAGCTGGGAATGCTCTATTGAGTCTTGTGTACACTTGAATAGGCACAAATGAATTGTGCGTATGTGTTTGACTTATTTGTATTACTTGCTCTTATGTGATTTGATTTGAGTAAGTATCTGATGAGATTGATGATATGAGGTGATGAGATTATGAAATTGTGATATTCATCTTTTGATTTGTAGATGGATCCCACAAATGAGACTGCGAGTAGCAGTACTGAGAGGATTGTTGGGCAATTTGAAGGATTGTCCATGGATGTGGTGATGGCTCGATTTCAGGATTTGAAACCACCGAGGTTCTTTGGCACTGAGAGTGCAGAAAGAGCTGAGGACTGGCTGAAGGATATCGAGCACTTGTTTAATATTGTAGAGTATTCCAAGGCTCGGAGACTGAAACTTGCTTTGTATCAGCTGAAAGACCGAGCTAAATCTTGGTGGGAAACCGCTGAGATTGGATTGAAAGTGGCCGGGACTGAAGTCACATGGGATGTCTTCAAGGCCCAATTTCTGGAGCAGTATTCTCCTCCTTCTTATTATACTGCTCAGGAGAATGAATTCAATAATCTGCAGCAGGGAAAGCTGTCTGTTGCAGAGTATGCTTCGAAATTTTCTACGTTACTGAAGTATGCACCTCACGTATCTGGGAATGCGAGGGCAAAATATAACAGGTTTGTAAATGGTTTACATCCTGCTTTATATACATATGTTGTTTCTGGATTGCCTACCAGCTACGCAGAGGCAGTTGAACGAGCTAAGGCAGCCGAGGCTGGACTTAGGAGAGGAGGTCCACAGTATACTCCTCCACCTCCGGTGTCAACTCAGCAACCTACTTTGCGACCGAGAGGTAAGAAGTTCAAGAAGACTGGCTCTGCTTCTTCGTCTTCTTCGAGTTCTAGCGGATCACAGAGAGGGAGTCCCGTGATTGCTCCCTATTGTAGCCATTGTGGAGGTAAACATACTATCGAGCAGTGTCGAGGTATGTTTGGTACTTGTTATCAATGTGGGCAGGAAGGGCATTTCTCTCGAGTATGTCCAAACAGGGGTACGACTTCTGCTCAACCCCAGCCAGGATTTAGAGGTGGCCCTGGTATGACGAGACCTACTGTTCCTGTTCCATCTTTTCAGCAGTCAAGTGTCCCACGATATCGAGGACCGGGTGTTCAGAGTGCCCAAGTTCCTCCTCAAGTGAGAGTGTACGCCATGACTGAGGATCATGCGAGAGAAGCTCCTGGTGACATGATTGCAGGTATTTGCAGGCTTTGTGATTATCTTGCACGTGTTTTATTTGATACAGGAGCATCTCATTCATTCATATCTCATGCATTTGTTGCATCTCATGATATTGAGTGTACCCCGTTGTATGATACTTTGTCGATAGCCACGCCAGCAGGGAAGATTATTTTGTCTGAGAAAGTTGTGCATAATTGTGTATTGATATATGAGGATAATGTTGTATTTCTGGATTTGATTGTCCTCCCAATGCACGACTTTGATTGTATTGTTGGCATGCATATCTTGACGACAAATCGAGCTACTGTTGATTGTTGTCATGGAGTGGTTCGATTTTGACCTATTGATGGACCCAAGTGGAATTTTTATGGCAAGGGTTCCCAAGCCAAAATTCCATTGGTATCTTCCTTGGAAATGTCCCGATTGTTAACTAGCGGAGATGAGGGTTATCTTATCTACGCTATTGATATTTCGAAGAAGGAGTCTTCTTTATCTGAGATTCCTGTTGCGAAAGAATTCCCGGATGTATTTCCCGATGAGATTCCTGATTTTCCTCCTCATCGAGAAGTTTAGTATTGATCTTGTGCCGGGGACTGCGCCTATTTCTAAAGCTCCTTATTGCATGGCACCCCTGGAATTGAAAGAATTGAAAGAACAATTACAAGATCTTCTCGATAGGGAGCTCCAGTTTTATTTGTTCGAAAGAAAGATTGTAATGCCCGAGATTTAATCATTTTAATCAGACGTTGATTAATTGACGTAATGGAAGTCATAGGAACTCAAATGACGAAGCCGGGCGTTGGTTTATGTTAAGCCAAGATGTTGAACCGAACATCTCAAGATGTTAGGCCGAACATCTCGCGCCCGAGCGGCAGAAAAGCACCGCCCGAGCGTGCATGTATAATTGGTGAGGGCCGAGAGTTCTTCGCCCTAGCGAGCAACTTTTGACCGCCCGAGCGACAGGAGATATTCAGCCGAGGATCTCGACCGAAACTGACTCGCCCTAGCGGTAGGTTTTGACCGCCCTAGCGAGCGACGTGTAAAATGAAGAATAAGCCACTTGCTTTTATGCATGTCACGGACGTATATATATATATATACACACATGCAAATCCTTCAGAATGCTTAGAAGAAAATCGTGAAATGGGGGAAAGGCTTTGTTCTGGAGTTTGGAAATTAAGTACGAGAAATCCGTCCGTCAAATTTTGAATCTGACTTCGGTACTGTGTTCCTATCAACGCAGGCTATAACTGGACTAAGTTTTGCTACGTTTAGACATGTTTTGAATTTATGATATTGTCAGAACTGAATGTTATTCAGATATGGTGTTTCTACTACCGTAGATATCGTATAATTGAAGTCAGATTAAAGAACAGATTGTTTCTGTAATTGTTATGATTTTTGGAGTTGATTTAACTGAGATTTTATATCAGAATTGTGTTAATATTCAGAGTATGAATTATGTGGACACAGATTATGAGTTCAGTATTATATTTGTGATGTTCAGATTGACGGGGTTATTCAGACTTGTATTATTATACCGTCGAAACATCAGTTGATTGATATTGATCAAATTCAGTATTGATTGAGATTGATCAGACTCTGTAATTATTCAGATTGTATTGTAATGTCGATGACATGAATTAGATTGTATCTTGTTCAGATATTGACCAGATTGTATACTGATTTGAGCATTGGTCAGAACAGATTATGTATTGAGTTATTCATTGATACAGAGTATTCGATATTGTCATTTAAGATTCGAGATGGACAGAGTTGGATACAGGTCATCGTCTTCGTCAGACCGGGACGACAAAGGTATAATGCATGTGATATTCGGGAAGTCCCAACTCAAATGAAATCTCATTTGAGTTTCCCAACAAAATCACATACTAGACTGTTGTCTATATTTTATTATGTTTATGCTTTGATTATAGAATTGTATTCAAATGTATGAGATTATTGTCATATTCAGCTATGAATATGATTATGCTTTGTTTACAGATTGTTATTCATTGCATTTAAGATAGGAAAGTCTTGACAGTCATTGTCAGACTTCTAGACGTTCGGTGTATCTCAACTTAGGAGCAGGTATTACTCCTATTGCCAGCCGTTGATACAGCTCGAACCGAAGTCTAGGAATAAGACGTACGGTTACCACGATCGGTTGAGTAGGTAACAGGCATTGACGTCTTATTCACCCCGGGATCCCTAGAGTTATAGATCGAGTCAAATCTAGACATGATTTGATTAGGACTGCATGCCTACATGGATGTGGTTCCTAGATCATGGGACCCATCGTTATTGCTTTCAGTTGTGCTAGCATGTTTTATGATTTTATTTGAACTGCATGTTTATCAGATTCGAGTTGCATGCTTATTTGATTTGATTTCATAGATTATGAAACCTATTGCTTTTAGTTTTATTCATGATAGAATAATTCATGATTTACTTTGTGTATATGCATGTTTACCATGTTTTATACTGGGATTTATTCTCACCGGAGTTATCCGGCTGTTGTCTTGTTTTGTATGTGTGCTTGACAACAGGTGGGGCAAGATCAGGGTCGAGAAAACGACGAGAGAAGACGAGTTTAGCGTGGTGATTCCGGACTTACTGTAGACTTGTTTATTTACTTGAATTTAGTAACTAAACCTTAGCCTTAGATTGTACAGTATTGTACTTTTATACTGAAAAGTATTGTATACTGAGATGTATATTATTTAGATTCCATTACCTTCCGCATTTGCATTTTAAAAAGAAAAATTTTTAGACCCTGTTTATCAGAACTGATTAATTAAATCCCAATGATGATTAAGAAGATGATTAGCGTCCGGGTCCCCACAACAGGTGGTATCAGAGCTGATAGTTCCTTTAGAGATAGATCTTTAGATTGAGATAGTCAGAACTGAGAGATTGTGTTTTTAGATTGACTTAGATTGAAATAGAAGAAAATGAGCGGGGTAGATGAATTTTCTTTCCTTGCATGTGTGTGCTAGCATGAGATTGATTTAATGTTGATTGACATTATGTGCTAGCATGAGACTATGTGTTACTGCTTTAAGATACATGTTTACCTGATTATGTGAGTGGAATGGGTATTATGTATTCTTGAATATAAATCAGATCTGATTCCTGATCAGCAGTAAGATGATCAGAGAAAGATTAGAACAGATTGGTTGTACTGGATTACTAATGTTTTGGTAATCAGATATAGCTCCCCGAAGGATTCCTGAAAAAGGCAGTACTTCGTATGATCAGATAGATAGATCAGAATCTCAGATAGATGTGTCAGAAACTCCAATGGAAACGAAGTTGAGGGAATTTCAGTTACTTCGGCCGCCGATTCTCAGCAGTATTGAGACATCGGAAGATTGTCAGCACTGGTTGGATGACATAGAAATACTAGTTGATTTACTTGATTGTACCGATGAACAGAAAGTTAAATTGGTAGTTTATCAGTTACGGGAGACTGCCAGAAATTGGTGGATTATGATCAAAGGCATATTAGAACTACGTGGTATTATGATCACATGGGAAGTCTTCAAAGCTGAATTCTATCAAAGATTTTTCTTAGTTTCATACTGGGAGGACAAAAGAGCAGAATTTGAGAATTTGAGACAAGGCCAACAGAATGTTGAGGAATATGTTGCGAAATTCTCTACGCTACTGCATTTTGCTCCCCATTTGGCTGGAAATGACGAAGCTGTAGTGAATCGGTTCGTCAGAGGATTGAATTCAGAAATAGTTGCATTGATGAACATGCAGCAACCTTATCATTTTGCTGATGCTTTGAGTAAAGCAAGGAGGGCGGAGGCGAGTCTGATTAGACAATTGGGAAGATTGAGCGTGAAGCAATCCCAGACACAGCAATCCCCTCTCCGATTTGAACGTGGCAACACGAGTGGAAAGCAAGAGTTGCTAAAAGCTCGAAAGAAACCGTTCAAGAAATTAGGAAGTGGTTCCTCTAGTTCCAGTGGTTCTAGCCCGAGCTATACTGGGGTGTATTGCAGAACTTGTGGGGGGAGACATCCCACAGAGCAATGCCAGGGAGTGACTGGTACTTGCCATATCTGCAGACAACAGGGACACTTTGCTAGAGTCTGTCCCCAGAAGGGTCCTCGAAGATTTTAGAGAGCAGAGTCATTGGTGGTAATGACAGAAGAACAGACTCAGAACAAGTCATAGGTACTACTCTTTTATGATTATATTGCATATGTATTGATATATACTAATGCATTTTTATGAGTATCTATGATTGATTAGCATGGAGATATGCTGTACCTATTGGGTTGTTGTACTGTAGTATTACTTTCCTTGATGGTTGAGGAAAATGATGATATCTAAGATTTTTATGATATATATACTATAGTAAGATAAGAATGAGGTGAGTAGATTGTGCTGTACTTGTGTTGTTGATGATCTGATTTAATTGCATTACTGATATGGAGATGCTAAACAAGTACAAAAATATTGTGGAATGTGTTCCAGAAATGGTAAGATTAAGATCAGATCTAGTTGAGAAATGAGGATTCTAGATCCAGAATTCCTTAGATCATTGTACTGTTATGGCTCGATTATCACAGAAAGGAACAGATGGTATCCTTATGTGTTTGGTAGATATACTGAAATCGAGTCTAACGGTGACAGATTTTCCAGTAATAGATGAGTTGACGGATGTTTGTCAGATAAGATTTTAGATTTTCTTTATATCTGAAAGATAGATTTCAGAATTGAATCTAGAGTTGATACTGAATGTTGTTTTATAATTCAGTACAGAATGATATTGAAGATTAATAGAAGGGTACAGATTGCTAACTCTTAGATTCAGAGATATTCTGATGATTGTATGCTTGTTATATCCATGATATTTGATATGTTAACAGCATCTGATTGATTAAATGGAATATTTGAAGATTTTATTGAATATTTAGAGAACCGTGATTATTGTATACAGAAATTAAGCCGGTATGAATCATAATTGAAACAGATTGTATTCAAAATATGTGATATCTGCAGTTTGTATACCGAATTATTTGCACAGTTGAGACAGAAATCAGCAACTGTAAACGACACAGGTAACAGATATATCAGAATTAGTAGAAATGTCAGAAAGTCAGAATTTCTGAGTTTTACAGATTTCCTTATTCTCTTATTCCCTTATTATGTTATATCTACTTGCGTATTGTGATTGATCTAAATCAGTATTTGAGACATCTTATATTGTTTGGGAGCATAGTCTATTTGCAGATGAGATATAGCAAATGATTTGGGCACTGTGAAGATTGATCAGTAGTCAGAATTATCAGTATTGCCAGCAATTGTTGTTTATAAGTTTTCTTAAACTCACTAGATCTGTATAGGTTGTTTGTATTTTGAATCTGATTGATATTACTGTGGTTTACATGTATGTTTGATACAGATTAGTATAAACAGTCAGATATGTGATCAGAATGTTCAGAATTTGTTTGTAATAATCAGAACAGAGCATCAGTCAGAATAACAGATATTTGATTTTGTGTTATATGGGACTGATTATGCTATGATATCAGAATGTTTCAGAATTGGTTACAGATTTTGATATTGATAGTCAGAGCCGAATACCAGGTAGGTATTTCTTCTTTAATTTATGATTATTTACTGATTGTTTATGTAGAATCGTTCGAATCTGAAATCGCAGATAATGTCAGAAATACACAGTTGTGGATTCAGTTTTCATTCTTCTGATCGAGAATGTATGATATTTGAACAGACAATATCGATATAGACAGATTAAATCAGTTGTGGCAGAAATTATACCGAAATGTTAGCAGAAATTGTACTGATATGTATGAATCGCTAACAGAATAGACCAAAAGATAGAAATCAGAAGATCATTACAGATTTTGTATATCTATGAATAGAAATGGAGTGCATTTCTATGGCTTTCGTCATGAAAGTACCGTCATTTTATCCAGATTGAGATATAATATGATTATGATTGACAGATTGTTCAATCTATATCAATTAGTTTGTACCAGATAACGTACAAACAGAACTAGATGACACAGATTGATGTCAGAAGAATGATCAGAATCAACAGAATGTCAAGATAGAGTATATCAGAAGGTGATTGTCTGGTTGATTTTGTACTTGTGATAGAGTATATCATGAGTTTCTTCTTAGATTGTGTTACAATTGGCAGACAGTCAGAACGTATTGTCCAGATATTGGAAGATTTTGATAGAGCTATATAGTGCTGGATGTTAGCACTAATTGATATGACCTAATATCACTATGTGACAATACCTATCAGCTTATCAGATTGATAATGAGATAGTATACACAAGACAGTATACGAAGAGTAATACAGATTTCTTTTGAAGATAATTCGAAGAAAGATGCAGATAGTTCAGAATGGACAGATTTAAGAAACCAACGTCGGATGATGACGATTGGTAGTTGAAGCTAATGAGTGTTTATGTCTTTGTTTGAGGTAAACAGATTTGTTAACAGCTGATGATACTGATATGTGATGAGCTGTAGATTGGTTTATACGGATGTTGTATAACCAGTAATGCGAGATTGATTCTGTCAGAAGAACTGGAGAAGAAGTATTATGACATTATACTTCGTGAATTCTTATTCCAGACTGGAATCAGATATTTGAGTTTTGGTTTAAACTCTGTACACATTTCTTCTGATATATCTGAATTGATTGTTTATGAGTTCCAGGACGAACTCAGATCTAAGAGGGGGAGAAATGTAATGCCCGAGATTTAATCATTTTAATCAGACGTTGATTAATTGACGTAATGGAAGTCATAGGAACTCAAATGACGAAGCCGGGCGTTGGTTTATGTTAAGCCAAGATGTTGAACCGAACATCTCAAGATGTTAGGCCGAACATCTCGCGCCCGAGCGGCAGAAAAGCACCGCCCGAGCGCGCATGTATAATTGGTGAGGGCCGAGAGTTCTTCGCCCTAGCGAGCAACTTTTGACCGCCCGAGCGACAGGAGATATTCAGCCGAGGATCTCGACCGAAACTGACTCGCCCTAGCGGTAGGTTTTGACCGCCCTAGCGAGCGACGTGTAAAATGAAGAATAAGCCACTTGCTTTTATGCATGTCACGGACGTATATATATATATATATATATATATACACATGCAAATCCTTCAGAATGCTTAGAAGAAAATCGTGAAATGGGGGAAAGGCTTTGTTCTGGAGTTTGGAAATTAAGTACGAGAAATCCGTCCGTCAGATTTTGAATCTGACTTCGGTACTGTGTTCCTATCAACGCAGGCTATAACTGGACGTAAGTTTTGCTACGTTTAGACATGTTTTGAATTTATGATATTGTCAGAACTGAATGTGATTCAGATATGGTGTTTCTACTACCGTAGATATCGTATAATTGAAGTCAGATTAAAGAACAGATTGTTTCTGTAATTGTTATGATTTTTGGAGTTGATTTAACTGAGATTTTATATCAGAATTGTGTTAATATTCAGAGTATGAATTATGTGGGCACAGATTATGAGTTCGTATTATATTTGTGATGTTCAGATTGACGGGGTTATTCAGACTTGTATTATTATACCGTCGAAACATCATTTGATTGATATTGATCAGATTCAGTATTGATTGAGATTGATCAGACTCTGTAATTATTCAGATTGTATTGTAATGTCGATGACATGAATTAGATTGTATCTTGTTCAGATATTGACCAGATTGTATACTGATTTGAGTATTGGTCAGAACAGATTATGTATTGAGTTATTCATTGATACAGAGTATTCGATATTGTCATTTCAGATTCGAGATGGACAGAGTTGGATACAGGTCATCGTCTTCGTCAGACCGGGACGACAAAGGTATAATGCATGTGATATTCGGGAAGTCCCAACTCAAATGAAATCTCATTTGAGTTTCCCAAAAAAATCACATACTAGACTGTTGTCTATATTTTATTATGTTTATGCTTTGATTATAGAATTGTATTCAAATGTATGAGATTATTGTCATATTCAGCTATGAATATGATTATGCTTTGTTTACAGATTGTTATTCATTGCATTTAAGATAGGAAAGTCTTGACAGTCATTGTCAGACTTCTAGACGTTCGGTGTATCTCAACTTAGGAGCAGGTATTACTCCTATTGCCAGCCGTTGATACAGCTCGAACCGAAGTCTAGGAATAAGACGTACGGTTACCACGATCGGTTGAGTAGGTAACAGGCATTGACGTCTTATTCACCCCGGGATCCCTAGAGTTATAGATCGAGTCAAGTCTAGACATGATTTGATTAGGACTGCATGCCTACATGGATGTGGTTCCTAGATCATGGGACCCATCGTTATTGCTTTAAGTTTTGCTAGCATGTTTTATGATTTTATTTGAACTGCATGTTTATCAGATTCGAGTTGCATGCTTATTTGATTTGATTTCATAGATTATGAAACCTATTGCTTTTAGTTTTATTCATGATAGAATAATTCATGATTTACTTTGTGTATATGCATGTTTACCATGTTTTATACTGTGATTTATTCTCACCGGAGTTATCCGGCTGTTGTCTTGTTTTGTATGTGTGCTTGACAACAGGTGGGGCAAGATCAGGGTCGAGAAAACGACGAGAGAAGACGAGTTTAGCGTGGTGATTCCGGACTTACTGTAGACTTGTTTATTTACTTGAATTTAGTAACTAAACCTTAGCCTTAGATTGTACAGTATTGTACTTTTATACTGAAAAGTATTGTATACTGAGATGTATATTATTTAGATTCCATTACCTTCCGTATTTGCATTTTAAAAAGAAAAATTTTTAGACCCTGTTTATCAGAACTGATTAATTAAATCCCAATGATGATTAAGAAGATGATTAGCGTCCGGGTCCCCACAAAGATGGTACTATGCGAATGTGTATCGATTATAGGCAGCAGAATCGGGCTACTGTGAAAAATAAGTACCCACTTCCTCGTATTGATGATTTATTTGATCAGCTTCAGGGTACTTCTGTTTACTCTAAGATTGATCTTCGTTCTGGGTACCATCAAGTACGAGTTCGAGACGAAGATGTGCCCAAAACTGCTTTTCGTACGAGGTATGGCCACTATGAATTCTTGGTTATGCCTTTTGGTCTTACGAATGCTCCTGCTATTTTTATGGACTTAATGAATCGGGTCTTTAGAGATTATCTAGACCGATTCGTTATTGTTTTTATTGATGATATTCTTGTGTACTCGAAATCGAAGAAGGAGCATGCTGAACATCTGAGACTGATACTTCAAACTCTTCGTACTAGTCATTTGTATGCCAAATTGTCCAAATACGAATTCTGGATGGACAAAGTGGTATTTCTGGGCCACGTCATTTCGAGACATGGCATATCTGTTGATCCTGCGAAGGTCGAAGCTGTATTGAATTGGCCGAGACCTACGAATGTTCCTGAGATCCGAAGCTTCATGGGTTTAGCTGGTTATTATCGTCATTTTATTGAAGGGTTTTCGAAGATAGCTAAACCTATTACTCAACTGACATAGAAGAATCAGCGATTCATTTGGTCAGATGAATGTGAAGCTAGTTTTCTTGAATTGAAGACGAGATTGACCACAGCACCTGTGCTTACTATTCCCTCAGGTACCGGAGGATTTGTGGTGTGTACAGATGCGTCTGGTAAAGGTTTGGGCTGTGTTCTGATGCAACATGGCAAGGTGGTTGCTTATGCGTCTCGTCAATTGAAATCTCATGAAACACGTTATCCTGTTCATGATCTCGAATTGGCTGCCATTTTATTTGCTTCGAAGTTTTGGCGCCATTACTTGTACGGAGAAAAGTTTGTTATATATTCAGATCATAAAAGTCTGAAATATCTTTTTTCTCAATCTGATTTGAATATGAGGTAACGCAGGTGGATGGATCTCCTGAAGGATTTTGATTGTGAGATTCAATATCACCCTGGAGCGGTGAATGTTACTGCGGATGCCCTGAGCCGGAAAGTTCATGATTTTGTTTTAGCTTCTGTCAGTGTCGCCAAGGTACATGAGGATATATGTACTTCTGGTTGGACTTTTCACTTGAATTGGAATTCAGTCACTGTCTCAGCATTGCAAATTGAGCCGAACTTGATATCGAAGATTCGAAAGGCCCAACGAAGCGATGCTCATATACAAAAGTCGAAAGAACTTGTATCTGCTGGACATCAGTCTGGATTTTAGATTTTTTCTGATGGTTCTTTACGACTTAACGGTCGGCTTGTAGTTCCTGATGATTCTGATTTGAAATCTGCCCTTCTTCGAGAAGCACATTGTAGCAAATACAGTATTCACCCTGGAGGTCGGAAGATGTATTTGACATTGAGACCTCAATTCTGGTGGAAACGTATGAAGAAGGACATTGCTGAGTTTATTTCGAAATGTCTTGTCTGCCAGCAAGTGAAAGCCGAGAGAATGAAACCTAGAGGATTGCTCCATAGTCTTGAAATCCCGAAATGGAATTGGGAACATATTGCTATGGATTTTGTGACTCATTTACCTCGTTCGCCCAAGGGCTGTGATGATATTTGGGTGATTATTGATCGGCTTTCGAAATCTGCACATTTTATTCCGTATGAACGGACTTATCCTTATAATAGAATAGCCTGTTTATACATTGAAAATGTTGTGAGACTGCACGGTGTGCCAGTCTCGATTGTATCTGATCGTGATCCCAGGTTTGCTTCTAAACTCTGGGGTAGTTTTCAGGAAGCGATGGGTACGCGTTTGGCTATGAGTACTGCTTATCATCCTCAAACTGATGGCCAAACTGAGCGTACGATTCAGACTTTAGAGGATATGTTGCGTGCAATTGTGATGGACTTCAGAATGGGATGGCAAGATGCCTTACCATTGGTTGAATTTTCTTATAATAATAGCTTTCAGACGAGTATCGGTATGGCACCGTTTGAAGCTCTATATGGAAGACGATGTAGATCACCGTTATTCTGGGATGAAATTGGTGAGAGACAATTGACTGGAACTGAAATGATACAAGAAATGAACGATAAGGTTCAGTTGATTCGGCAGCGGATGAAAGCTGCTCAGGATCGTCAAACGAGTTATGCGAATAAACGAAGACGACCCTTGGAATTCCAGAAAGGTGACAGAGTGTTCTTGAAAATATCTCCCTTTAGAGGCACTGTTCGATTTGGCATGCGAGGGAAAGGAAAAGATATTGAGAAACAAATCGATTCCTCTAGTACGAGTACAATGGACACGACATGGTGTTGAAGAATCGACGTGGGAGTTGGAAAGCAAAATGCGAGATGCATATCCGCATTTATTTGATGCTGATCCATCTGTTCCATTGTATTCTATGTATTCTGATCCTTATTCTGATTTTAGTTTTGATATGTATTATAACTGGTGACATATGTATATTTGCCAATGTTATGTATATAAAGATGTTTGAGATTTCGAGGACGAAATCTTTTAAGAGGGGGAGAAATGTGAGACCCCGAGACTAAAATAGCTTTGATGGCATTTTGGTAAATAAGTTGAAAAATATTCAATTTATTTTGATGGCATTTTCGTAAATAAATAATATAATATAATATAATATAATATTAAAAAAAATTAAAATTAAAAAATAAAATAATTTGAGTCGGTGGAATTCATACGTGAATTCCACCCACTCATTTAAGATACAGAGAGACAGTAGATAGGCGAGACGAAGGGGAATAGAGTTTTTGATTTTTCTTTTCGATCGTACGGTCTATCGGTTTATCCAATCGACGAACCGACTTCAGATCTATGATCTTTGAAACGAGGGCTTCGATTTGAGGTATAAATTTCATAGTTTTGGTGATGTTTGAAATTCGTCGATTTTTGGAATAAATCCGATAAATTGTTAAATCATACTGGAATTGAAAATTATTGAATAGTGTATGATTTTAACGAAGAAGAGATGATTATAGTGATGTTATTATGAATTATTCTCAATTTATTATAATTAGAGAATTTTAATCATTTGATTGAGATTGAAGAATTATGTGTCAGTTATATATGTGGTAGAATAACTGACAAGAAACTAAGTTTTGAAGTCGGAATTGAATTATGTTCTGATTTCGATTTGATATGAATTTTTGAAGTTTCAAATGATATTTGAAACTCATATTAATGATTTTTGAGTATGTTATTGATGTAGATAAAGTATTATACTGATATCTTCAAGCTACATCGACTGGAACGAAGAATTGAGGTATGTTGCGACCGGGTAACATACGACAGGTATCTGTATTATATGATATATGATTGGATTGGAATACGTGTCTATATGCCTATTTGTTGATTTGATGTGGCATACATGACATTGAGATTTGAATATCGATGTATGAAATGAACGTTTTGTTAACACACATCATTTTATGCATACATCGATACATGACATGCACGTTGAGCTATGATCCTTGGATACCTTGATATGATTGGATTGGATTCCGGGGTTTGTGAACACAATCGCTATGCCGGTATTATATGACCCGTAAAGCATAGCCAATTGTGGCCCCATATGATTGGATATGAGATGTGCGATTTGATGGCGCTTTGCCGACGCTATCATACGTGTATTCCCATATCGGCCGGTGTGCCAGCTCGAGCATTGATTTGATTTGATAGCGATTCGATTGATTCTGACATGTGCTCAGTGGATGGGCATTTGACCTGATACCTCCACGACATACACGCATTGCATACGATATATCATTGTTTAGATATCTGTGGTATATATGATTGGTTGTTCCATACGGAGCTTCGCTCACCCCCAAGGGGAGCTGTTGTTGTCTTTGTGTGTGGACAATGGCGCAGGTACTCCAGGATATCAGGAGACCGGAGAGGGTACTTGTAATGCCCGAGAATTATAGAATTGATAAACCAAGATTATTAATCTTCATTAACGTGAGAGTCGGAAGATATGGGAATGCATGACATTCAATGACGGTAGAGAAGACATGAGAAAATAAGGTTTGCAAGACCGCACCCGCACTCAGAACATGAGTGCTCCCGCGGTCATGCAATTATGGAATTTTGAAGGTGAGGCCGAAGCATCACCGCACCTGCGGTGCCAAACATGACTGCACCCGCGGTGCATGGACAGAAAGTTGGGGAATTTTACAGAAGCCACACCGCACCCGCGGTAAGAACAAGACCGCACCCGCGGTGGTGTTACCGCACCCGCGGTCTAAGATGTACCGCACCCGCGGTCGTAAATTTCAGAAAATGATAAGCATGCCGTGGTTACAGCGCACCCGCGGTGCAAACATGACCGCACCTGCGGTGCGACGTGCAGCTTGAAAAATTAGACACGTTTCAGAATTTGCATGCAGTATATATAGAGGTGGATGGCACGTTTCATTCTTCAAAAATTCAGAAAAATGCGAAGCTTTTGGAGAGAAAATCCTTACGCCTTTAGATTTGTGATTTTGAAATATCCGTGTATCAGAATTCGAATCCGAACGCAGTACCGTGTTCCTCTAGACTCGAGCTATACAAGGACGTAAGTTTTGTTACGTTTTAAGATGTTTTGAAAATATGATGTTGCTAGAATCGCATATGAATCAGATATGGTGTTGCTACTACCGTAGACATTATAGAATTGAAGATAGATTAAAGAACAGACTGTTTCTGTAATTGTTATGATTTTCGAAAGATATTGACTGAGATTTTGATATCAGAATTGTATATTATTGATTTTGAATATACCGATATTGAGATTATGAGTGCTGGTATTATAATTGGGATGTTCAGATTGACGGGATTATTCAGATTGTATTGTTATGCTGTCGAAACATCAGTATTAATTTAGATTTATCAGATATGATATTGATTGAGATTCATTGTTATATTGTTGACTTGGATCAGATTGTATACCGAGTTGAGTATTGATCAGAACAGATTCTGAACTGAGATATATACTGATATTGTATTTATGTGATTTGTCATTATCAGATTGATATGGACAGATTTGACTTCGAGACTTCGTCTTCGTCAGACCGGGACAACAAAGGTATAATTCATGTGATATTTGGGAAGACATAACTCAAATCAGATCTCATTTGAGTTTCCCAACTAAATCACATACTAGACTTATTGTTTCTCTTTTGATATGATTATGATTTGTCTATAGAATTTTATTCGAATCTTTTGAGATAATTATGCATTGTTTACAGATGGTTATGCATTGCATTTGAGATAGGAAAGTTTGACAGAAACAGTCAGACTTCTAGATGTTCGGTGTATCTCAGCTTAGGAGCAGCTCTGACTCCTATTGCAGCCGTCGATACAGCTCAGACCGAAGTCTAGGAATAAGACGTATAGTCACCCCGAGTGGGAGGGTAGGTGACAGCCATTGACGTCTTATTCACCCCGGGATCCCTAGAGTTATAGTTGAGTCGAGTCTAGACATGATTTGACTAGAACTGCATGCGTTTATGGATGTGGTTTCATAGACTATGAAACCCATTGTTATTGCTTTCAGTTATGATAGCATGTTTTTATGATTTGATTTGAGTAGCATGTTTAACTAATTTGTGTTGCATGCTTATTTGGAGTTGATTTCATAGATTATGAAATCTATTGTTTTTAAGTTTATTCATGATAGAATATTTCGTGATTTACTTTATGTATATACATGTTTACCATGTTTTATACTGGGATTTATTCTCACCGGAGTTATCCGGCTGTTGTCTTGTTTTGTATGTGTGCATGACAACAGGTGGGACAAGATCGGGGTCAGAAGATGATGAGAGAAGATGATTTTAGCGTGGTGATTCCGGACTTGGATATAGATAGGTTTTATTACTAGAACTTTAGTAGTTGAACCTTAGATTAATTGAATGACTGTTGTACATTATTGTACTTTTATACAGATATGTATATTATTTAGATGCCATTACCTTCCGCACTTATATTTTTTAAAAAAAAATTTAGACCCTGTTTATCAGAATTGATAATTAAATCCCAACAGAAGATTAAGAAGATGATTAGCGTCCGGGTCCCCACAACATGTGGTATCAGAGCCGATAGATCCTTTAGATTAAGATTTTCAGAACTGATAGATCCTTTAGACTGAGATAGATTGAGATAGAAGAGAATGAGGGGGGTAGATTGAATTTTCTTTCCTTGCATGTGATTGCTAGCATGAGAATTATGTCAATGTTGATTTATTTGATGTGTGCTAGCATGATTTATTGCTTTCCCTATTACATGTTGTTTGTTATCTGAGTTGATTGCAGCATGTAATTGTTAAGCCTGAATCAGAACCAAGTCTGGATCAGAGGTATATGATCAGAGGAGGGCTGAGACAGATTGTATAGATTATGTACTAATCTGTTTGATTATCAGATATACCGCCTCGAAGAATTTCAGAAAAGGGCACTACTTCGTCTGAACAGATAGATGCATCAGAAACTCAGCTAGAAGAAAAGATGAAAGAATTTCAGTTGTTACAGCCGCCGATTCTGAATGGTATCGAGACATCCGAAGATTGTCAGAACTGGTTTGATGATATAGAAATCTTGCTCGACTTACTTGATTGTACAGACGAACAGAGAGTTAAAATTGTACCTTATCAGTTACGAGAAGCCGCCATGAGTTGGTGGATTACCAGTAGAAGAATGTGGGAACAGAGAGGTACAGTGATTTCGTGGGAAATATTCAGAACTGAATTTTATCGAAGGTTTTTCTCAACCTCGTACCGAGAGGACAAGAAAGCATAGTTTGAGAATTTGAGCCAAGGTCAATTAAATATTGAAGAATATGTGGCTAAATTCTCTACTCTACTGCGCTTTGCTCCTCATTGGATTGGGAATGATGAAGCTGTAGCGAATCAGTTCATCAGAGGGTTGAATTCGGAGGTAGTTGAATTTATGAATCTGCAGCGACCTTACCATTTTGCTGACATCCTGAGTAGAGCGAAGAGAGCTGAGGCGAGTCTGATTAGACAGCTAGGGAGGTTGTGTGTGAAGCAAACCCAGACACAGCCATCCCCTCTCAGAATTTGTAATGCCCTAGATTGAATATGAATAGATCGAAATTAAGAAATGTAATGCCTGAGATTATTGTAGATAGTTGAATACGAAACGCAAGAACAGACGGGGCGAAATGATGCGGGAAAATATGGAATTTTAGATGTGCAAGACCGCACCCGCGGTGCAATGAGCAGAAATTTGTAACATTCCCGTACCCACACCGCACCCGCGGTAGAACTAGACCGCACCCGCGGTGCTGAGACCGCACCCGCGGTCATCACTTGGAAAAACTAAACGTTCTGCCGAAGCCATCGCGCACCCGCGTTCCTTACATTACCGCACCCGCGGTGATACCTCCGAGAAATCCACCTTTGTTCTCAGCGTGACACATGGCATAGTATATATATGAATTCGAGCTGAATCATCTTCTTCTTCATTTCCAGCAGGCAGAACCGAAAACTTCTAAAGGCTTTCAAGCTTCAAAGTTAGATATCTTACGATTTAGCCATCCAAATCATATTCCGAGTTAAGAATTGTGTTCCTTGCTTTGAAAGCTACAAAGTGATGTAAGTTTCACTTAATTTCAGCATGTTTCGAGATTTAGATGTTAGAGGAATTGGAATATGATAGTTATATTATGTTCTTGACGTATTGAGCATGAAATATTCGTAAACAGATCGAAGAACAGATATCATATGCAATTTTTATGAATTTCAGCATGTTTAGGAATAAGAGATATCGATTTTGACTATGGTGTTATGCATATGATTTGAGTATGAGTTGAGGATAATATAGTGTTGATATTTGTTGAGATTGGGATTGACCGGTATTAAGAATATACGTCGTTATGCCGGCAAATTGTATCAAGATCACGTAGTGACTTGGATATATGTGATTAGATAAGAGATTGATAGATTTTGTATCAACATTTCCATTTCAGATTCGTATTGTCAACCGTGACAGCAACTGTACGACGAAAGGTATAGTATATGTTTTGTTTGGGGAATCATGACTCAAATGAGATCACATTTGAGTTTCCCAACCAAAACCACATACTTGTTTTATTGTTTATACCTTGATATGATTATGATTATTATAGATTTGTTTATAGAACTTATATGCAAATCTTGCTATGCTTTGTTTACAGATCATGTAGCATTGCATTATGCTTGTTTACAGATTTTGTATTCATGCATTAAGATAGGGCAGTCTGGAGATCAGGCAGACTACTAGATGTTCGGCGATATCACAGCTTAGGGGAAGATCACCGCCCCTATTGTAGACGCGGATACAGATCAAGCCGAAATCTAGGAATAAGACGTACAGCACCACGATTGGTAGGGTAGGTGACAGACAGTGACGTCTTATTCACAACGGGATCCCTAGAGTTTTAGTCGAGTCGCATCTAGACATGATTAGACTCGCATTGCATGATTATATATGAATGACATTCATATTAGCATGTTTCATGTTTAGATTGTTTTATTGCATGTATACATGTTTATACTGGGATTTGTTCTCACCGGTTTTCCGGCTGTTGTTATGTCTGTATGTGTGCATAACAACAGGTGGGGCAGGATCTGGGTCACGACAGAGATGAGCGATGGACATAGCGTGGTGATCACGGGCCTAGCAGATGGACTAGTAGAGTTACTTTTATCTTGTACTGTATTTCACTACTAGTTACAGAGGATGGATTAAAACAAGAAATGTTGTATCCTATGTTTGTATATTATGTTTGCATGTTGTAAAATAAATAAAGAACTGATGTTGTTTAGTTACATTTGAGTTAATGTAAAAAGCGAAAATTTGACCCACTTTTATATTATTGATCCATTTAATCCCAAGATAAAGAATTAGAGCCCGGGTCCCCACAGAATTGATCGCGGCAGTACGAGTGGGAAGCAAGATTTGCTGAAGGCTCGGAAGAAGCCATTCAAGAAGTTAGGGAGTGGTTCCTCGAGTTCCAGTAGTTCTAGTCCGAGCCATACTGGAGTGTATTGCAGGAGTTGCGGAGGGAGACATTCCGCCGAGCAATGCCAGGGAGTGACTGGTAGATGCAATATTTGTGGACAGCCGGGACACTTTGCTAAAGTTTGTCCCCAGAAGCGTTCCCGAAGATTGTAGGGAACAGAGTTCAATTGAAAATACAGATCCAGAATTCACAACAGGTACTATTCTTTATGATTCTATTGCATATGTATTGATATATACTAATGCATTTGTTAAGAATATCTTTGACCGATTTGCATGAAGATATGCTGTATCTGTTGGGTTGTATGTACTGTAGTATTGATGTCCTTGCTTGTGGAGGAAATATTGATATCAGAGATTTCGGTATATATTGTATACTACAGTAAGATGAGAATGAAATAGAGATAGATTATGATGTACTTGTGTTTTCTGATTTGAACGCATTATTGATATGTATATGCTGAACAAGTACAGACATATTGTAGAATTTTTCCCGAAATGGTAAGAGTCAGACCAGAGATGACTGATCAGTGGAGATACCACGATAAGGATTCTAGATTTAGAATTCCTTTGATATCTGTATTGTATATGACTCGATTAGTACAGAAAGGAGCATATTGCATCCTTATGTATTCAGTAGATCCACTGAAATCGAGCCTAGCATTGGCAGATTTGCCAGTGATATATGAGTTGGCCGATGTTTGCCTAGATAAGATTTCAGATTTATTGATCTCAAAAAGATAGACTTCAGAAATTGAATGTAGATCAGGTATTGTTTGTATGTTAGATTCAGTACAGAATGATACTGAATATACAAAATAATACATACCGAATTGAATATTTGAAGATTGTAGTGAATATTCTGAGAATTAGGATTATTGTATACAGAAATTATTCAGATAAGAATTCCGCTTGAAACAGACTGTATTCAGAGTAAGTGATATCTGAAATCAGTATACAGATTGACCTTGACACAGATGAGATTGGTATCAGTGATTGAGAATGATACCGATGTCAGAAGATCAGAAATTTCAGAAATGTCAGAAATTATTATGTCTGATTTGACAGATTATTTTATTCGACTGTTGCTTTATATCTGCTGAATATTGTTATTGTTCTAAATCAGTATTCGTGATATCTTATATTGGTTGGGAGCACATTTTAATTGCAGATGAAATATAGCAACTGATCAGAATGACCTGGAGATATTTACTAGAACTAGTTGTTTTATGAGTTCACTGAACTCACTAGATCTGTATAGGTTACTGATATTTTGTATCTGATTTGATATTACTGTTGTTTTGAATTTGTAGATAATACAGATTGTTGTGAACCGTTGAGAATATATACAGTTCAATTGTATCAGAGTTATTTTCGAGAGGTACAGCTATTCAGAAATGCGATCAGAATGTTCAGAGCTTGATTGATAATCAGAATGGAGCATCGATCAGAATAACAGATATATGATTTTGTGGTTGTATGAAATTGACTAGCTTGTGATATCAGAATGTTTCAGTATTGTATAACAGAATTGATATTGATAGTCAGAGCCGAATACCAGGTAGGTATTTCTTCTTTAATTTTTACTATTAACTGATTGTTATGCCGAATAGTTCGAAGTTGAAATCACAGATAGTGTCAGCAATGCGTTGTATTGGCTTCAGTTGTCATGTTTGTGACTGAGAATATATTATATTCGAGCAGATAATATTGATATAGACAGATTAGATCAGCTGTGACAGAATTTGTATTGAAATGTTAGCAGAAATTGTACTGATATGTCTGAATTGCTAACAGAAAAGACAGAAAGATAGAAATCAGAAGATTTATTACAGAATTGTATAGTTCGGAATAGAAATGGAAGTACATTTCTATGGCTTTCGTAATGACATTACTGCCATTTTTTTTTACAGATTGTGATATGATATGATTAAGATTGACAGATTGTTCAATCTATATCTATCAGTTTGTACCAGATAACGTACAAACATGACCAAATGACACAGATCGGTGTCAAAGAAGTGGTCAGAAAAGATCAGAATGCCATAGTAGATTATGTCAGATTGTGAGTTTGCTTGAGTTTGTATTCGTGATAGAATATATCATGAACTCTCTCTTAGATTGTTTCACAGATTGACAGGCAGTCAGAATGGGTTATCCAGATATTGGAAGACTTTGGTACAGCTTTAGTGCTGGATGTTAGCACTATGCAGTTTTAGTGCGGGATGTTAGCACTAGTTGTTATGACTTATTGTCATTGTATAAATTACTGTATGACAATAGCTATTAAGATAATTCAGAATAGACGGACTTAAGAAAACAACGTCAGATGATGACGATTGGTATTTGAAGCTAAAGATTGCATATGTCCTTGATTAGGATAAACAGACTAGATAACAACTACTGGCATTGTTTTGCTATGAACTGTGAGTGGTCTATATAGATGTTGTATAACCAACATGGCAAGATTAATTCTATCAGAGTTAGTTTAAGAAGTATTATGATAGCATACTTCATAAAGTCTTATTTCAGATTTGAGATCAGAGGTTGATACAAGAAAGAGATTTCAGAACGAGTTCATTGAGATGAGTTTTGATTTAAACTCTATTAAACACTTCTCTTGATATATCTGAATTGATTACTTATGAGTTCGAGGACGAACTCAGATCTAAGAGGGGGATAAATGTAATGCTCGAGAATCATAGAATTGATAAACCAAGATTATTAATCTTCATTAACGTGAGAGTCGGAAGATATGGGAATGCATGACATGCAATGAGGGAAGAAAAGACATGAGAAAATAAGGTTTGCAAGACCGCACCCGCGCACAGAACAGGAGTGCACCCGCGGTCATGCAATTATGGAATTTTGAAGGTGAGGCCGAAGCATCACCGCACCTGCGGTGCCAGACATGACCGCACCCGCGGTGCATGGACAGAAAGTTGGGGAATTTAACAGAAGCCACACCGCACCCGCGGTAAGAACAAGACCGCACCCGCGGTCTAAGAGGTACCGCACCCGCGGTCGTAAATTTCAGAAAATGATAAGCATGCCGTGGTTACAGCGCACCCGCGATGCAAACATGACCGCACCTGCGGTGCGACATGCAGCTTGAAAAATTAGACACGTTTCAGAATTTGCATGCAGTATATATAGAGATGGATGGCACGTTTCATTCTTCAAAAATTCAGAAAAGGGCGAAGCTTTTGGAGAGAAAATCCTTACGCCTTTAGATTTGTGATTTTTAAATATCCGTGTATCAGAATTCGAATCCGAACGCAGTACCGTGTTCCTCTAGACTCGAGCTACACAAGGACGTAAGTTTTGTTACGTTTTAAGATGTTTTGAAAATATGATGTTGCTAGAATCGCATACGAATCAGATATGGTGTTGCTACTACCGTAGACATTATAGAATTGAAGATAGATTAAAGAACAGACTGTTTCTGTAATTGTTATGATTTTCGAAAGATATTGACTAAGATTTTGATATCAGAATTTTATATTATTGATTTTGAATATACCGATATTGAGATTATGAGTGCTGGTATTATAATTGGGATGTTCAGATTGACGGGGTTTTTCAGATTGTATTGTTATGCCGTTGAAACATCAGTATTGATTTAGATTGATCAGATATGATATTGATTGAGATTCATTGTTATATTGTTGACTTGGATCAGATTGTATACCGAGTTGAGTATTGATCAGAACAGATTCTGAACTGAGATATATACTGATATTGTATTTATGTGATTTGTCATTATCAGATTGATATGGACAGATTTGACTTCGAGACTTCGTCTTCGTCAGACCGGGACGACAAAGGTATAATTCATGTGATATTTCGGAAGACATAACTCAAATCAGATCTCATTTGAGTTTCCCAACTAAATCACATACTAGACTTATTGTTTATCTTTTGATATGATTATGATTTGTCTATAGAATTGTATTCGAATCTTTTGAGATAATTATGCATTGTTTACAGATGGTTATGCATTGCATTTGAGATAGGAAAGTTTGACAGAAACAGTCAGACTTCTAGATGTTCGGTGTATCTCAGCTTAGGAGTAGCTCTGACTCCTATTGCAGCCGTCGATACAGCTCAGACCGAAGTCTAGGAATAAGACGTACAGTCACCCCGAGTGGGAGGGTAGGTGACAGCCATTGACGTCTTATTCACCCTGAGATCCCTAGAGTTATAGTTGAGTCGAGTCTAGACATGATTTGACTAGAACTGCATGCGTTTATGGATGTGGTTTCATAGACTATGAAACCCATTGTTATTGCTTTCAGTTATGATATCATGTTTTTATGATTTGATTTGAGTAGCATGTTTAACTAATTTGTGTTGCATGCTTATTTGGAGTTGATTTCATAGATTATGAAATCTATTGTTTTTAAGTTTATTCATGATAGAATATTTAATGATTTACTTTATGTATATGCATGTTTACCATGTTTTATACTGGGATTTATTCTCACCGGAGTTATCCGGTTGTTGTCTTGTTTTGTATGTGTGCATGACAACAGGAGGGACAAGATCGGGGTCAGAAGATGATGAGAGAAGATGATTTTATTAGAGGTGGGACAAGATCGGGGACAAGATAGGTGGGACAAGATCGGGGACAAGACAGGTGGGACAAGATCTGGGTCAGATCGGGGTCACCCGAGGAATCATGGTGATTCCGGACTTGGATATAGATATGTTTTATTACTAGAACTTTAGTAGTTGAACCTTAGATTAATTGAAAGACTGTTGTACATTATTGTACTTTTATACAGATATGTATATTATTTAGATGTCATTACCTTCCGCACTTATATTTTAAAAGAAAAATTTTTAGACGCTGTTTATCAGAATTGATAATTAAATCCCAACAGAAGATTAAGAAGATGATTAGCGTCCGGGTCCCCACAGTCTTCTGGTGGGAGCCACAGCTTGGGCTGAGGTTTATGTTTATGTCTTGTTCCCAGTATATATGTATATGTATCTATAGAGGTTTATGTTTATGTCTTGTTCCCAGTATATATGTATATGTATCTATATACCGGGACATGTCCCGAGGATATGAGATGTTTGTATGTGATTGGTTGTAATTACGTGTGGGCATGATTATGACGTGAGATGAGATACTATTTTTAGTATTAAAATAAAATGACTTGGGCTCATTGTAAAGAAAATTTAAACTCGTTTTCCCGCGGTGATTAATTAACCCTAATCAGATTGCATTGTAATAACGATTAGGAGCTAAGGGACCCACAATGCATATGCTATGAATGGAACTTCTACTACCTAAAAAAATGCTACTAATTTTTTTTAAAAACAAGTCTATGTTTCAAAATTCTCAAAATTATGAAAAAAAAACAAGTCTATATTTCGAAATTCTCAAAATTATGCATGCAGGCACTACTACTGAAAAATACATTCTTTATAAATAATCGTAATTCAATGACAATTAAGTTACTGCGGTTCAAAAACATTGACAACTCGACCGTCAATGTGCGTAAAATAAAACCAAGTAAAAATCCTGAAAAAAAACCAACGTATTGTAACAAATATATAACCTGATCATATCTACTCAAAACTCAAGAAACGTGATGTGCGAAAAGTATCATCCTCGGGTCGTTTGAAACTCTCCATAATTAAATCACAAACCCACGCCCCACTCCCTTAAACGTTTGAAACTCTCTCCCTCTCATACTCACGGCACACACAAGCATCAAACAAGGAGGAAGTTTCGAATGCTTCATAGGTTTTCAAGATAAGGTTCTCCTCGTCGTCGTTCTTCGATTCGTCGACGTTAAATCGTGCGTTAAACATGCAAAGGCACGCCATATTCTTCCCTTTACTCATCCATCACAACATAATATTTGTTTAAATATGTTTTGCATGGAAAAACAAGTGACACTTTATCTATTTTCTTTTTATGCATCAACATGAATTTTAAAGTGTGAATTTTGATCGAAAAACATGATATTTATGTACATGAAGGGGCTGCCATGTTATAGGATTAAATGGGCATGTTTCACACGAAATATAGACTCCTAAGATGCACAAAACACTGCACACGACATTAGAACAAAAGCTAGAACCGAAACATGTGTTCGTAGCTTGGGCGATCGGGTTCAAGGGAAATCTTAGCATGACTTGGCTTGGTTGCAACCAGGGCTAGGCTAGGGCCGTGATTGATTCAGGTAAGGAGTCCTATCCAAGCTAGGACTCGAGGGTCTCGGCTGGGAAGAAGTCCTAGCAAGCTAGGACTCCACCCGAGAGCCAAAGGGGAGTCGCGCCTGTTTACAGCAGCGCGCAGGGGAGATTAGGCTCAGCCAAGGGGATTAGGGCTGGGCTAGGTCAAGTGTCTAGGGTCCTAAGTGGGTACACAAGGGGCTGGGTCAGGGTATGGTCCAGTGTTTAGGGTCCTAGCAAGCCTTACGTAGAGTCCTAGCATGAGAGGAGTTTTCGGCCGATGCATACTGCTGATGTGGGAGGTTTAGGTTGGGGCTAGGGTCAGGTCCTAGGGGTGCTAAGGGTTCACAACAGTCAAGGCGAGGGCTGGTTCGATGTTGGCTCAGGCCAGCTCGAGCATGGCTTGGTAAAAATTAAATATGGCTCGAGGTTAGCACTTTGGTTTTATTAAGGTTTCTCCTTTGGTTTTAAATTCGAAACATGGTTCACGGAATCGTGGTTCACGAGGGCTAAAATAATATAAAAATCTAAGTTTTAATTTTGAGAATTTTATATTAAAGTTTGGTTTAATTCGGGATTAAAACGCATTAATATGTTATAATTAAAGATTAATTAAAAGCCATCGATTTAAGCTAAATAAAATTATGTGAAATTTAACGTAAGCTTAAATAATTATTTGGGATTGTCTAGAGTCAACCGAATTAAGAAAATATCAAAAACGTGAAATTTTACGTTTGGGGGTAAAACGGTAATTTTACGTCCGAAAATTAGTAAATGTCATGGCAGTGTCCTAAATGCTGTTTTATATGTTAATATGATTATTTTGCATGTTTATGGAATTTTATGATGAACGATAACGTTAAAAGACGTGTTGCTTGCTTGGTTTAAAAGAAAAACATTATATACATGTTTAATTTTTTTTAAATGATGAGAATATGAAATGTTGAAAGAAATGAAGTAATTGTGACTAATACGAATACAATGATATGTTAATACGTAGGCCAAGTGTGGGGACCCGGGCTCTAATTCTTTTTCTTGGGATTCAATGGATCGTTAACATAAAAAGTGGGTCAAATTTTTCGCTTTTACATTTACTCAAATGTAATTAAACAAGCATAAGTTCTTTATTTATTTACAATAACCATATACACACAAAGTGTAAACATGTCTTGTTCCATTTCTACTCAACAACTAATAGTAAATATAGTACAAGGCACTGGTAAAACTATTATTTCTTCTGCTCTGCCCGAGATCACCACGCTATGTCCGTCTCTCATCCTCTGCGTGACCCAGATCCTGCCCCACCTGTTGTTATGCACACATACAGACATAACAACAGCCGGAAACTCCGGTGAGAACAAATCCCAGTATAAACATGTATACATGCATATAATCAATCTAAACATGAAACATGCTATTATGAATGACAAACGTATATACATGCAATGCGAATCAAATCATGTCTAGACTCGACTCGACTATAACTCTAGGGATCCCGTGTGAATAAGACGTCAATGGCTGTCACCTACCCTAACAATCGAGGTGACTGTACGTCTTATTCCTAGACTTCGGTCTGAGCTGTATCTATGGCTGCAATAGGAGTCGAGGCTGCTCCTAAGCTGAGATACACCGAACATCTAGATAGTTGACAATGGCTGTCAACGACTCTCCTATCTTAAATGCAATGCCTATCAGTCTGTAAACAAAGCATGCTCATATTCATATCTGAATATCATAATAATCTCATATGCTGAATACAATTCTATAATCAAAGCATAATCATTTTATAACATTTGAATATAATTCTATAAACAATTTATAAACATGATTCAACAAATACAACAATGCTAGTATGTGATTTTGGTTTGGGAAACTCAAATAAAGTCTTATTTGAGTTGTGGCTTCCCAAACAACATGATTTATACCTTTCGTCGTAGAATCGCTGTCACGGTCGCCAAACTGAATCTGAAATGGAAATGTCGATACACAATCTATCAATCTTTAATCTAATCAACACTTAAACAAGTCACTACGTGATCTCAATACAATTTGACGGCATAACGACGTGATTCTCGATACCGGTCAATCAAATCTTAACAGATATCAACATTATCTCATTCTCAATCGTTCTAATTCATAACCCAATACAATATCCATCCAAAACACAATAAATCCTATCCCAACAATTCATAAATCATACTGAAATTCATAGGAAATGCATATGATATCCTTTCTTTGATCCGTTTACAAATATATCATGCTCAATATGCCAAGAACACAATATAACTATCATATTCTCATTTCCCCAATATCTGAATTTCCAAACTTACTGAAATCGAATAGACTTACATCACTTTGTAGATACTGAAGATAGGAGTTCAAAACCGAAGTCGGATCAAAGTTTGGATTGCTAAATCTTGCAAAATCACCCTTATAAGTGAAGGAGAAACTTTGGAAGCTTTTCTCTCTGAAACTATCGAATCCTACTGAAAACATGAAGAAAAAATCGAGACATTTGTATATATATCTTGCATGATTCAAGACACATGGCTAATCCTTTGCATTACACGTCTCGCGCATATGCGCGGCATTACTCGCGCATATGCGCCGAACCTACTGTCTCGGCAAATTTAGCACTCGCGCATATGCGCCACTAAACTCGCGCATATGCGCCAATGGTTCTGGACGCTCCGCGCATATGCGCCACTACTCTCGCGCATATGCGCCAATGCCACTGGCCTGCTCGCGCATGTGCGCGCATTTCTTCGCGCATGTGCGCCAAGGCTACTGAAATTTCCATTCATATGCGCGCATTCCTTCGTGCATATGCGCCATAGCTTCGGCCCTTTACATTTATTCTTCACCTTTCACATCTTTTCTCATGTCTTTCCTACCCTCATTTTACTTAGTGTTTCTCATGCAATGTCATGCACTCTCACACTATCAAATATCGCCTAGATGAAGATTAATAAATCTCGAGCCTTACATTTCTCCCCTCTAAGAAATGATTTCGTCCTCGAAATCGTAGGCAATTATTAAACATACATGACAAGTAATGTAATCAAGACTGAAAATTACTTACATCATGTAAACAACTCGGGATGTTTCTGTTGCATATCTGCTTCCGTTTCCCAAGTCGCTTCTTCAATGCCATGACGACTCCATTGGACTTTCACTAGAGGAATAGTCTTCGTTCTTAGCTTCTTTTCCTTCCGGTCAAGAATCTGTATCGGTTGTTCCACATAGCTCAAAGTCTGATCAAGTTCAGCTTCGTCAGGACGAATGACATGAGAAACATCAGGCATGTATTTACGCAACATCGATACATGAAAGACGTCATGTATCCCAGATAGAGAAGGAGGAAGGGCCAGTCGATATGCTCGATCGCCAATCTTCTCTAGAATCTCGTAAGGACCAACGTATCTAGGAGACAACTTTCCACGCTTGCCAAATCTGACAACGCCTCTGAATGGGGAAATCTTTAGAAACACCCTGTCTCCTTGCTCAAATACTAACGGTCTACGTCTGATGTTGGCGTATTTCGCTTGCCTGTCTTGCGCCGTTTTCATCCTCTTCTGAATGACTTTCACTTTCTCTGTCATGTCACAAATCATATCTGGTCCAAGTTCCGGTACTTCTACAATGTCATCCCAGTATAGCGGAGATCTGCACTTCTTATCATATAAAGCTTCAAACGGTGCCATCTCAATGCTCGTCTGATAGCTATTATTGTAAGAGAATTCACAAAGAGGTAAGGAATCTTGCCAGCTAGTGCCAAAATCTAGCACCACGGTTCTCAACATATCCTCTAACGTCTGGATAGTCCGCTCTGACTGTCCATCTGTCTGAGGATGATACGCAGTACTCAGGTGCAATGTCGTACCCAAAGCCTGCTGTAGACTGTGCCAGAAGTGTGAAGTAAACCGGGGATCACGATCTGATACGATGGACTTCGGCACTCCATGTAATCTGACTACCTCTCGAACATATATCTCCGCCATCTGATCGTGTCGGTAAGTCATTCTGTACGGGATGAAACAAGCTGATTTGGTCAATCTGTCGATAACGACCCAAATCGCATCACAGCCTCGGGAAGATCGGGGTAACTTCGTCACAAAATCCATGGAAATGTGGTCCCATTTCCATTCAGGAATAGACAAACTCTGAAGTAACCCTCCGGGCTTCTTCCTCTCGGCTTTCACCTGTTGGCAGTTCAAGCATTTAGACACATACTCTGCGATGTCTGACTTCATCTGCTTCCACCAGAACTGGGTCTTCAGATCATTGTACATCTTCCTGCCACCAGGATGGATGCTAAACCGACTGCAGTGTGCTTCGGACATAATCTGATGTCTCAAGTCTGAAACATCTGGCACTACGAGGCGGTTATTGATGTATAAAACATGATCACGTACCTGATATTCTGATACATGTCCTGTTCTGACCATCTGAATCGATCTTTGCACATTCTGATCGGTTCGTTGGGCTTCTTTGATCCTCCTGATCAAATCAGGCTCAACTTGAATAGCAGTAAGTCGTAGTGGCCTCCTGTCTGTATCAAATTCTAATCCAGAGAAACAGCAATTTTCCACGAGTTTGGTAACACCTATCGTCGATAAGGATAAGGCACATAACTTTCGACTCAAGGCATCTGCCGCTGCATTTGACTTCCCCGGATAATATTTGATCTCGCAATCAAAATCTTTTAACAGATCAAGCCATCTACGCTGTCTCATATTCAACTCTGACTGAGAAAACAGATACATGAGGCTTTTATGGTCGGAATAGATCTCGAATTTCTCGCCATAAAGATAATGACGCCAAATCTTCAGTGCAAATACGATAGCCGCCAATTCAAGATCATGAATGGGGTATCGAGTCTCCTGAGTCTTCAACTGTCTTGAGGCATATGCGACCACATGACCTCGCTGCATAAGAATACATCCCAAACCTCTGTGAGAGGCATCACAATATACAACGAAATCACCCGTACCTGAAGGAATCATCAAGACAGGTGCACTGGTCAACTTTTTCTTCAATTATAGAAAGCTAGACTCACATTCCTCAGACCATATGAATGGCGCATTCTTCTGTGTCAATTGGGTGATTGGCTTGGCAATACGGGAGAAGTCTTGGATGAATCGTCTATAGTATCCTGCTAGACCCATGAAACTGCGTATTTCTGGCACAGAAGTCGGTCTCGGCCAATTAATCACAGCTTCCACTTTACTCGGATCTACAGAAATACCATCTCCAGATATGATATGTCCCAAAAAGACAACTCGATTCAACCAAAACTCACACTTTGACAATTTGGCATACAATCTCTCATTTCTCAGTGTCTGCAACACAATCCTGAGATGTTCTGTATGCTCAGTTCTGTTCTTAGAATACACCAGAATGTCGTCGATAAAGACAATAACAAAATCATCCAAATACCTCTGAAAGATTTGATTCATCAATCCCATAAATACCGCAGGAGCATTTGTTAAACCAAAAGGCATGACAATAAATTCGTAATGTCCATACCTGGTTCGAAATGCTGTCTTTGGTATGTCTACATCTCGAACTCTGAGTTGATGATATCCGGATAGCAAGTCAATCTTAGAATACACAGAGGATCCCTGCAACTGATCAAATAGATCATCAATTCTAGGCAAAGGATATTTGTTCTTGATCGTTGCCTTATTCAATTGCCGGTAATCTATACACAACCGCATCGCTCCATCTTTCTTTCGCACAAAAAGTACCGGAGCGCCCCAAGGAGATACACTAGGTCTGATATATCCCTTGGTTAGCAAATCTTCCAACTGTGCCTTTAATTCCTTCAACTCTATCGGTGCCATCCTATACGGAGCTCTCGAAATAGGAGTGGTACCTGGAATCAAATCAATACTAAAATCTACCTCTCGCACCGGAGGTAACCCTGGAATCTCCTCTGGAAACACATCTGCAAACTCCCGTACAACTGGCAAATCTGCCAATGTCGGGCTCGATTTTTGTACATCTACAGCATACACAAGGAACCCATCTGCTCCTTTCTGCAATAATTTATTCATGGACAAAGCCGAAATCAAGGGAATCCGAGATCTGGAACCCTTACCGTAGAATTTCCACTCCTCTGCCATTTCTGGTCTGAACCTGACAATCTTGTGAAAACAATCCACGGTGGCTCTGTACTTTGTTAACATATCAATACCCACTATACAGTCAAAGTCAGCTAGCCCAAGTACTATGCAATCTAGATCAATTTCATGACCCTCAAACTGTAAGATGCAATGTCTAACCGTAGTCACCGATATTAATCCACTTCCTAACGGAGAAGTAATAGACACGACATCTAACAAAGACTCAACAGGCAATGAATGCGATAATGCAAATCGTTCTGATATGAATGTATGCGATGCACCCGTATCTATCAATATATAAGCAGGATAACCGCAAAGGGAACAGTTACCTGCAATGACATCATCTGGGGCATCCTGTGCTTGCTCTTCAGTCAAGGCAAACACCTGAGCCTGTTGTCTCTGAGGCTGACTCCCAGTATGACCACCTCTGGCTCGAGGCTGGTTCTGTGCTTGTGGTGGCTGAAAGGAATGGACTGATGAAGCTTGCCTCTCAGG
Source organism: Primulina eburnea (assembly GCF_022965805.1). Lineage (NCBI taxonomy): Eukaryota > Viridiplantae > Streptophyta > Magnoliopsida > Lamiales > Gesneriaceae > Primulina > Primulina eburnea. The sequence continues at coordinate 23,842,956 of NC_133107.1, read as the reverse complement.
CTGAGTCACTGAGGCAGACGACCCTGCAGCCTGAAATCTCGATGCACCACTTTTCTGAGGACAGACCTTGGCATAATGTCCCGGTTGCTTACATATATTACATTTACCCAATACTCCCTGACATTGTTCTGTGGCATGCTTACCTCCACAAGTACCGCAATATCCACTCGTCACCTCTAAATTCTGGCCAAAACCTCTCTGTCTTGACCCGCTGGAGCTCGAAGAACTGCTCCCTGCCCTTTTAAACTGTTTGCCCTTTGCTTTCAACTGATCTTTGCGTCCACTACTGCTACCACCACTTTCGAATCGAGGAGAAGGAACTTGAGATGGAGGTAGTGGCGGTCTCGGACTCGGTGCAACGTACGGAGCACTCCGTTGCCTAAGCAATCCTGCTTCAGCTCCTTTGGCACGATTCAATGCATCCGAGAAATTATCGGGTCTCCCAGTATTGACCAACGTAAAGATATCTGGATTCAGGCCATTTATAAACTGATCTGCCATGGCCTCATCATTTCCTGAAACATGGGGTGCAAAGCGAAGCAAAGAAGAAAATTTAGCAACGTACTCTACAATGTTCAATTGCCCTTGCCTCAGGTTTGCAAATTCAGCGCCTTTATCTTTACGGTAGGATACAGGAAAGAATCGCTGATAGAACTCGGTCTTGAATGCTTTCCATGTAACCTCAGTGCCACGCTGTTCTAGTGCTTTCCTTATATTCACCCACCAATACTTAGCCACATCTTGCAGTTGATGGCCAATGAGTTTCACTCGTTTCTCATCGCTGTATCCTAGAGACTCGAATAACATTTCGATATCCTCCAACCAGCTTTCACAATCAATAGCATTTTCTGTACCCTTTAAGGTCGGTGGTCGGAAAGACTGAAATCGCTTTAATAGAGTCTCCATAGGCGTAGCAGTGACATCCATCGGATCACTAGATGTGCTCCCCTGTTCTGGCGCTAATGGTCGTAGAGGAACTGCTGCTCTTCGAGGAGGCATGTATCTGATATTCAAACAATTTAGTATACAAGCTATACAACTGTTTCAGTCCTCCTCTGATCATTTACCTCTGATCCAGAATAGGTTCTGATTCAATTTATTACACGCTGAAATCACATCAGATACAATACAACACATAATAGGGAAAGCAATAATCATGCTAGCACACAAAAGCAAGGAAGATGACTCGATCTACCCCGCTCATTCTACTCTATTTCAGTCTACAGAACCTACAGCTCTGATACCACCTGTTGTGGGGACCCGGGCTCTAATTCTTTTTCTTGGGATTCAATGGATCGTTAACATAAAAAGTGGGTCAAATTTTTCGCTTTTACATTTACTCAAATGTAATTAAACAAGCATAAGTTCTTTATTTATTTACAATAACCATATACACACAAAGTGTAAACATGTCTTGTTCCATTTCTACTCAACAACTAATAGTAAATATAGTACAAGGCACTGGTAAAACTATTATTTCTTCTGCTCTGCCCGATATCACCACGCTATGTCCGTCTCTCATCCTCTGCGTGACCCAGATCCTGCCCCACCTGTTGTTATGCACACATACAGACATAACAACAGCCGGAAACTCCGGTGAGAACAAATCCCAGTATAAACATGTATACATGCATATAATCAATCTAAACATGAAACATGCTATTATGAATGACAAACGTATATACATGCAATGCGAATCAAATCATGTCTAGACTCGACTCGACTATAACTCTAGGGATCCCGTGTGAATAAGACGTCAATGGCTGTCACCTACCCTACCAATCGAGGTGACTGTACGTCTTATTCCTAGACTTCGGTCTGAGCTGTATCTATGGCTGCAATAGGAGTCGAGGCTGCTCCTAAGCTGAGATACACCGAACATCTAGATAGTTGACAATGGCTGTCAACGACTCTCCTATCTTAAATGCAATGCCTATCAGTCTGTAAACAAAGCATGCTCATATTCATATCTGAATATCATAATAATCTCATATGCTGAATACAATTCTATAATCAAAGCATAATCATTTTATAACATTTGAATATAATTCTATAAACAATTTATAAACATGATTCAACAAATACAACAATGCTAGTATGTGATTTTGGTTTGGGAAACTCAAATAAAGTCTTATTTTGAGTTGTGGCTTCCCAAACAACATGATTTATACCTTTCGTCGTAGAATCGCTGTCACGGTCGCCAAACTAAATCTGAAATGGAAATGTCGATACACAATCTATCAATCTTTAATCTAATCAACACTTAACCAAGTCACTACGTGATATCAATACAATTTGACGGCATAACGACGTGATTCTCAATACCGGTCAATCAAATCTTAACAGATATCAACATTATCTCATTCTCAATCGTTCTAATTCATAACCCAATACAATATCCATCCAAAACACAATAAATCATATCCCAACAATTCATAAATCATACTGAAATTCATAGGAAATGCATATGATATCCTTTCTTTGATCCGTTTACAAATATATCATGCTCAATATGCCAAGAACACAATATAACTATCATATTCTCATTTCCCCAATATCTGAATTTCCAAACTTACTGAAATCGAATAGACTTACATCACTTTGTAGATACTGAAGAGAAAAGTTCAAAACCGAAGTCGGATCAAAGTTTGGATTGCTAAATCTTGCAAAATCACCCTTATAAGTGAAGGAGAAACTTTGGAAGCTTTTCTCTCTGAAACTATCGAATCCTACTGAAAACATGAAGAAAAAATCGAGACATTTGTATATATATCTTGCATGATTCAAGACACATGGCTAATCCTTTGCATTACACGTCTCGCGCATATGCGCCGAACCTACTGTCTCGGCAAATTTAGCACTCGCGCATATGCGCCACTAAACTCGCGCATATGCGCCAATGGTTCTGGACGCTCCGCGCATATGCGCCACTACTCTCGCGCATATGCGCCAATGCCACTGGCCTGCTCGCGCATGTGCGCGCATTTCTTCGCGCATGTGCGCCAAGGCTACTGAAATTTCCATGCATATGCGCGCATTCCTTCGTGCATATGCGCCATAGCTTCGGCCCTTTACATTTATTCTTCACCTTTCACATCTTTTCTCATGTCTTTCCTACCCTCATTTTACTTAGTGTTTCTCATGCAATGTCATGCACTCTCACACTATCAAATATCGCCTAGATGAAGATTAATAAATCTCGAGCCTTACACCAAGGCTCTGTTGACGGGTGAGATTGTCGCTGATATCCCCGCCGCCCAGTACTGTGGTTACATGTAGATGGATCAATCGCCCAATACGAATACGAAGTCACAATTAATGATCTGAATTCAACGAAAACAAATATGAACATGTTTAATATGAATATGATGAATATGAATATATTTATGATGATATGAAAACGTTTATGAAAATTTTTATGAAAATCTTTATTTCTTAAGTTTATGCATCATTATGAAAATGTTATTTTACGTACAAGTATTTTCACTGTTGCATGTGTACTGTATATGTATTACTTGTTATCAAGATTATGGTGTATTGAGTTTTTAGACTCACTAGATGTGATTGATGCATGTGATTATGATAATAATGATAATAGAAGTCTTGATGGTTGACTTTGCTGGACTGAAGGTGCACATAACCCGATGACCAGTGCTAGTTTTCCGCACTAGTTTATTAGGACTTTTAAGATCATGTTAAAGATATTTTACGACTTTGATTATATTTTGAGTGGTTTTTGAGTGGTTGTTAGTTTTAGTAGTTTTGCTAAGTTAGGATATACATATGATTGAGGATTTTATGATTCAAACTATTTTCCTTTGGATTTTTAAATGTTAGTTGGTTGCGTATGTTAAAAATGGTGCAAGTTATATTTTTAAAATGTATATGTATATTTTTAATTAAGCCAAAATTAGTAGGAGGAAAAAAAATTCTAGCACTTTTTAAGCAAACGAGTAGTGGACGTTTCAGTCGGTATCAGAGCAATATTTCTGCAAAGGGTTGTGCTACCATTAGCATCGAGAAGCTCAGTCTTCAAGCCTCAAATTTGTAAGTTTAAATGCTTTATATGCTTTATATAATGGTACCTGCATGATTATATGAATTATATGTTTACGTCGCATGTTTAATAGCTTTTACGAGAATACATGTTTTATATGCTTCAAATTGCTAAAATGAATTAGGATAAGTTGCATGATTAGAAAAAATAGTTTTAAATGCATGTTGGTTACGTTAGAATTTGAAAAACTTTTAGATATAATGCCTACTCGACGCGCACCTAGTACTGACAGGCAGACATAAACTACCGAGGAACGTAATGTCAATGCACCCCCAGCCTCCAAATGGAATGCTGCTACTCGTGCATGTGAGGGGATGGCTCATTTCTTCGAGCAGCAGCTACAGCAGGCACCTAAGCCACAACATGATGTTTATGATCAGTTCCAGAGGCTAGGACCAAAGGAATTTTCTGGCACCACCGACCTGTTTTCTATGGAGGCATGGATTCGAGCACTTGAGGCGCATTTTCGCTAGTTAAATATGGGGGATGGTGATTGTGTGAGGTGTGCTACTTACATATTTAGGGATTATGCTTCTTTACGGTGGGAAGGAGCTGAGCACGGTATTAATCTTTCTACACTTGGGCCCGATTCAAGGAGATATTCTATGAGAAGGATTCAAGGAGATATTCTATGAGAAGTACTTCACTGTTGATGTTAAAGGGTGACTGAAGAGGGAGTTTATGAGACTCCATCAGAGAGACTCGACTGTTGCTGAAATTGTGAGGAAATTTGATAGGGGTTGCCACTTAGTACCCCTTATTGAGAGGGATGCTACGGAGAAGCTTAGACACTTCATGGATGGTCTACGACCTACCATACGACATAATGTGATGATGATGTGTCCCTTGGTTTATGCTACTGCTACTACTTATGCATTTCAATCTGAGCAATCTTTGAAGGACATCGAATTTGAGATGTAGTGTGTGGGAACTCGGACGCTAATCAAGTTCTGAATCATTATTGGAAAAATTTAATAAATCAAAGTAAACAGGGTCTAATTTTTTTTTAAAATACAGCATTAAATGCGGAACATAATGGAATACATTCTAACATACTGTATTAAAAGTACAAGTCTTGTACTATATACAATCATTCGAACTAAGGTTTAACCACTACATATCAAGTGTTCCAAACCCTATCTCAAATCAAAGTCCGTAGTCTCCACTCTAATCACGATCTCTCTTCATCTCCTTGACCCTGGACCTGTCCCACCTGTTGCCATGCACACATACAAACACGACAACAGCCGGATAACTCCGGTGAGAATAAAATCCCAGTATAAATCAATGAAACATGAAATCATATAGACAATATAAAGGCATGTAGCAAATGTCAGTAATATGTATCAAATCTGAAACATAATCCATATAAAATCATTAATCAGACTCGTGACTCTATGTCTCAGACTAGACTCAATCCTAGTCTAGGAATCCCGGTTTCCAGACGTTGGTATTCCTATATCGAACATCAGTAATAGAAGAAAATCCAATTCTATCCACTTCGATATAACCAAACATCTGGTGTCTTGACCTATCCGTCACAGACTTTGGCACTATCGCCAAGTAACTATCTTGTGACAACGTGCAATGTGCCAGTGACGATTCCATCACTATCGGCACTGATGTCACAAGATCACTCGAATAATACCTGGTTTCTGTACAATCATAGAACAAGCATATCAAATCAAATCAATAAACATAATAATAATAAGTATGTGATTTAGGAAAACTCAAGTATAGCCTACTCGAGTCGATCTCCCAATACCACATTGACTTATACCTTTCTTTCGTTGCAGTTCTGACGACGTTCAAGTTTGGAAATCGAAGTTTGTCAATACTCTATCTGTCAATGACAATATCAATAATATCATATCAATATACTGCTCAATTCAATACCAGTCTATTTAATCTGGATTTAATTCAAAACCAACGGCATAACCGCACAATCCTGATATCCCGGTCAATACAATCTCAACAGATATTAATTACAATCCATAACCAATATCCAATACAATCGGTAATCAATCAATAATCCAAATCTGTCCAATATCAATCGATATATTCTGAAAAATCATAAAGATTTCATAATCAATCTTTTTCTCAATCTGACTTCGATTCTACGATGTCTAACATAACAAGAACATCATATATGAATCATATTCGATTCGAGCAATATCAAAATTTCAAAACATATCAAAACGTAACAAAACTTATGTCCATTTGAAGCCTCCGTCGATAGGAACACAGTACTAAAGTCAGATTCAAAATCTAACGGGTAGATTTCTCGCAAAATCCAAATCTAAAATCAAAATGTAAGGTTGGCTTCGGTTTTCTCGATTTCCCTTCATCCTACGTGATGCCCGTCTCGCGCATATGCGCGACATCCACCGGCGCATATGCGCGAGACCTACTGGTCCCCGCACACTTCACCTCGGCAGCTCATGCATATGCGCGCCCCATTTCCGCCATATGCGCGGGTTCTGTGGAATTGACTCTTGCTTCTCGCGCATATGCGCGTACATCCTTCGCGCATATACGCGAGGCCTTCTGCCCATCTCCGCATATGCACGCCTACTGGTCGCGCATATGCGCGAGGTGTACTGTCCTCGCACATACATCTTCTCATGCCGAATCAAATCGTGTCCCGATTAATCCTCTCCTAATCATATCAATTCATAATAAATCATTTCGCATATTAACAAATAAAAATCTCGGGTATTACACAGTGCAAGAGACAGCAACACCAAAATAATTCTCAGCCAAATAAAAAGCCATACACGGGACCTCCTAGACCTCAAGGGCCACCAAAGCCCAAGGTCAAGTAAAGAATCCAGGACCACCAAAGCCACCCCAACCTGGAGCACTAAAACCTGCAGAGGGACCACCGTGCAAGAAGTGCAATCGCCTACATTATGGACAATGCATGTGGGTTACTACTAACTGCTTCATATGCAAGGAAGAAGGACACAAGACTGCTGATTGCCCAAAGAAGAGCACATACTGTGGGGCGAGCTTACGTTATGCATGCCGAGGAGGCTGAAGAGGAGGCAAACACTACCCTTATCACCGGTAACCTAGTTATTTAACGTTTTTATATTGCTTTTATTTCATGAAATGTAAAATTGGTTATTAGAATTGATTTGTGAATAAGGATAACCTAGAGGAAATTAGGTTGTATGCTCTACCTTAGATAGAACTAAGAAATGATTTTAGAAACCATAGAAATTAGTATTGATTTGTGTACCTTAATTTATGTAAAGGGTATAATAATTCCAAATAAAAGCTTTATGCCCAAAAATTGAGAAAAATCATAATCAAGGGCATAATAAAAAGATCTGAAAAATTTTGAGGGTGCAATTTCATAAATTTTTGGGGCAAAAATGCTAATTTGTGAAAATTGAAGGACCAAAATCAAAATTTCAAAAATTTAAGGACCGAAATTCAAAATTTCAAAAATATGAGGAACGAAATGCAAATAACCGAAATCTAGGGGCTAAATTGTAATTTTTGAAAGTTTAAGGACTAAATTGGAATTTCCAAAAATTCAGGTACCTAATTGCAATTACAAAAAATTCAAGGACAAAAAATGAAATTTTCATAAATTGGGGGACCAAAATCATAATATTTGAAAATTTAAGGGGACAATTTGCAATATTCAAAAATTTCTTGGGAATAAAATGCAAATTTCGAAGAATTGAAGGGCAATTAATCAGAAATTATAAGGGGGAACTATGAATTTTCCTAGGAACATTAGGATCCAATCAATCTTCTTGAAATTTTTGGGAAATAAATGGTACAAATTTCTTAAGCTTCAACAAGAATAATCTAAAACAATTTCGCCGCCGAAAGGATATTCATTTCATGTGTAGCTACCTATGCACTGCTAGATTCGGGAGATACACACACTTTCATATCCGAAACTTTTGTCAAGTGACTGAATATTATTCCTGAGGATGTGAGATTGGGTTTCAAGGTTTCTATTCCTTTTGGTGACGAAATGATCACGTCTAGTATTGTGAAGAATCTGGAGCTTCGTTTATTTAAAGATGTGGTTAAGACAGATCTTATTGTACTCCCTATGCATGAATTGGATATCATATTCGGTATGGATTGGTTATGAGTGAATGGAGCTTCGATTGATTTTCGTCAGAGATCGATGTCTATTCGACCACCTAATGGGAAATCTTTTGTGTTTGAGACGGCAAGGAACAAGCAAATGCTGCACATTATCTCTTGTCTATGTGCGAGGAAACTTATGAGACGAGGATGCCAAGCTTTTCTAGCATATGTCACTCCAGCACATGCTCCTATCAGTCAGAAGTTGGAGGATGTTGATATTGTCAGAGACTTTCCTAGCGTCTTTCCCGAGTGCATTTCTTTTATTCCACATGACCGTGAGGTGGAATTTTCCATTGAGTTGATGCCGGGCACAATACCTATATCTAAAGCATCTTATCGTTTAGCACCCGCTGAAATGAAAGAATTAAAAGATCAAATCCAATAATTGCTATACAAGGGTTTTATCAGCCCTAGTTACTCTCCATGGGGCGCACCGGTATTATTTGTGAAGAAGAAGGATGGTAGTATGCGACTCTGTATTGATTATCGAGAGCTGAATAGAGTTAATATCAAGAATAAGTATCCTCTGCCAAGAACTGAAGACTTATTTGATCAATTGCAAGGAGCATCGATATTTTCGAAGATCTATCTTCGTTCTAGCTATCTTCAGTTGAATGTGAAAAATTCTGATGTTCATAAGATATCGTTTCGTACTAGATATGGACACTATGAGTTTATGGTCATGCCTTTTGGGTTGACCAATGCGCCAGCGATTTTCATGGATCTCATTAATTGCGTATTTCAGCCGTATCTGGATCAATTTGTTATAGTTTTCATTGATGATATTTTGATCTATTTGAAGAATAAAGAGGAGCATAGTCGTCATTTGAGGACAGCATTGCAAGTACTGCAAGATAGGAAGTTATATGCAAAATTCAGCAAGTGCGAGTTTTGGCTTGATAGAGTGGTATTCTTAGGCCACATCATTTCTAGTGACGGCATTGAAGTTGATCAAAGTAAAGTTGAGGCAGTGAGAGAGTGGCCAATACCGAAGAGTGTTACTGAGATTCGCAGTTTCTTGGGACTAACCGGCTATTATCGCAAGTTTATTCAAGGGTTCTGATCTATAGCGGTACCCATGACCGTCTTGACAAAGAAGAATGCAAAGTTTGTATGGGGATCCGAGTGTCAAGACAGTTTTGATAATTTGAAGCAAGCATTGATTTTTGCGCCAGTGTTAGCTATGCCATCTGGGCAAGGATAGTTTGTTCTTTATACCGACGTTTCTAAACTTAGTTTGGGCGCAGTTCTAATGCAAAATGACCGAGTTATAGCCTATGCATCGAGACAGTTGAAAGTTCACAAGAAAAACTACCCCACTCATGATCTTGAGCTTGCAGCGGTAATTTTTTCATTGAAGATTTTGATACATTACTTGTATGGGGAGAAGTGAAAGATTTTCACCGACCATAAAAGTTTGAAATACTTTTTCACCCAAAAGGAATTGAATATGAGACAGCGACGATGTCTCGAATTAGTGAAAAACTATGACTGTGATATTAGCTATCATCCGGGAAAAGCTGATGTAGTGGCAAATGCATCGAGTCGAAAGGCAGCAGTTATCACTCAAATACCACTTCAAAGACCGTTGCAGTCCGAGATACAGTGGTTTGAGCTTACAATATATGCTAGGGGCGAGGCCCCTAATCTTGCCACATTGATAGTTCAGTCGAATTTGAAAGATAGAATACGTGAGGGACAGTCTACTAATGAGCAATTGCAAAAGTGGAGATTGAGAGATGAAGCCAAATATCGGAAGTTATATTCTGAGGTGGATGGTATAGTTCGCTATCGAGGTCGTTTATGAGTTCCTAGTGAAGACTCTTTTAGGGAGCTCATTATGAAGGAAGCTCATGAAAAACCATATTCCATTAATCCTGGAAGCACGAAAATGTACAAAGATTTTTAGTTGTTATATTGGGGGCCAGGCATGAAGAGAGAAACCTTGCGATTTGTATCCGAGTGTTTGACATGTCAACAAGTAAAAGCAGAGCTTTAGAGGCCAGTGGTAAAGATTAAGCTACTTCCTATTCTCGAGTGGAAATGGGAAAATATTAAGATGGACTTTGTTATGGGATTGCCAAGGACTATTAAGGGATATAATGCTATATGGGTGATAGTAGACTGTCTTACAAATTCAGAACATTTTCTACCTATGAAGATGACATTCACCATGACACAATATGTAGAGTTATACATTCGAGAGATAGTTCTCCTGCATGGGATTCCTGTATCTATTGTCTATGACGGAGATCCGAGATTCACATCGTCTTTCTGGAAAAGTTTGCATGCAGCGATGGGGATCAAATTATTATTTAGTACATCATTCCATCCTCAAACCGATGGTCAATCTGAAAGAGTTATTCGAATTTTAGAGGATCTACAGGGAGCTTGTGTGATCGATTTCCAAGGACGTTGGGAACCAAAATTACCTCTAGTGGAGTTCACCTACAATTATAGCTATCAATCATCAATTGGGACGGCTCCTTTTGAGGCGCTTTATGGAAGGAAATGTAGATTTCTTATTCATTGGGACGAGGTTGGCGAAAGAAGATAAATTGCTCCAGACTTGATTGAAGAGACCGTCGAGCTAGTATTTAAAATTCGAGATATAATGAAAACTGCACAAAGCCGACAGAAAAGTCATACTGAAAAGAGACGAAGGGACCTAGAGTTCGCAGTGGGAGACCACATATTGGTGAAAATAGCACCTATGAAAGGTGTTATACAGTTTGTCAAGAAAGGCAAGCTTAGTCCAAGATTTATAGGCCCGTTTGAGATTTTGGAGAGGATTGGAATACTAGCGTATAGAGTGGCACTGTCACCGATGCTTTCTAGAGTTCACAATGTGTTTCATATCTCGATGCTGTAGATGTAAGGTCCAGAAATTTAATTCATGTAAGCTGAAATTGCATGCAATCTAGAATTTTATATAAATTATGTGTTTAATTATTTTTATGCATTTTATGCATAATTATTGCATGATAGGATTTATTTCATTGAAATTTTAAAAGTTGATGCATTAGGGTTTCTAAGTGCATTTCGCGCTCGAATGAGGAACGGAGACCGGATAATTTTCAAGAAAATTATTTTTATTACATTATTAATTTTTATTAATTACTATAAGATTTTTTAAATGTATTTTTCACGAAATAGGCTTTGTTGGGTATTTTTACCCACCAGAGCATATTTTTCAATGATACGCAAATTTTATCAAGTCGGAGGACTTTTTGAGGATTTGGGTAATATTTTCAAAAACTTGCCAATATGAAATTTTCCGATAGTGTATTTGGACTTAATGGGCCTAATTTTAGCTTATTGGGCTTAAAACTCTTTTTAAATTTTTAAAAGACCATTTATGGCCCATTATCTTGTTAATTAACTATTTAATATTACCTACTCACCCACTAAACCTATTTATTTTTGCACTAGCCGACACCTTCCCCTCCGCTCAGTATTCATGTCGGCTTTTAGCATCCTCTCCTCAGCAAGGCTTCGACCATAGCTTTTTCTTGCTAAAGAAATTCCTCCGGCACTCCGCCGACTCTCGTTCTTCGACGCCCTTGCGTAGAATTCATAAGGCATGCTACGTACTTTCATTTCCGCATCATATACGGTGTATGATAAACAAAAGATTGTACATTAATTAAATTTTTTATAATATAGATTTATAGTTTTTGTTTCATTAAATGTTTAAATATTATATGTTTTATAAAAACTTGTATAAAAAATAAGTTGTTGTGTAATTATAAATTTTTAATATTTTTACAGATTCGATAAAACAAGAATAACATTGGCGTTGAAAATGAGATTAAGATGATTCTTGGACCTGTAGAAAGTTGATGATAATATCTACAATATTGGTGATAAGTATGAGATAAAAATATTCTCACAATTGGGATCAAATTAAGCAACAAATAAAGTTATCAAATGAGTGGCAGTTTCACCATGCTCTAGTATTTTGACCATATCTCTCAAATTATTTGGTCAAATGGTGAAAAAAATACTACAATTCAAACAACTCAATTATATACATGTTTTTTTTATTGTGGAAAAGAAAATTCGGATGAGAAGATTTTCAAAAGTGATGTGTATGTTGAGATAATTTCTTGGAACACCAATGAAGACTTATGTGTAAAAAAATAATAGTTTATTTGTAGTTATCCCCCCAAATTTTGCTACAAATAGGTGTGCATTGTAACGTATTGAGATATCCCTCATTTTATGAATAAACCTTTGAGTTCATAATATTTCTCTCTTCGTTTTTCTTTTATTTATTCATTTAAATATAATTACATGTTAATTTCATATTCAAAGTTTCACACTTTGAATAATGATTAGCTAACTTCCCATAGTTGAGATGAAAAGGTTAAACTCTTGGCATGATAATAAGGTTATTAAAATGTAAGAATCTATGTTTTATATTATTTAATCATTATTTATTGTTTATGTAATATTTTTTTTAAGCATTATTATACCCTACTTATATGTGAGATTTTGATTTATTGTTGTTATATGTTACATTAAATTTTTGGAACTATTTAAATTTTAGTTTGGTTTTACCAACCATTTAAAGTGGGAACCTTGATTTAGTGCTTACAAATCTAGCATTTTTAAGTTTTGGTATATATACTTATAAGATAATAATATATAACATAATATAAATATGATTATTTAATATATTTGAATCATTTTATTAAGTGAATTTCAATAATATTCATTAATGTTAACTTTATGAAAATACCAAGAGTGAGTCCTTTAATCTCAACTACTTAAATTAAAATTTGAACAATTAAATATTCAAACAATTAAAAGGAAAAAAAAAACAAAAAAAAGGACATTGTAGTGTATTTGTAATTACCTTAGCTTTCCTGTGGATAATATATTTGGACTGACCAAATTATACTACTTGTGGACAACCTGCTCTTGGAAGTGCAACAATCAAAGACGTACCAATTTTTTGGCACCATTGCCGGGGAAGAATAATTTAATTTCAAGTCTATTTTATTTTGTTTATAGTTTGTTTTTTCTTTATTTGAATTTTTATTTTTATTTTTTTTGTGTTTTTCTTTTGCATTTTCATGAGTATTTGGTCACGTACACTTAGTGGTCGACTCATTTAAAATAACCCTTTATTTTCACAAAACATGACGGAAGAACCCTGATCGAGCAAAACTTTCACAGTGAATAGTCCCAAATTTTATTTTATAAATGAAAGCTCGATTTAAATATCGCAAGTGCACGATAGTCAAGTTATAATAAACGTAAGTGAATACGAGTATCGTTTCACAAGGACTGCGTTACACTATTTTTATTTTCAAGTAAAATTTCTTTAGCAACGATAAAATGAGTTGATGATTAAACTAATGTAAATTAAACAACTAAAATAATTAAAATGCAAAGAAAACATATTCAAGAAAGCAATGATTAATTTGGATTAAATCAATTGAGAAATGAATTTGTTGGGAATTAGCAGTTCACCTACCACTCGTGTTTAAATAATTACACTCGACTTTTACTCGTGCATTCGACGGAATTCCCTAGACTAATTAATATACTCTGTCGAGCTATATTAATACTAATCATAAACATGCAGTACTCAAGTGTCCTCAATTATTTAACAGTTCAAGATTGCATTACATTCTATGGAATCCACTAGCTTTCATCCGGGTGAACTATCACTATCGACACGTACCCAATTCCGTATATCTACTAAAATTGTAAATCCGTGGTTTATATTATTTGATCCTATTGTTAATTGTTCTATCGAAATCATCAACAACATGAAATAATCAAAGGAAATAAGCTAGGCTTCGATTGGAAAAAAGAAAGAACAATAGCTTAAACAAATCAATAATAAAAACGTCGAGAAATAATGTTAAACACCGAGTACGGGGTAGGATCCCCTCAAATCCCAACAAATCTAGAGTTTAGCTACTGAAATTCATGAGAAAAACCAACAATCAATGTAAGAAAAATAAAATACTTAATAATGAAAATACTAAAGATGACGATGGATGACGACCACGACGCGTGGAAATCTCGATGTCTTCGAAATCTCCTTTTAGCCTCTCCTCCAAGAAAAGTGATGAAAAAATATGAAAAAGTGTCCAAAAAAGAGGTTGATCTCGTATTTTAGGTTTAGGTGTCGGATAGAGTCCATAAAAAGTTGGAAACAAATCTTCCTGAATCTCGCGTCTCGCTAGGGCGGTATATTTTGACCGCCCTAGCGAGAGGTCCTCGCATAAACTTCCTCGAGCATGTCCCTGTTTTCGCTGGGGCGGTCACATTTGACCGCCCTAGCGAGACACTTGCGCATAAAATCCTCGGCCAGACCAAAATGCTCGCTGGGGCGGTCACTTTTGACCGCCCTAGCGAATCCTCTTCGATATTTTGACAAATTTTCTCCCACTTTTTGGTTCAATTCCTACAAAATAACCACAAAATACACGAGATCAATCACATGCTAAATAATGCTAAAAAAATGCAAAATTAAACTAAAACAAACTAATATGATGGATGAATGCGACTCAAAACCAACACTAAAAACACGTAAAAACGAGTCCTCTCAAACCCATACAAGAAAATGAAGATGCAATTCAATCTCAAGATGATCATGATAGACGAAGAACACTTAGAGATCACATGAATCCTATGCGTACTTGTGCACCTTCATGTCTAGTTTTTCCACCTGATGCATCTCATTTCAATTTTAAGCCTGGTATTATCCAACCTTTACCTAACTTTCATGGCTTATATTCTGAAAATCCATACATGCATTTACGAGAATTTGAAGAAGTGTGCAACAAATATAATGATCTAAATTGTAGCATGAACATCATTCGACTTAAGTTTTTCCTTTTTCTTTAAAAGATAAAACTAAAACTTGGCTACAAAATCTTAGATTGGGATCCATTCAAACTTGAGATGAATTGCAACAAAAATTTTTGAAAGTTTTTTCCCTTCTCATAGAACAAATTCTTCCAAAAGGCAAATCATCAGTTTCACTCAAAAACAAGGAGAAACTTTTTATCAATGATGGGATAGATATAAAGAATTTCTTAATTTTTTTTTCCACTTCAAGATTTTGAAATTTGGAGAGTTGTTTTTCAATTTTATGAAGGCTTAACACCTAAAGATAGGCAAATTGTTGAATTTATGTGTAATGGAACATTTGAAGATAAAGATCCAAACGAAACAATTGAGTATCTCGATTCATTAGCTAAAAATGCTCAAAATTGAGACATTATAGGTACAATCGAACCATCAAACAAGATACAATCTCTCACATCTGGTGGAGGTATGTACACCCTCAAGGATGAACATGATCTCCAAGCCATATTTACCTCTTTGGCAAGAAAAGTTGAGCCACTTGAATTGAAAAAGAACGGTCAATTAAATCTGTTCAAAAAATTGTGTCACATTTGTGATACAAGCGATCATTTTACAAAAATTGTCCCACTTTGCCATCTTTTAAAAAATGTCTCCATGAACAAGCCAATGTTTTAAACAATTTCAAAAGGTCAAATTTTGAACTATTTTCTCAAAGTTACAATCCAGGTTGGCGAAATCATCCAAATTTTAGTTGAAGGAATGATAATGTTGCACAATTTTCACAACCACTGATAAATGCAATTTATTGCACTTTTATTACTTGTTTTTAACTTGGAATTTTGTGAATCTTGAGCAGGTTTTAGGTGATTTGTTGTTGTTTTTGTTGTAGTTTGGAAGCTTAGAATGAGAGTTTGGAGTATTAAAGTGTTCAATTGGAAAGTAAAAAAGATAAAAAATACAGAGGCTACAGCGCACCCGCGCTTATATTTGCACCGCACCCATGGTGGAGCACTGCACCCGCACTAAAATATACACTGCACCTGCGCTCACACGCCAGTAGAAGCACTGGACCCGCGATGAATTTTTAAGCGCACCCGCGGTTGTTGCACGGCAGAATCCGAAAAATCTGTATTTTGGTGTGCTGTGCATGGAAGTCCAAGATTTTGGTGTGCTGTGAATTGAGGCTTGTCTGGACTATAAAAAGACATCATTTACTTACCATCTAGGTTACTGGGAGCCAAGAGAGGAGTAGAGGCTACTGCTAGAGGATTGAAGATCCAAATTCATCAAGTTTTTGGGAAATCTTTTGCACAACTCCGGGGACGGAATCAGCACTTCAAACTCTTGTTCTAAGTTCTTCTTTCTTTCATTTTTCATTTGATATGCCCTGTTTAGAACCATTTTTTGTTATTTTGCTTGTGTTATCATGAACTAATTTTTATTTCTAGAGGAAAGATGGAACAAAACTAGAAACCATGTTTTGGAATTTATGAACTAAGCTATTTATGTTTCTCATATTGTTCATTTGTATTGTTCTAATCTTAATTCTTTCAATTTATTGATCATAATTTGAATGATTTATATGTTCAAAATTTATAACTCGGAAGAGGAAATTATAAACAAGAAAGAGAAAAATACATCAATGGTATTTATAGAGTTCGGGAGGGCCTATAATGCTATCGAAGCCCATAAAGAATCTAGTGCTGGTTGTGTTATTTAATTGTAGATTGTTTATGGGGACGTTGCAATCCATTTTTAGATAACTAATATCTTCTTAACATTCTAGAGAGGTACTATAATTATAGGATTCATGGCTAATGAATAAGAAGAATTTTTATAATATAGCTACAAGAAATTACACATGGTGGACAGTTGCGTGAAATCGGACTTCTAGATCTTTTATTTCATTGTTAATTGCTATAAATTGGTGTTACATTTAAATCCATTTTCAATTTAGTTATTCTTACAAACAAATCTTTTAATTGATTATTCTAAATAAAGTCGAGACTATTTTAATCACAAGTACTAATAAACATTTATATACACATTCCTCGTGGGATCGACACTTGTACTCAAAATTACATTTTAATATAAATTGACGTCGTGCGCTTGCGAGCAATCAAGAAAACACGCAACAAGTTTTTGGCACTGTTGCCGGAGAGTGTTTATTTTAAATTTATATTAGTATTGTTACCAATTAGTCTAGATTTTAATTTAGAGCTACTTTTATTGTATTAAATTAAACATTGATTTGTTTCTTATCTTTGTTTGACAGTGCATGCGAAAATCGCAAAATCTTGACTTGCTTATCTTTGATCCCGAGATCGAAAAAACCACAAGAAGATTAAGAAAGGCAAGAAGATAAGCGATTCAAACAATGGCTGACAACAGAGATAACGAAATTCCACCCCCTACAATACCCATCAGAGATCATTTTAGGCCGGTACTAAATGCTCATTATTCGGGCATAGCACAAGGGACTATTAATGCAAACAACTTTGAGCTCAAGCCCGCATTAATAAACATGGTTCAACAGAACCAGTTTGGGGGAGCCGCTACTGCAGATCCTCATCTACATCTCAAAACATTCCTTGAAATCACTGACACGGTAAAGATAAATGGTGTTCCTGATGATATAATTCGATTGCGCTTGTTTCTTTTTTTATCTTAGGGACTAAGCAAGAGGATGGCTCCAATCGCTTCCTTTGGGGAGTATCACTACATGGCAAGAGTTAGCAACCAAGATCCTTGCTAAATATTTTCCACCTGTGAAGTCTGCACAATTGAAAATTGAGATAAGTACTTTTAGGCAGACTGACTTTGAGCAATTATATGAGGCATGTGAACGGTATAAGGAGTTGTTGAGGAGGTGTACAAACCATGGTTTTGAAGACTGGGTACAAATTGAGCTTTTCTATAACGGTTTATATGGTTATACACGGACAACAGTAGATGCAGCGGCAGCTGGCACGATTTTTCCCAAGTCTCCTGCTCAAGCCTATGACTTGCTTGAGAAGATGACTATTAATAACTACCAATGGCCATCTCAGAGATCAGGCGTAAAGAAGACAGCTGGAGTTTATGCTGTGGATCCTATCACATCATTCACTGCTCAAGTATAAGCATTGACTACACAGCTAGCAACTATGAATAAAGTGAGTACATCAAACACTGAGGGACCATCAGTTGTTGTTGAAGAATCACAATTTCCTGAAGAAGTTCAATATATCAACAACAAGAGTTTTGGAGGCTATGGAGGATATCGAGGTAACCCTTCCCCTAATACTTGTAATGCCCGGGGTTTTTTTCTGTTAATCAGCGAAATTATTTATTCTGAATTGATATGAATATGAAAGAATTAATCGGGACACGATTTGAATCAGCATGAAAAGAAGTATGTGCGAGGACAGTATACCTCGCGCATAGGCGCGACAGTGATGCGCGCATATTCGCGAGATGGGCAGAAGACGCGCGAGGAGTGTGCGCGCATATGCGCGAGTTGTGCGGAAAGGATAGTGCAAGTCCAGAGAAGTTGGCGCATGTGCACGAAGAAGGAACGCGCATATGCGCGAGACGATGAACTGAACATTGTGGGAGACAGAACAACTCGCGCATATGCGCGAGATATTTCACGCATATGCGTGAGGAGATGAACAACAAGGCATGCAGACAGAACTTCAGGCGGCGCGACATGCAGAATGAAAATAAGCCACTTGTTCTTGGAATGCTCGAGATATATATATATATATATATTAAACCTTCATCTCTCCTTCCTTAGTTCTTCAACAAAAACGAGGAAAGCTCCCAAGAAATTTTCAAAGTTTCACCTTGAACTAGAATTGTGATTCTGCAAGATCCGCCCCTCAGATTTTTAATCCCACCTCAGTACTGAGTTTCTATCGACGAGAGCTTCAACTGGACGTAAGTTTTGTTACGTTTTGACATGCTTTGAAATTATGATATTGGGGAAATTATGATTTGACTGATATATTGTGTTCTGGGTATACTGATCAGTATATAATTGAAGTCAGATCGAAGAACGGACTGTTTATATAATTGTTATGATTTTCTGAAGTGATAAGATTGAGATTGTGCATATTTGATATTATGACCTGTTATTATTGAAGATTATTATTCGTATTGATATCGATTATGAGTTGTGGTATTATATCCGTGATGTTGAGATTGACGGGGTTATCAAGACTGTATTGTTATGCCGTCGAAACATCAGTAGATTGATTTTGATCAGATTCAGTATTGATTGAGATTGTATCATGATACCGTTGATATGAATCAGATTATGTTTGATTTGAGTATTGATCAGAACAGGTCTTGAATTGAGTTATACATTGATACATGTATTCGATATTGTTATTGCTAGATTGATTTGACAGGAAGTGAGTTCGAGACTTCGACAGAGCCAGATCGACAGAACGAAACGAAAGGTATAAATTGATGTTGATGCGGGATTGCACAACTTGAGTTCAATTCGACCTGAGTTTCCTAAAATCACATACTTTACCTTATTGCATTGATATTTGCAATTGAATGAGATTGATATCTTTGGTCTATTGATTTATGTATTGATTCATAGGCGGATGCGCCTAGTCGTAGACAATTGATCACGTGACAGAGGTGCCAGATATTGATGGAATCGTCACTGAGCCATTGCACATTGTCACAGAGGTTTGGCATGATATGCCAGGGCTAATATGCCAAGGCGGATGTGCCTAGTCTGTGGCTGATTCGCCAAGACGCCGGACGTTTGGTCGTATCGATATGTTGGGGAGTATAGTAGCTCCTATCGCTGAGATTCGATACAGAAAGGGCCAAAGTCCGTGAATAAGAACGTACCACCACCCCGATCGAGAGTGTAGGTGGGTGAATGTTCTTATTCAGATCGGGATCCCTAGATTAGGATGAGTCGAGTCAGAGTCTAAGAGTCACAGAGTATGATTCAGAGTTTCATTGATTCATGTGAGTCGAAGAGTCACATAGTGTAATTCAGAGTTTGTATTGATTCATGTTTTTTTATTTTGATACATGTTATGAATATCTGTTTCATGCTGTTATATCTGTTTAAATTGAAATGGATTGATTTTAGGTGTTTTAATACGCAACGGAGTTCAAAATTTTATTTTCAAGAAGAGAAAACCGAACACCTTTACTAAGATGTGTAGCAAATACAAAAACACCAAAATGTCATACATAGGGTGTTTTAGAAAATTACCTATCAATCACAAGGATTGATTTCGGCTCCAACTAAGTTGTAAACAACTTAGCTCTTGAAGGTAGACAATCTACAAGTTTCACCTTTCTTTTGGACTCTTTTCTTCAAATTAGGTCCACCACTAACAAGGTAGATCCACTCTAATTTTGCACAAGAAAAATTAGCGCATTTTTCTTTGAGAAGTATGTGCTTTCATCAACAATTGATGAAGCAAAAATGGTGGAGAATGAGACTTCAAAATTTCGGCCATTCTTGCTTGGAGGAGAGAAGGGCATTCTCTTGGTTGTGTGAAAAAGTAAAAAGAACTTTTCTAAAGCATGCTTGCCTAGTTTATTGAAAAAGTTAGTCTCCCAACTCTTCACCTCCCAAGCATGCATTTTTATTTGGGTTTTTAACAATTAAAAACCCATGGACTTTAATTTAATTATCTCAAACAAATTTGAGACTAATTAAACATTACTTGAATTTACTCAAGCCCACTAGTTGAATAATTATTTCATATTAGGCTCTACAAGACCCAATATTGTTTAATTAATCCAACACTTGAATTAATTTAATTATTTGGACTCTACTAGGTCCACTAGTGTTTAATTAATTCAACACTTGAATTAATTTAATTCAGTCCATAATAATGTTTATGAAAATCACAATTTTCAAATATATTATTTGTATGACCAAATTTTAATTTAGGAACACTTCCTCAAATTAAAGTTACATTCTCCTTACAGAAGTCATACTTCTATTTTATTTACTCTTATAAACTCATTTATAAGCCGTTCAACACATTGAACTATTTTACTTCTCAACGGGATCTAAAAAGTTAGCACTTGTGTGACCCTCATGAAAGGGAACGATTTAGGGAGACCGAAAGCACAACGGAAGCACAATTTTATTTTAAAATTTCGGCCCCCTTGCATCTTGTGTAGCAAAATACAACAAACACCAAAAACATGTCATACATAGGGTGTTTGAGAGATATACCTATCAACCTCTTGAGGTTGATGTATGGCTCCAACTTTGTTGTCAAACAACAAAGCTCTTGAAAGGAATGGCAATCTACAAGCTTCCTCCTCCTTGAGTCTTTCCTTCAAATTAGGCCCACCACCAACTAGGTAGATCCCCTCATATTTTGCACTAGAAAAATATGAGGATTTTTCAAAGAGAAGTGAAGTGTTCCTCAACAAATTGAAGAACAAAATTTTGGTGAAAAATGGGAGAGAATGGTGATGGAGAATTCGGCCAAGAGGGAGAGAATGGAATGGGGGGGAGACTAGCCTTGGTTGTTGAAAAAGGTAGAATCACTTTTTGCATGCCATGCTTTGAAAACACAAAAAGTAGTCTCCCAACCCTTCACCTCCCATGCATGCATATTATATGGTTTTTAATCAAATTAAAAACCTTGGACTAAATTTTAATTATCTCAAACATATTTGAGACTAATTAAACATTACTTGAATTTACCCAAGTCCCACTAGTTAAATAATTATTTTAATTGAGCTCTACAAGACTCAATATAATTTAATTAATTCAACACTTGAATTAATTTAATTATTTGGACTCTACTAGGTCCACTAGTGTTTAATTAATTCAACACTTGAATTAATTTAATTTAGTCCATAATAATGTTTATGAAAATCACAATTTTCAATTACATTATTCACTTGGCCAATTTTAATTTAGGAACACTTCCTTAAATTAAAATTTACATTTCTCTCATAGAAGTCATACTTCTATTTTTCTTTACACTTATAAACTCATTTATAAGTCGTTCAACACATTGAACTATTTTCTCCTTTATAGAAGTCATACTTCTAATTTTCCTTACGCTTATAAACTCCTTTATAAGCCGTTCAACACATTGAACTATTTTTACTTCTCAACGGGATCTAGAAAGCTAGTACTTGTGTGGCCCTCAATGGTTCATTGATACAACTAGCCGTGGGTTCACATCTCTATGTGATTCGGACTAAACATGTCCTTATATGAGCATACCCCAATTGCTCCATTCTTATTTATCAACACCTTGATAATAAGAACGTCAGAACTCAAGTCTGAAAGTACCCAACCAATCATGTTAAACGCCTAGCAGCATCGCTTACATGATTCCCTAGGTATCAAATGATAGTGCCTGCAAGAACCATTCAATTATGGTTAGCGTACAGTACGGTCCCTTCAACTCATATATCCCGATCGATTCGACAACCATTGGTTTATCGAGAGTTGTCAATGAATCGATACTATGTGTCATGTCGTAGTTGCATCGATGGTGTAATCTATGAAACACCTTTCATAATTACAACCATACTCTGGCCAGAGATTTCGATCTACATACACATGATAACACATAGGATATCAATACCCGAAGGTAAGCGGTGAATCCCCGACTACAATGCATCGACTCTTATGTGTTTCGACAGAACACCCAACCTTGCCACCTGATGACCCCATAAGAGTCGGTAAACAAGTCAAAGTGTAATTCTAGCACATAGAGACTCAATGTTGTCCCGGGTCATAAGGACTAATTTTGTACAACAATAAACCAGGACTTTTCCACTCGATAAGTGAGAACCACTTGGAAAGTCCTTTTATGGAGGGTTGTTCAGTGCACTCTACAAGGAGCACCTATCTGCATGCTCGGACATCACAATGTCCCCTACCAATGAAACATGGTACTCACATCGCAGATACTAGTCTCTAACTCGAGCGGCCTATATCCTTCTTAGTGGCGGCTGAATCGACTAGGAACCGTTTAGAATATACAGTATTACAAATATGAGTTTCATGATACTCATCATATGAGCATCTCATATTCTTTCTACTATTTGTATATTCAAGGGCTTTATCTATGCAACTAGCATGGGTATACAGATAAAGATTTGCCAAAATAATAATTTCAAATATTATTAAAATAAAGATTGCTTATACATAGAGTTTCATTGTGAACACTCGGCCAACACTTGGCTCGACGGGCACCTACTCTAACAATCTCCCACTTGCACTAGAGCCAACTACCCATATGCTTAAAACCCATTGATTCGCGATGCTTGTCGAATAATGGTCCAGGTAAAGGCCTAATTAGTGGATCAACAACATAATCTGCGGAGCCGACTTTGTCAATAGACACTTCTCTTCTTTCCACAATCTCTCCGAGGATGTGGTACTTTCTCAATACTAGTTTGGATTTCTGATGAGACCTTGGCTCCTTTGCTTGAGCTAAAGCTCCCGTGTTGTCACACAACACCGGGACAGGAGCAACTCCATTAGGAGTGACGCCCAACTCTTGGACGAAATTCTTTATCCAAACAGCCTCCCTTGCTGCATCCGATGCAGCAATGTATTCGGCCTCTGTGCTGGAATCCGCAGTATTGTCTTGCTTGGAACTCTTCCAAGAGATAGCAGCACCATAGAGCATGAATACAAAACCAGAGGTTGACTTCGAGTCATCGATATCGCTTTGGAAGCTAGAGTCGGTATAGCCTTCCAATTTTAGTTCTCCACCCCATAGACCAAGAACAATTTATTGGTCCTTCTCAACTACTTGAGGATGTCTTTCACAGCTTTCCAGTGTGGAAGACCAGGGTTCGATTGATATCCTTTCACTACACATAGTGCAAACGCCACGTCAGGACGTGTAGATATCATTCCATACATGATGTTACCAATTGCCGAAACATACGGAATGCGTGTCATCGCCACTATCTCTGCATCAGTCTTGGGAGACAGACTTGGATAGGGACACGCCATGACACATTGGTAGATGTCCTCTCATGGACTCATCCATCGAGAACCGTTTCACGATGGTATCAATGTATGTGGACTGGGTGAGACCAAGCCATCTTTTCGATCTATCTCAATAGATCTATATTCCCAATACAAAAGATGCTTCACCCAAGTCCTTCATCGAGAACTTACTCGCTATCCATATCTTAGTTGATTGCAACATTCCTACATCATTCCCAATGAGTAGAATGTCATCAACACAAAGCACCAGGAATGTCACAACACTCCCACTGACCTTCTTATACATACACGGTTCCTCAAGATTCCTAGTAAAACCAAACTCTTTGATCGTACTATCGAATCTGAGGTTCCAACTCCTAGATGCCTTCTTTAGACCATAAATAGATCTCTGAAGTTTGCATACCATATGCTCACTTCCGACAGATGTAAACCCTTCAGGTTGAGACATGTAAATCACTTTCTTAATATCCCCATTAAGAAAGGCTGTCTTGACATCCATCTGCCATATCTCATAGTCATACTATGCAGCCATGGCTAGCATTATCCTTATAGACTTGAACATTGAAACTGGTGAAAAGGTTTCCTCAAAGTCAACTCCTTGTCTTTGAGTATATCCTTTTGCCACCAATCGCGCCTTGAAGGTCATTACCTTCCCATCCGCCCCAAGTTTCCTCTTGTAAATCCATTTACACCCTGTGGGAACAATTCCCTCAGGTGGATCCACGAGATTCCACACTTGGTTCGAATGCATGGAATTCATCTCAGATTCCATCGCTTCAAGCCATTTGGATGAATCAGCATCAGATAACGCTTCCTTGAAGGTCCTTGGATCACATCCATGGTTAGGCTCATCATGGCCCTCTTCAAGAAGCTGACCATACCTCATAGGTGGTCTCGAGACTTTCTCGGATCTTTTGGGAGCTTGTATCTCCTCACTTGGCTCTTCGGGTGTGGGTTCTATAATTGTGGGTGTCTCTCGAACCTCTTCGAGTTCTATCATCTCCCCTTTTCTATCCAATAGAAAATTCCTTTTTCCAAAAAGTTGCATTCCTAGAAACAAACACCTTTGTTTCTTGGGGATGATAGAAGTGATATCCAACTAAATTCCTTGGATATCCCACAAAGTAACATAAAATGGATCAACAATCCAATTTATCTCCCACTACCTGCTTCATAAGCAGGGCACCCCATATTCTAAGATAAGAATACTTAGGAGGCTTACCCATCCATATCTCATATGGTGTATGCCTTTGAATGGACATTTAGTAGAATATCTTTTAATTTTAAGTTATAGAGATTGTTTTCAAGTTTTCAAGTACCAATCAAACATTCATTCATGTAAATGTTGCAAACACCTTTGCAAAATAAACAAGAATATCCATTTTTATCACCATAGAAATGGAAACAAAGTTTTTACAAAATTAGGTACAAACAAAATATCTCATAAAATTAACTTAAACTATTGCTCAATAATAAGTAAACATCTTCTATAGCCTTGGAAGCAACTCTTGCTCCATTGCCCATCCTCAAGAAGGTCACACCTTCCTTAAGCTTCCTACTTCTTCCCATCACCTGTAACCCATTACAGAGATGTGAGTCCTAACCGGTATCTAATACCCAAGAGGTAGAGTTAATTGAAATGTTTACTTCAATTTAGAACATACCGTTTCCAGAACTTTTCTGGGCAAGATATTCTTTGCAATTACGCCTCCAATGTCCAGGCTTCTTGCAGTGATGACATACATCATCAGTATTGTCAGCCTTAACTGGTCTGGCTGCCTCAACGGGATTCGGAGAATGCCTCAACAAGGGCACGTTCTTCTTGGGACGTTGGAAAGAACTCTTCTTTCCCTTCCCATGTAGATCAATCTTCGTACCAGATGAAGAACCCACATAAAGAACCAACTTCTCTTTCTTGATGGTGGATTCAAACGTAACAAGCATGTTTACCAACTCCTCAAGGGTCGGTTCCATCTTGTTTATGTTGAAGTTCACCACAAAAGGATCAAATGAGCTAGGCAGCGATAACAGCAACACGTCGGTGGTCAACTCCGAAGGCAAGATCAAATCCATGCCAACGAGCTTGTCCACGAGCCCGATCACCTTTAGGCCATGCTCATGGACCGAGGCCCCATCTCGCATGCGCAAAGTGATCAGCTCCTTGACGGTAGCATGCCTGAGAGGACGCGTTTGCTCTCCAAAGAGCTCCTTGAGGTGCAAATGAATGTCAGCAGCACTCTTTGCACCCTCAAAACGCCTCTGCAGCTCATCATTCATAGAAGTCAGCATATAACACCTGGCTATCAAGTCATGGTCACACCATTCCTTGTAAGCCTGCAATTCCTCAGGAGTGCAGTCAGTCGGAGCCTCAACAGGGGGCGACTGAGTCAGTGTATATGTTACCCTTTCCGAATTCAAGACTATTTTCAAATTTCTTAGCCAAGTGAGGTAATTAGGTCCAGTTAATATGTGTTTGTCGAGTATAACAGATATCGAATTGCGCATCGAAGACATTGTCGATTTGTACTGAAAAGTAAAAAC
This sequence comes from Primulina eburnea, assembly GCF_022965805.1. Taxonomy (NCBI): domain Eukaryota; kingdom Viridiplantae; phylum Streptophyta; class Magnoliopsida; order Lamiales; family Gesneriaceae; genus Primulina; species Primulina eburnea. The sequence goes on along the minus strand of NC_133107.1, from coordinate 23,816,434 downwards.
AGATAAATGTTGATGACTATTTTAAATATTTAGTAAGATATGAAGTTTGGACTTTTACTTCATAAATATTTGCTCCCATTGTTTTGACATCTTTCACTACCCTCTAGTGAAAGCGGGAAACTCATTTCCTCAGTAGGTACGTAAGGTCCAATTAGCGAATTATGATCCCGAATAATATCAGCCAATCACAATTCCTAAAAGGTAGTTTCCAATTGCATCACAATGCAACCCTCTACGTAAACTTTTGTCTCACGTTTGATTAGGACCCAATAATATGACGTCGTTCATCTTTACGTGTCAAGCCTAACCCATCGATATTGAACCTTAATGGACGGTCGCCATGAGTTCCCTCAATAATATGAGCCGAAATCATGGGAGTTCCACGTAGTTCACATCACTATGTCAATGGATGTCACAGCTTTCTGGCACCCAGGGCCCCCCCAATAATATGAGCCGAGCCCCGAGTACGGGTAGCGTTCATCATGCACCCATTGTCGATGGAAGACAAGGAAATTATAAACAAATTTATAATTCTCTTTTTCGGGCTTGATATTAATTTTGAATCTTATTCAAAATGAGGGTTTTTAATTTTGAAAGGTCTCATCATTAATTTTATTTTAAAAGCTCGCCATGTTTGATCGTATGTTTGCCGGATTCATGCAACTTTGTTATTATCATAATAATAACGCACATACTCATTATTTATAACATATCATGCATATATTATAAGCAGTAAACAAACAAGGATGATCAATCGCCCCAATACTAATGGTCCGTGTGAGCTAAACACGGACCTAGGTCCAATCCTAGGGTAAATGCACGGGATGAAAATGCAACATTTACATAAGCTTCCAATATTTACATGTCTTCGATCTTCATAATCATCATGGCCACCATCTTCCAATCTTGATCATCCACTATACTAATATTTACAAATAAATATCCATGGCAAATAGGGATACATCTCATGGGGTGGGAACGGGCCATAAACCAAGCCCACTTGATAAATTTATAATTATTACAATCATTCAACACAAAATATCCTAGCATACACCTAGCAAATTGGGCTTGGGCTTTTGATCATCCTTCATGCATAATATCACATATCATACACCATCAATTAATTATCACAATAATTAATTGATCCAATATTATATATCTTGATCCAATCACTAACGGCCACGATTATACACTAAATTAACAAAGTATACAAACACATTTGTCTACTTTCAAATTAATTTATTTATAACCGAATTTCTTGTAAATCACAATTTACTATAAATAATCAAAGTCCAACTTAAATTATTTATTTCATGAGAAAATATTTGCAACTTTTGTAATTTTAAACTTAAGGGCCCAAAAAACTCAATTTTTCACCAAAAACATTTTTGGCCCATTTAAAATCACAAATGTGTTGGCCATCCAATGGCCCAACAACTCAAGGCCCATGACACTTTGGTAATCCAAAACACTTTTGGAAACCCTAGTCGTCATCGCCGTCGCCGGAGCTCCGTCGCCGGATTCCGGCCAACATTCCGGTGAACAAAAATTTTATTTTTTTTTTTTATTAAAAGTGGCCTTGATTTTGGTTGCAAAAAATATCTCAAACGGTTAGAAAATGATCTCAATATAATATCATGTATTATGCTACACTAAATGGTAACCATAGCTCTTGATACCACTTGAAAGGGAACGATTTAGGGAGACCGAAAGCACAACGGAAGCACAATTTTATTTTAAAATTTCGGCCCCCTTGCATCTTGTGTAGCAAAATACAACAAACACCAAAAACATGTCATACATAGGGTGTTTGAGAGATATACCTATCAACCTCTTGAGGTTGATGTATGGCTCCAACTTTGTTGTCAAACAACAAAGCTCTTGAAAGGAATGGCAATCTACAAGCTTCCTCCTCCTTGAGTCTTTCCTTCAAATTAGACCCACCACCAACTAGGTAGATCCCCTCATATTTTGCACTAGAAAAATATGAGGATTTTTCAAAGAGAAGTGAATTGTTCCTCAACAAATTGAAGAACAAAATTTTGGAGAAAAATGGGAGAGAATGGTGATGGAGAATTCGGCCAAGAGGGAGAGAATGGAATGGGGGGGAGACTAGCCTTGGTTGTTGAAAAAGGTAGAATCACTTTTTGCATGCCATGCTTTGAAAACACAAAAAGTAGTCTCCCAACCCTTCACCTCCCATGCATGCATATTATATGGTTTTAATCAAATTAAAAACCTTGGACTAAATTTTAATTATCTCAAACATATTTGAGACTAATTAAACATTACTTGAATTTACCCAAGTCCCACTAGTTAAATAATTATTTTAATTGAGCTCTACAAGACTCAATATAATTTAATTAATTCAACACTTGAATTAATTTAATTATTTAAACTCTACTAGGTCCACTAGTGTTTAATTAATTTAACACTTGAATTAATTTAATTTAGTCCATAATAATGTTTATGAAAATCACAATTTTCAATTACATTATTCACTTGGCCAATTTTAATTTAGGAACACTTCCTTAAATTAAAATTTACATTTCTCTCATAGAAGTCATACTTCTATTTTTCTTTACACTTATAAACTCATTTATAAGTCGTTCAACACATTGAACTATTTTCTCCTTTATAGAAGTCATACTTCTAATTTTCCTTACGCTTATAAACTCCTTTATAAGCCGTTCAACACATTGAACTATTTTTACTTCTCAACGGGATCTAGAAAGCTAGTACTTGTGTGGCCCTCAATGGTTCATTGATACAACTAGCCGTGGGTTCACATCTCTATGTGATTTGGACTAAACATGTCCTTATATGAGCATACCCCAATTGCTCCATTCTTATTTATCAACACCTTGATAATAAGAACGTCAGAACTCAAGTCTGAAAGTACCCAACCAATCATGTTAAACGCCTAGCAGCATCGCTTACATGATTCCCTAGGTATCAAATGATAGTGCCTGCAAGAACCATTCAATTATGGTTAGCGTACAGTATGGTCCCTTCAACTCATATATCCCGATCGATTCGACAACCATTGGTTTATCGAGAGTTGTCAATGAATCGATACTATGTGTCATGTCGTAGTTGCATCGATGGTGTAATCTATGAAACCCTTTCATAGTTACCACCATACTCTGGCCAGAGATTTCGATCTACATACACATGATAACACATAGGATATCCATACCCGAAGGTAAGCGGTGAATCCCCGACTACAATGCATCGACTCCTATGTGTTTCGACAGAACACCCAACCTTGCCACCTGATGACCCCATAAGAGTCGGTAAACAAGTCAAAGTGTAATTCTAGCACATAGAGTCTCAATGTTGTCCTGGGTCATAAGGACTAATTCTGTACAACCATAAACCAGTACTTTTCCCCTCGATAAGTGAGAACCACTTGGAAAGTCCTTTTATGGAGGGTTGTTCAGTGCACTCTACAAGGAGCACCTATCTGCATGTTCGGACATCACAATGTCCCCTACCAATGAAACATGGTACTCACATCGTAGATACTAGTCTCTAACTCGAGCGGCCTATATCCTTCTTAGTGGCGGCTGAATCGACTAGGAACCGTTTAGAATATACAGTATTACAAATATGAGTTTCATGATACTCATCATATGAGCATCTCATATTCTTTCTACTATTTGTATATTCAAGGGCTTTATCTATGCAATTAGCATGGGTATACAGATAAAGATTTGCCAAAATAATAATTTCAAATATTATTAAAATAAAGATTGCTTATACATAGAGTTTCATTGTGAACACTCGGCCAACACTTGGCTCGACGGGCACCTACTCTAACACCTCAATGGTTCATTGATACAACTAGTCGTGGATTCACATCTCCATGTGATTCGGACTAAACATGTCCTTATACGAGCATACCCCAATTCAACTCCTTGATAATAAGAACGTTAGAACTCAAGTCTGATAGTACCCAACCAATCATGTTAAATGCCTAGCAGCATCGCTTACATGATTCCCTAGGTATCAAATGATAGTGCCCGCAAGAACCATTCAATTATGGTTAGCGTACAGTACGGTCCCTTCAACTCATATATCCCGACCGATTCGACAACCATTGGTATATCGAGAGTTGTCAATGAATCGATACTATGTGTCATGTCGTAGTTGCATCGATGGTGTAATCTATGAAACCCCTTTCATAATTATCACCATACTCTGATAAGATATTTCAAACTACATACACATGAGATCACATAGAATATTCATACCCGAAGGTAAGCGGTGAATCCCCGACTACAATGCATCGACTCCTATATGTTACGAAAAAACACCCAACCTTGCCACCTGATGACCACATGAGAGTCGGTAAACAAGTCAAAGTGCAATTCTAGAACATAGAGTCTCAATGTTGTCCCGTGTCATAAGGACTAATGGTGTACAACCATAAACTAGGACGTTTCCACTCGATAAGTGAGAATCACTTGGAAAGTCCTTTATGGAGGGTTGTTCAGTGCAGTCTACAAGGAGCACATATCTACATGTTCGGACATCACAATGTCCCCTACCAATGAAACATGGTACTCACATCGCAGATACTAGTCTCGAACTCGAGCGGCCTATATCCTTCTTAGCGGCGGCTGAATTGACTCGGAATTTTTTAGAATATACAGTATTCCAAATATGAGTTTCATGATACTCATCATACGAGCATCTCATATTCTTTCTACTATTTGTATATTCAAGGACTTTATCTATGCAACATGCATGGGTATACAGATAAATAAGTGCCAAAATAATAATTTCAAATATTATTAAAATAAAGATTGTTTATACATAGAATTTCATTGTGAACACTCGGCCAACACTTGGCTCGACGTGCACCTACTCTAACATATATGAAATGCATGTATACATGATTTATACTGGGAATGTAATTTTCTCCGGAGTTATTCGGCTGTTGTCTTGTTTGTATGTGTGCATGACAACAGGTGGGACAAGATCAGGATCAGGATCAGGAAGAGGATGAGAGATTATAGTTAACGTGGAGATCCGGGCCCAGAACCAGAATAGGATTCAGCACTGGATGTATAGTTATTGAACCTAGTTGAGATAGAGACATGTAGTACATGATTTGTACTTTGATTTTGACATGTATATCAGATAGATTACTGTTACGTTTCCGCATTTATAATTTAAAAAGAAAAAAATTTAGTCCTACTTTTCTTAATTGTTATATTTGACATTAATAACGATTAAGACATGAATTAGCGTCCGGGCTCTATTGAGTTTTCTTCCTTGCTTTTGATTGCTAGAATGATACTGCTTTGTAATACATGTTACTTGAATTATCTGATTTGATTTGGTAATATGTATTATTTAAAATGAATTAGAACCGATTCTTGATCAGTAGTAAGATGATCAGAGGAGGACGGAAACAAGTTGGTTGTGTGTGGTTACTAACCCCTTTGATGATCAGATCTATCTCCTCGAAGAATCCCATAGCAGGGAAACATCTTGATTGATCAGATGGATGTGTCAGAAATTCCGATAGAAATACTGTTGAAGAGGTTTCAATCATTGACACCGCCGATTCTGAGGGGTACTGAGATGACTGTTGATTGTGAGAGCTGGATAGATGATATAGAGATATTGTTCGATTCACTTGAGTACTCGGATGAATGTAGAGTTAAACTGAATGGGCATCAGTTATAGGAGGTCGCAAAGAGCTGGTGGATTGCAACCAAAGAAGCCTTAGAACAGCGTGGTACGGTGATTACATGGGAAATCTTCAAAGTTGAATTCTATCGAAGGTTTTTCCCAAGTTCGTACCGAGAAAATAAGAGGGCAGAATTTGAAAATTTGAAACAGGGTCAGCTAAACATTGAAGAATATGTTGCTCAATTTTCTACCTTGCTTCATATTTCTCCTCACGTGGCTAAGAATGATGAAGCTGTGACTGATCAGTTTGTTAAGGGATTGAATCCTGAGATATTGACATTGGTAAACACAGGCCGACCCTATAATTTTGCTGATGCTCTGAGTAGAGCCAAGAGTGCCGAAGCCAGTCTGATGAGACAGAAAGGGCTTTGTTTGTGCCTCCAACATCGAGACCACAGCAACCACCTCTCGGACCTTAGACTGGTAGTAGCAGTGGTGAAAAGAAAGACTATTTGAAAGCTCAAAAGAAACAGTTCAAGAAGTTAGGAAGCGGTTCGTCTAGTTCCAGTGGTTCTAGTCAGAGTTACACCGGGGGTCTATTGTAGCACTTGCAGAGGGATACATCGCACTGAGCAATGCCAAGGACTAACTGGTAGATGCCGTATCTGCAACGATCAGGACATTTTGTGAAAGTATGTCCACAGCGAAATTCCCGAAGATTACAGGGAGCAGAATCATCTGGATCAGTGACTCAGACTGATAGACCATAATATGTTGTTCGCTCTTCCAACCACACCCTACTCTGACACAACCAGAACCAGAAGGAAGGCAGAGTAGTGGCAGTGACCGAGGAACAGACCCAGGATGCAGTTGATAATACAGTGGCAGGTAACTGTTCTGTTATGATTATTCCGTGTATGTATTGAGATATTCTCGTACATCCTATGTATGATTTCTGAATGAACAACATTGATGTATGCTTTATCTGTTGAGTCAGTGTCTGCTGTAGTATTTTATTTCTATCGTTTGGGGAGAGTTTTGATATCAGTGAACTCTATGAAACATCGTATACTACAGTGAGATGAGAATGAGACTGAGTTAGCTTGTATTGTACTTGTGTTGTCTGAGTATGACTGCATTATCGATATTGATATACTGATCAAGTAAAAAGTTATCATAGACTGATTCCGGAAGATGGTAAGATTCGGACCTGAAATGGCCGAAGAAGGAATATTGTACGGTAAGGATTCTAAATTTAGAATTCCTTTGATATTCGTATTATCTATGACTCGATCTTTAAAAAAAGAAGCAGAGGGACTCCTTATGTATTCAGTTGACTTACTGAAGTTGAGTCCATCATTGGCTGATTTGCCAGTGACATGAGAGTTACTGATGCTTTCCCCATATGAGAATCCGGGTTTGATTCCAGTCAGTAAGATTGATTTCCGCTTTGACTTGATACCATGTACTGTTTTATTTTTAAAACACCGTGCCGAATGATACCGATTGAATTGAAGGATTTGAAAAATCAGGTAGAAGATTTACTAGTCGAGAGTTACATCTGATTGAGTGTTTCTCTTTGGGATGTATCAGCTATGTTGGTGATTTGATAAACTCTGTGTTCAGAATATTTTGATGATTCTTTGATTAGTTGATCTATGATATTCTGGTATATTCGAAGAATATGACTGATTTTGTTGAATATTTGAGTATTGTATTAAATATTCTGAGAATTGGAAAGTGGTATACAGAACTATTGAGATGTGAATCTGTTAGAGTAGATGCCCTGCAAGCCAACGGTTGGCTAGGGAATTTATTGACTCAAGTGAAATAAACAATCTTTATTTTAATATAATTTAACTTTTTATGGTCTTGTTATACTTTATCTGTATACTCATGCAAACAACATAGATAAAGTCCTTGATTATGCTTTAATACAAATGAATCGTAATTCGATGTTGAAACTCATTTGTAAACACTGCATATTCTAAATTCGTTCCTAGTCGATTCAGCCGCCTAAAACAGGGATAAAGGCCGCTTGAGCTTGAGACTAGCATATGTGATGTTGTGTACTGCGTTTCTTGGTAAAGGCATAGAGATGTCCAAACATGCTGATAGTTAGTCATATGATGATTATACCGAACAACCCTCCATCGGACTTTCCAAGTGGTTATCATTCATCGAGAGGATAAGTCCATGGTTATGATTGTACACCATTAGTCCTTACGACCTGGGACAACACTGACGCTCTATATGCTAGGGCTGTGCTTTGACTCGTTTACCGGCTCCAGGAGAGTCATCAGGTGGCGAGGTTGGGTACAGTTGCGACACATTTAGGAGCCAGTGCATTGTAGTCGGGGATTCACCTCTCACCTGCGGGTGTGGATATCCTATGTGATCTGATGAAATAATAGTGCATGGAATCTCTGGCCAGAGTATGAGATGTACGTTAGAGAAGGAGTTCTCAAATAGTACACGCGATGCCACTATTATAGTTATCACATAGTTATTGAATTAATATGCAACCCTCGATGAACCAATGGTTGCAGATTCGATCGGGATATATGAGATGAAGGGACCGTACTGTACGTTAATCATAATCAACTGGTTCCTGCAGACACTATCAGTGATACCTAGGGGATCATGGGGCGATGCTACTAGACGCTCTTACCATGATCCGATGGGTGCAATCAGAAATGAGTTCTGACATTCTTAATCAAGGTGTTGATGAAAAGAATGGGGCTAACTAGGGTAAGCCCGCATAAGAATAAATATTATTCTGAATCACAAAGAGTTGTGAACCCACGGCCAGCTGTATCCCTGAACCATTGAGGGTCACACAAGCACTGGATCATTTGTTCCCGTTGAGAGAATAAATTCAATGAGTTGAATTTATGATAATTAAATTTTGAGAAAATAAATTCAAGGAGTTGAATTTATGAGACAGTAAATTCAAGAAGTTGAATTTATGATATTGAGAGAGAATAAATTCAAGAAATTGAATTTATAAAATTTTATAATTTAATTTATTAACTCAAAAGTTGAGTTTATTAAATATTACATTTTGGAGGTGATAAATTCAAAGAGTTGAATTTATAATTTAAATAATAAATTCAAATGTTGAGTTTATTAAACATTAAATTAAATATGATGGGAGATATGTTTAATGGGCTTGTAGGAGTACAAGTCTAACATATTAAATTATTAAAGTTCTTAATGGACTTTAATATAATTAATTAGACTAGTTTGATTAGTCCATTTAATTAACAAAGCCCATTGAATTTAATTAAGAAACCTATATCCATAAATATGGAATTTAGGTTAAAGGCTCTTGTTTTTTATATAAATAAATTAAAAAAAAGGCAGCCTCCACCAACTCTCCAAAAGTGATTCACGTAAATCACTTAAAATTCCTCCAAATTTTGGCCATCCTTTTCAAAAAAAAAAATTTGAGTCTTCTCTCAAACTTTTTATCTCAACGCAAAACATCTTCTAAATTTCTAGTACAATTTAGAAGAGGAACAAATATTCCAGTCGTGAACCGGATTAGGAGATCGAAGAATGTTCGTAGGGATTTACAACAAGAGCTACATCCGCTAATACCGGATTAGTTGGAGCCAAGTGAAAATTTTACCGAAGGTATAAAATTTTAAACTCCATATGAATGTTTATGTTAAAATCATACGAGCGCCTAAAGCAAACAATATCTTGAATGTCATGATCTAAAATTTTTTTAAACTTACGCTGCGTTTGGGCGTGTAGTAAACCGAGATCTAACAGAATTTTGATTAAGACAGATTGTATTCAGGGTTTGTTATATCTAAAAATGATATATCTGTTGATCCTGGCACAGTGAAGCAATGATTATTTAGCTGAGAACGACATCAGTGTCAGAAATTTGTAGTTGCATGAGTTTAGCAGGGTACTGTATATGATTGTTATTTTGAATTGGTTGAGAATGATTATTTTCTAGAGCAGTATTTGATACAAATTGTATACAATTGAGACTCGATACCGTTCAAGCCGAACCAGACATGATTTTGAGAGTTGAAACAGTTCAGAAAGTTGATTAGAAGGGCATATTTCCTTTTTGTACTTGAGATAATATCTCTCAGGTTCCTGAGATTGGACCTGATATGATCAGAGATATGACTGAAGAAGTGAAGCTGATTCAGAAAAGAATGACGACAGCTCTGAATAGACAGACTGAATATGCCAACATCAGACGATGACCGATGGTATTTGATATAGGAGATTGAATATTGAATTGATTTAGCCTAAACAGATTTGATGGCAGATGACGATGTTGATTTGTTATGAGCTGTTAATTGGTATAAATGGATATTGTATAGCCAGTATTTGAGACAGATTCCATCAGAGTTACTCCAAGATGTATTGTGATACGGTACTTCTTGAATTATTATTCCAGAATGGAATCAGAATCAGTAGAATAAAGATAGTTCAGAACGAAGACTTTTCCGCTGCTGAAAGTTCAGTGGAGTTGTCCGGACATCAAAGAAACTAACTGGAAGACAAAATCTGATATGAGACATAGAATTTCAGAATTTTTTCGTTGATGTGAGTTTTCTATTCAGCTTCTATTATACATTTCTTTATGTTTTGCTATCTGATTTGATTACCTCTGATATAACATGATTGCCTATGATTTCGGAATTGATTGCCTGTGATTTCGGGGACGAAATCGTATCTTAGTGGGGGAGAAATGTAATACCCGGGGTTTTTATCTGTTAATCTGCGAAATGATATATTGTGAATTGATATGATTATGAGAGGATTAATCGAGACACGATTTGATTCAGCATGAAAAGATGTATGTGCGAGGACAGTACACCTCGCGCATATGCACGACACTGATGCGCGCATATGCGCGAGATGGGCAGAAGACCTCGCGCATATGCGCGAGGAGTGTGCGCGCATATGCGCGAGTTGTGCGGAAAGGATAGTGCAAGTCCAGAGAAGTTGGCGCATGTGCGCGAAGAAGGAACGCGCATATGCGCGAGATGATGAACTGAAGATTGTGCGAGACAGAACATCTCGCGCATATGCGCGAGATATGTCACGCATATGCGTGAGGAGATGAACAGCAAGGCGTCCGGACGGAACTTCCGGCGCATATGCACGGGCCTTGGGCGCGTATATGCGCGCGACATGCAAAATGAAAATAACCCACTTGGTCTTGGAATGCTCGAGATATATATATTAAACCTTCATCTCTCCTTCCTTAGTTCTTCAGCAAAAACGAGGAAAGTTCCCAAGAAATTTTCAAAGCTTCACCTTGCATTAGAATTGTGATTCTGCAAGATCCGCCCGTCAGATTTTTAATCCGACTTCAGTACTGAGTTTCTTTCGACGAGAGCTTCAACTGGACGTAAGTTTTGTTACGTTTTGAAATGCTTTGATTTTATGATATTGGGGGAATTATGATTTGACTAATATATTGTGTTCTGGGTATACTAATCAGTATATAATTGAAATCAGATCGAAGAACGGGCTGTTTATATAATTGTTATGATTTTTTGAAGCGATATGATTGAGATTGTGCAGATTTGATATTATGCCCTGTTATTATTGAAGATTATGATTCGTATTGATATCGATTATGAGTTGTGGTATTATATCTGTGATGTTGAGATTGACGGGGTTATCAAGACTGTATTGTTATGCCGTCGAAACATCAGTAGATTGATTTTGATCAGATTCGGTATTGATTGAGATTGTATCATGATATCATTGATATGGAACAGATTATGTTTGATTTGAGTATTGATCACAACAGGTCTTGAATTGAGTTATACATTGATACAGTGTATTCGATATTTCTATTTCCAGATTGATTTGACAGGCAGTGAGTTCGAGACTTCGACAGAGCCAGATCGACAGAACGAAACGAAAGGTATAAATTGATGTTGATGCAGGATTGCACAACTCGAGTTAGATTCGACTTGAGTTTCCCAAAATCACATAATTTACCTTATTGTATTAATATTTGAAATTGAATGAGATTGATATCTTGGTCTATTGATTTATGTATTGAGTCATAGGCGGATGTGCCTCGTCGTAGACGATTGATCTCGTGACAGAGGTGCCAGATATTGATGGAATCGTCACTGAGCCATTGCACATTGTCACAGAGGTTTGGCAGGATATGCCAGGGCTGATATGCCTAGATGATTGGAAGATATGCCAGGGAGGATGTGCCTAGTCTGTGGCTGATTCGCCAAGATGTCGGACGTTTGGTCGTATCGATATGTTGGGGAGTAGAGCATCTCCTATAGCTGAGATTCAATACAGAAAGGGCCTAAGTCCGTGAATAAGAACGTACCACCACCCGATCGGGAGTGTAGGTGGATGTATGTTCTTATTCAGATCGGGATCCCTAGATTAGGATGAGTCGAGTCAGAGTCTAAGAGTCACAGAGTGTGATTCATTGTTGCATTGATTCATGTGAGTCGAAGAGTCATAGAGTGTGATTCAGAGTTTGTATTGATTCATGTTTCTGATTTTGATACATGTTATGAATATCTGTTTCATGCTGTTATATCTGTTTATATGAAATGCATGTATACATGATTTATACTGGGAATATAATTCTCACCGGAGTTATCCGGCTGTTGTCTTGTTTGTATGGGTGCATGACAATAGGTGGGACAGGATCAGGATCAGGATCAGGATCAGGAAGAGGATGAGAGATTATAGTTAGCGTGGAGATCCGAGCCCAAAAGCAGAATAGGATTCAGCACTGGATGTATAGTCGTTGAACCTGGTTGAGATAGAGACATGTAGTACATGATTTGTACTTTGATTTTGACAAGTATATCAGATAGATTACTGTTACGTTGCCGCATTTATAATTTAAAAAGAAAAAAATTTAGTCCCACTTTTCTTAATTGTTATATTTGACATTAATAATGATTAAGACATGAATTAGCGTCTGGGTCTCCACAATACTTATCATCCTGGATTGTGAAACCATGAAAATTTTTCTTACGCAAATAATAAGAATGTATTGAATCCTCCACCGGGGTTCAATACATCAAATGGGGAAGGGAAACCATCATTTGAGGATTTGGTTGGAACATTTGTTTCTGAATCTGGCAAGAGAATGGCTAGGACTGAGTCTAGACTTGACAACCTTGAGACACACATGGCGAATATTGGTGCTTCCTTGAAAATCCTTGAGTCACAAGTGGGACAGATAACAAAGCAACTCACATCTCAACTATCAGGCACAGTTCAAAAGATTGCAGACCCAAATCTGAGAGAAGTGAATGCCATTTTTATACAGCATGAGGAGAATGGTGTGGTAAGCAGAGAGGAGAAAGAAGTTAAATTGACACCTATCCAGGATGAAAAGCCAACTCTAACCAAAAGAGTCCGAGGTAAGAAAAATGAGAGGTATTTTCAAATCAATGCATTGATATTTCATTACTTCCATACTCTGTTTTACAATTACAAGCGGAATTTGAAAAGAAAAAATTTCTTGACGATCTCAAGAACCTACACACTAATATTGATTATGCAAATCAAGGGGAAGTGAAATTTCAAGAAGGAACACGAAGAAATCTTCCTCAGAAGCTGCTAGATCCTGGTGAATTTGTTGTGCCATGTGAAATAGGGGGTCAATTGGTGGAAAAAGCTATCTGTGATTCAAGAGCAAGTGTGAATATAATGCCAAGTTCTCTTTACGAGAAACTTGGACTGAGCGAGATCAAACCCATAGAAGTAATCTTGCAGCTGGAAGATAAATCGCTGAAGGTGCCATTAGGTTGTGAAGAAGATGTTGAATCTAAAATTGATAAATTGAGGCATCAAGCAGATTTCTTGGTACTGGGCATGGAAAACAGTAAGAAATTTCCTATCATTCTAGGACGACCATTCTTGGCTACTGTTGGAACTATCATCGACTTGAAACAAAGAAAATTGACAATGGATGTTGAAGGTCAAAGGTGGAAATCAATGCATCTAAAAGTTCTCACGATCCACCTAGAACAGTGCAATGACAGTCGGGCTGACGACGTTAAACCAAGCGCTTATTGGGAGGCAACCCAAATTATTGTTTCTTTATTGCATTTCGTTTCGGTTTTGCTTCTACTCTTGTATTCTTATTTTCGGTTGTGTATTTTTTGTGTAGTGTGTTCTTGTATTCCAAAATCTTATGAATCTCAATTGTGTTTTTCATGACTAACAATTAGAGGAGAAAACTATTTCAAATAGTGCACCCACGCTGGAAATATACCGCACCAGCAGTCGTTGAAGACAGAAAATAAAAAAATTTCTAGTAGCCATACCGCACCCGCGGTACTTTATTTGTAGTGCACCGGCGATATGTTTCCAGAACCAATACTGCACCAGCGGTAGAATATTCACCGCACCTGTGGTAACTGAAGGTCTTCAAAAATTTCAAGTAGTTACACTGCACCCGCGGTATGTTCTGAACCGCACCTGCGGTTGATGATTTTAAAAACAGAAAGGGGCAGAAATTAAGCATCAACGAAGAACACTTCTCCAAAATTCTCCTTCAATTCGAAACACTATCCGCCGGAGTACCACCCACAACAACAAGGCGCAAATGATGAGGATGGCAATGACCACTGACGGTCATTGCCCGAGGTATGTGTATTTCTCTAATTTTCATGATCATTTACATCGAGGGAGATGCATATATTTTAGTTTGAGGGAGATGTTATTTATTTTATTTTGTGTGTTCAGTTATTTATTTAGTTTTATTTGAGTGTTTTATTTACTTTTGAGTTATTTGCTTGTGTGTTTGTAGTATCATATTCATGAAAATTTTTGAAATGACCAATGATGAACAAAATTTGTGTATTGAGAAGAAAAGGTCATGTATTTCATTCATGTTCAGCAATCAATTTGAAAAATTTAGAGAAGAATCATGAGATTTGGTAAGTTTGAGACTTATAATTTCTAAACAACTCTGCAATTTTTATTTGACATTGAAATAAATTTTTGCAAACACATAAATGATTGATGCAATCTTTTAATTTATTTGGGCCTATTTATATTGTTCATAAATATCCATTTGAAGCCCTCTTGAGCCTATATGAGAAAATAATTGTGTTCTTGAAATTTATTGGAAGCCAAGCACTTTTCTTTTGAATATATATGTATTTGGTTGATGCATTGAGACACCATTTTTCACGATGATTAGATTCTACTTTGTGTTGGTGAATTGAGATTTTGTCTAGAACTATCCAAACAACACTCGAGATGAAATATGGTCAAACTATGATTTAGGAATGATTAGGTGATTTTTTTGGATCGATTGAGCCTCTCAAGCTACCAAATAAAAATTATTTATCATTTTTCACCTCTTTGTAGCTTATATGAATTCGAATGGCACACGTGAATATGTGTAAAAGACCCCCATTCGATATCGTTTCAAATATTCCACATTTACCACCCCTTTGAATATCTTATACATTAATTTCCTACCTTTTTAAGGGAGTAAGAATTCAAAGGATTAAATAAATTGAAATTATCCTACAAAAGAAAAGAAAAAATGAATGAAGTTTGATTGAAGAAGTTGGAGAAAAAAGGGATAAAAAGAAAAAAATGATGAAGATAAAAGAAAAAGTGGAGTATGCAAAAGAGATAAAAATTCAACTTACTCCCTTATTTGAATTTGTGGGGACCCGGACGCTAATCAATTTCTTAATCATTATTTGGACTAATTAATCAATTAAAACAGGGTCTAAATTTTTTTTTTAATGCGGAACGTAGTGAAATAAAACTAATATACATATCAGTATAAAATACAATACAAGTCCTGTATTGCATGTATTCAAAATAAACTAAGGTTCAACATCTAAATATCCAGTGTCAAAACCCTATATACATCCAAGTCCGAAGTCTCCACTCTATCACGATCTCTCCTCATCTCCTGGACCCTGATCCTGTCCCACCTGTTGTCATGTACACATACAGACAAGACAACAGCCGGATAACTCCGGTGAGAATATAATCCCAGTATAAATCAACGAAACATGCAATCATTTAAACAAATATAAAGCATGTAATCAGGTAACAGTAATATGTATCAAAATCTGAAACATAATTACAATTCTACAATTCAGACTAGACTCAATCCTAGTCTAGGGATCCCGGTTTCCAAATGTGGTGTTCCTATATAGAATTCCGTAATAGAAGGAACTCTGATCCTATTACTCGATATAACCAAATATGGTGTTCCTATATCGAATTCCATAATAGAAGAATTCCAATTCTATTTACTCGATATAACAAACATCCGGTGTCCTGACCTAACCGTCATGGACTGTAGCTTTATCGCTAATATCCTTATCTTGAGACATCGTGCAATGTGCCCGTGGCGATCCCGCCACTATTAGGCACTTCCGTCCGAAGATTTCTATACTACTTGTGACATCGTGCAATGTTCCTGTGGCGATCCCACCACTATCAGGAACTTCTGTCACAAGATTAATCAACTACTACCTGTTATCTACAATTCCAGAGAACAAGTACATCAATCAAATCAATGCAATAAAGTAAAGTATGTGATTTAGGGAAACTCAAGTCTAAACCGACTCAAGTCGATCTCCCAATACCACATTGACTTATACCTTTCTTTCGTCGGTTTCTGGCTCAGTCGAAGTCCTGAATTCACAGTCTGTCTGGCAATGACAATATCAATAATCTCATTTCAATATATATTTCAAATCAATAACAATCTGATCAATCTGGATTTAATTCAAAATCAACGGCATAACGGTACAATTTCAATATCCCCGTCAATACACTATCCTCAGATAACAGTTATAGTCCATAATCCATATCCAATACAATCCGTAATTCAACCGTAAATCAAATCTGTCCGGTATAAATCAATATACCCCAGAAAATTCATAACAATTCCATAATCAGTCCGTTTCTTATTCTGTCTTCGATTCAAAGATGTCTAATATGTCAAGAACAACATATATGAGTTCCATTAAATTCTGACAATATCAAAATTCTAAAACATGTCAAAACGTAGTAAAACTTACGTCCATTTGTAGCATGCGTTGATAGGAACTCATCAAGTTAAACACTGGCGCTCGGGCGGTCATTTTCTACCGCTAGGGCGCCAGACATTCTGTCCGAATATCACCTAAATCATATATTTTGCCCAATCCGGTCTCGGCGTGGTCCGTCTATAATTATATTAATTCAAAATCAATAATTCATATCAGATTACCATAATCGAATTCCCGGACATTACATTTCTCCCCCCTAAGATATGATTTCGTCCTCGAAATCACGGTAGTCAAATCATATCATTAAGAATAATGTAGTTAAAGTCGGATAAAAATTTACATCAGTGAAACAATGCTGAGAATTCTTGTCTCATATCAGATTCAGTCTCCCAAGTCGCTTCTTCAATGCCATGACGAGTCCATTGAACTTTCACAAGAGGAATCGTCTTTGTTCTGAGCTGTTTTTCTTTACGATCGATAATCTGGATCGGTTTCTCGACATAACTCAATGTCTCAACCAGCTCGGTCTCGTCTGGTTGAATCACATGAGAATCATCAGAGAGATATTTCCGCATCATTGATACATGAAAAACATCATGTATTCCAGATAATGAAGGCGGCAATGCAAGTCGATAGGCACGATCTCCTATCTTTTCAAGAATTTCATATGGACCAACGTATCGTGGAGACAGTTTCCTTTTCTTTCCAAATCGGACAACACCTCTGAAAGGAGAAATCTTCAGGAATACTCGGTCTTCTACCTCAAATACCAACGGTCGTCGTCTGAGGTTGGCATATTTGGCTTGTCGGTCTTGAGCTGCCTTCATTTTCTTCTGAATAAGTTTCACTTTTTCAGTCATATCTCTGATCATGTCAGGTCCAGTCTTAGGAACTTCAGAGATATCATCCAAATAAAGAGGGGATCCGCATTTCTTTCTGTACAACGCTTCGAATGGAGCCATCTCAATACTCGTCTGATAGCTGTTGTTGTACGAAAACTCGCAAAGAGGCAATGCATCTTGCCAATGATTGCTAAAATCAAGCACCACGGCTCTCAGCATATCCTCCAGTGTTTCGATCGTCCGTTCTGACTATCCATCAGTCTGAGGATGATATGCGGTACTTAAAATGTAACTTCGTACCGAGAGCTTGCTGCAGACTCTGCCAGAAGTGCGAAATAAACCGAGGATCACGGTCTGACACAATCGACTTCGGCACTCCATGCAGTCTAACCACTTCCCGAACATAAATATCGGCCATCTGATCATATCTATAGGTCATTTTGTATGGAATAAAACATGCAGATTTGGTCAATCGTTCAATCACGACCCAAATCGCATCACAACCTCTGGAGGATCTCGGTAACTGCGTCAAAAAGTCCATGGAAATGTGATCCCATTTCCATTCAGGAATGGATAAACTCTGCAACAATCCTCCTGGCTTCTTTCTTTCAGCCTTCACCTATAGGCAATGCAGACACTTTGATACAAATGTAGCAATGTCCGCTTTCATTTGTTTCCACCAGTATTGTGTCTTTAAATCATTATACATTTTCATGCCCCCAGGATGAATGCTGAAACGACTGTTGTGCGCCCCTGTCAGTATTTGCTTTCTCAATTCTGAAACATTTGGCACAACAATATGATTATTCACATACAAAACACTATTCCGAACCTGATATTCTGATTGATGACCAGCTCTGACCATTGCAATCGAATTCTGTATTTTCTGATCAACCTTCTGTGCCTCTTTGATTTTCACTATCAATTCTGGTTCAACTCGAATCGCACGTAATCTCAGAGGCTGAAAATCTGTTTCAAAAGCCAATCCAGACAAACAACAGTCTTCTATCAAATTTGATACACCTATTGTCGATAAGGATAAAGAACATACCTTTCGACTCAGTGCATCTGCTGCTGCATTGGACTTCCCTGGGTAGTATTTGATTTCACAATCAAAGTCTTTCAGTAAATCCAGCCATCTCCGCTGTCTCATATTCAGCTCTGATTGCGAAAACAGATATTTCAAGCTTTTATGATCAGAATATATATCAAATTTCTCACCGCAGAGGTAATGTCGCCATATCTTCAAAGCAAAGACAATGGCTGCCAATTCAAGATCATGAATTGGGTAATGAGTTTCATGGGGTTTCAGCTGTCTCGAGGCATAAGCAATCACATGCCCCCGCTGCATCAAAACACAAACCAATCCTCGGTGAGATGCATCACAATAAACGACAAAGTCACCAGTACCTGAAGGAATCATTAACACAGGCGCACTGGTCAATAACTTTTTCAATTCCAGAAAACTGGATTCACAGTCTTCTGACCAAACAAACAGAGCATTCTTCTGAGTTAACTGCGTAATCGGTTTGGCAATACTCGAAAAATCTTTAATGAATCGGCGATAATATCCTGCCAAACCCATAAAGCTGCGTATCTCTGGTACAGATGTCGGTCTCGGCCAAGAAATCACTGCCTCAACCTTACTGGGATCAACTGATATACCATCTCCGGATATAATATGACCCAGAAATATCACATGTTTCAACCAGAACTCGCATTTCGACAGTTTAGCATACAGTTTCTCCGTCCTCAAAATTTTCAACACAGTCCTCAAATGATTAGCATGCTCAATCATATTCTTTGAATAAATCAATATATCATCAATGAATATGATAACAAAATCATCCAAATATTTCTGAAAGACGCGGTTCATCAATCCCATAAATACCACCGGTGCATTCGTCAAACCAAATGGCATGACAATAAATTCATAGTGTTCATACCTGGTTCTGAATGCTGTCTTAGAGATATCAGAGTCCCTGACTCTCAGTTGATGGTATCCAGATCTCAGATCGATCTTGGAATATACAGATGAACCTTGCAACTGATCAAACAAATAATCAATACGAGGCAATGGATATTTATTCTTTACCGTTGCCTTGTTCAGCTGCCGATAGTCGATACAAAGTCTCATCGACCCGTCTTTCTTCCTCACGAACAGTACTGGAGCACCCCAAGGAGATACACTCGATCTAATATACTCCTTGGCCAGTAAATCCTCCAACTGTTCTTTCATCTCTTTCAATTCGATCGGTGCCATCCTATATGGAGCCCTAAAAATCGGAACTGTTCCTGGCATTAACTCAATGCTGAAGTCTATCTCTCGAATCAGAGGCAATCCAGGAGTCTCATCTGGAAAGACATCAGCAAATTCACACACCACTGGCAAATCCGCCAATGATGGGCTCGATTTCAGTAAATCAACTGAATATACCAGGAATCCATCCGCTCCCTTCTGCAATAATCGAGTCATATTCATTGCAGATATCAAAGGAATTCTAGCACGAGAACCCTTACCATAAAATTTCCACTCCTCAGCCATTTCAGGTCTGAATCGAACTATCTTATGGAAGCAATCGACTGTAGCTCGGTACTTGGTTAACATATCGATACCGACAATACAATCAAAATCAAAAATAAACCAAGCACAATACAGTCCAACTCAATCGTATGCCCACCGTACTGCAGTATACACGATTTAACAGATTTTACTGATATCAAACATGTTCCTAACGGAGACGTGACAGATACTACAGTGGCTAATGAATCAACAGGCAATGTGCGCATTAATGCAAATCTCTCCGAAATAAAGGTATGAGATGCACCAGTATCAATCAATACATATGCAGGATAACCAGAAATAAAACAGTTACCTGCCACAACATCATCAGGTGCATCCTGGGCCTGCTCCTCGGTCAAAGCAAAAACTCTGGCCTGCTGTCTCGGAGGCTGGCTCACTGTCTGGCCCCCTCCTGGCCTCTGCTGTGACTGGGAAGACGTACTGGCTGAAAATTATGCACGGCAGGTGGTCGTCTACCTGCCTGAGCCACTGACCCCGATGACTCAGCTGCCTGTGATCCTTGGGCACTCCTCTGGGGACACACTCGAGCAAAGTGTCCTTGCTGTCTACAAATACGACAGCTGCCAACCACTCCTCGGCACTGATCTGTGGAATGCCTCCCTCCACAAGTACCATAGTACGGTCCTGTATAACTCTGGCCCTGACCGGTCTGTCTAGAGCCACTCGAACTGGACTAGCTAGTTCCAGATTTCTTGAATTGCTTCCCTCTAGCCCTCAAGAAATCCTTCTTCCTGCTACTGCTGCTGCCACCTTCAAATCGAGGAGGTGGTTGTTGTTGTCCCGGTACTGGAAGCACAAACGAAGCCTCTCTCTGTCTCATCAAACCTGCTTCGCTCCCTTGGCTCTGTTCAAGGCATCGGTGAAATTGTTTGGCCAACCGGTATTCACCAAGGTAAAGATTTCAGGATTCAGGCCATTTATGAACTGGTCCGCAACGGCCTCATCATGTTCGGCTACGTGGGGAGCAAATCGGAGCAGTGTAGAGAACTTAGCCACATAGTCCTCAATGTTTAACTGGCCTTGTCTCAAGTTTGCAAACTCGGCTCCCTTGTCCTTCCTATAAGATACTGGAAAGAACCGTAGATAAAATTCAGACTTAAACACATTCCAGGTAATGGCCGTACCTCGTTGTTCCAATGCCCGTTTCGTCGTGATCCACCAGTGTTTAGCCACATCACGCAACTGGTGTCCGATCAGTTTCACCCTCTTTTCCTCAGTATATTCCAAAGATTCGAACATCGCTTCAATATCGTCCAACCAACTTTCACATTCCACGGAATTCTCCGTGCCTTTCAAAGTCGGTGGATGAAATGACTGAAACCTTTTCAACAGTTTCTCCATGGGTGTAGGAGTCACATCCATGGGAGGATTCGATGTACTCCCCTGTTCTGGTATTCTTCTCGGAGGCATATCTGAAATCAGAAGGATTAGCAACCCCAACCCAAAGTTCTATTTCAGTCCTCCTCCGATCATCTTACTGCTGATCCAGAATCGGCTCTGATTCGTTCTCAATAACACATGTTTTCAAATCAAGTCAGATAAACAGATAAACATGCATTATAAAGCAGTAAATCATGCTAGCAATCAAAAGCAGGAAAGAAAACACATTCTACCCCGCTCACTAGCTCCTATCTCAATCTCAAGGATCTATCGCTCTGATACCACCTGTTGTGGGGACCGGACGCTAATCAAGTTCTTAATCATTATTGGGACTAATTAATTAATTAAAACAGGGTCTAAATTATTTTTTTTTTCATGCGGAACGTAGTGAAATCAAACTAATATACATATCAGTATAAAATACAATAAAAGTCCTGTACTGCATGCATTCAAAATAAACTAAGGTTCAACATCTAAATATCCAGTGTCAAAACCCTATATACATCCAAGTCCGAATTCTCCACTCTATCACGATCTCTCCTCATCTCCTGGACCCTGATCCTGTCCCACCTGTTGTCATGTACATACAGACAAGACAACAGCCGGATAACTCCGGTGAGAATATAATCCCAGTATAAATCAACGAAACATGCAATCATTTGAACAAATATAAAGCATGTAATCAGGTAACAGTAATATGTATCAAAATCTGAAACATAATTACAATTCTACAATTCAGACTAGACTCAATCCTAGTCTAGGGATCCCGGTTTCCAAATGTGGTGTTCCTATATCGAATTCCGTAATAGAAGGAACTCTGATCCTATTACTCGATATAACCAAATATGGTGTTCCTATATCGAATTTCGTAATAGAAGAATTCCAATTCTATTTACTCGATATAACCAACATCCGGTGTCCTGACCTAACCGTCATGGACTGTAGCTCTATCGCTAATATCCTTATCTTGAGACATCGTGCAATGTGCCCGTGGCGATCCCGCCACTATCAGGCACTTCCGTCCCAAGATTTCTATACTATCTTGTGACATCGTGCAATGTTCCCGTGGCGATCCCACCACTATCAGGAACTTCTGTCACAAGATTACTCATCTACTACCTGTTATCTATAATTCCAGAGAACAAGTACATCAATCAAATCAATGCAATAAAGTAAAGTATGTGATTTAGGGAAACTCAAGTCTAAACCGACTCAAGTCGATCTCCCAATACCACATTGACTTAAACCTTTCTTTCGTCGGTTTCTGGCTCAGTCGAAGTCCTGAATTCACAGTCTGTCTGGCAATGACAATATCAATAATCTCATGTCAATATATCTTTCAAATCAATAACAATCTGATCAATCTGGATTTAATTCAAAATCAACGACATAACGGTACAATTTAAATATCCCCGTCAATACACTATCCTCAGATAACAGTTATAGTCCATAATCCATATCCAATACAATCCGTAATTCAACCGTAAATCAAATCTGTCCGGTATAAATCAGTATACCCCAAAAAATTCATAACAATTCCATAATCAGTCCGTTTCTTAATCTGACTTCGATTCAATGATGTCTAATATGTCAAGAACAACATATATGAGTTCCATTCAATTCTGACAATATCAAAATTCTAAAACATGTCAAAACGTAGTAAAACTTACGTCCATTTGTACCCTGCGTTGATAGGAACTCATCAAGTTAAACACTGGCGCTCGGGCGGTCATTTTCTACCGCTCGGGCGCCAGACATTCTGTCCGAATATCACCTAAATCATATACTTTGCCCAATCCGGTCTCGGCGTGGTCCGTCTATAATTATATTAATTCAAAATCAATCATTCATATCAGATTACCATAATCGAATTCCCGGACATTACATTTCTCCCCCCCTAAGATATGATTTCGTCCTCGAAATCACAGGTAGTCAAATCATATCATTAAGAAGGAATGTAGTTAAAGTTGGATAAAAATTTACATCAGTGAAACAATGTTGGGAATTCTTGTCTCATATCAGATTTAGTCTCCCAAGTCGCTTATTCAATGCCATGACGAGTCCATTGAACTTTCACAAGAGGAATCGTCTTTGTTCTAAGCTGTTTTTCTTTACGATCGATAATCCGGATCGGTTTCTCGACATAACTCAATGTCTCATCCAGCTCGGTCTCGTCTGGTTGAATCACATGAGAATCATCAGGGAGATATTTCCGCAGCATCTATACATGAAAAACATCATGTATTCCAGATAATGAAGGCGGCAATGCAAGTCGATAGGCACGATCTCCTATCTTTTCAAGAATTTCATATGGACCAACGTATCGTGGAGACAGTTTCCCTTTCTTTCCAAATCGGACAACACCTCTAAAAGGAGAAA
The DNA here is from genome assembly GCF_022965805.1 of Primulina eburnea. Lineage (NCBI taxonomy): Eukaryota > Viridiplantae > Streptophyta > Magnoliopsida > Lamiales > Gesneriaceae > Primulina > Primulina eburnea. Next base: position 23,792,588 of record NC_133107.1, on the reverse strand, counting down.
TCTTCAGGTTTACTCGGTCTTCTACCTCAAATACCAACGGTCGTCGTCTGAGGTTGGCATATTTGGCTTGTCGGTCTTGAGCTGCCTTCATTTTCTTCTGAATAAGTTTCACTTTTTCAGTCATATCTCTGATCATGTCAGGTCCAGTCTTAGGAACTTCAGATATATCATCCAAATAAAAAGGGTATCTGCATTTCTTTCCGTACAACGCTTCGAATGGAGCCATCTCAATACTCGTCTGATAGCTGTTGTTGTACGAAAACTCGCAAAGAGGCAATGCATCTTGCCAATGATTGCTAAAATCAAGCACCACGACTCTCAGCATATCCTCCAGTGTTTGGATCGTCCGTTCTGACTGTCCATCAGTCTGAGGATGATATGCGGTACTTAAATGTAACTTCATACCGAGAGCTTGCTGCAGACTCTGCCAGAAGTGCGAAGTAAACCGAAGATCACGGTCTGACACAATCGACTTCGGCACTCCATGCAGACTAACCACTTACTTGGCATTGAGGGATCTGTTGGACTTTGATCGGGGCCGCTGCTGCACAAACTAACGCAATTACATGTACTTACATTTCATAGCTTAGACGTAGGTATTCATGCTCACCACCGAAGAAATTAAATATCTTATGACGTTCTAGATCTCTCGCGCCTTGACCTCATTAAATCATCGTACTAACCCACGACATTGAACCCCGAACAATCTCTAAAAGATGTGTGCACATTTCCCAAAAATAAATGACATACATTTACTATTAAATCTTGAAAAGAAGCAGGAACAAAATATTTGGACAGAAGGGGTGGCGCTCGGGCGGTGGAACTATATCGCTCGGGTGCCAGGATCCGCGCTCGGGTGGTAACAAACTTCCGCCCGAGCGCGGAGGTTACGGGTAAAAACATTCGAACTGAAAGAATGGCGCTCCAGCGGCAGAAAGATACCGCTCGGGCGCCGACTAAACTGAACTCCGCGACTTAAAACTTATACTCTCCAATTTCGATTACACATGCCGTGATCACTGCCTCGAGACTCATCCTAGGACACTATGATCCATACTCGACACCATATAATGTCCCAAACGTCAACGCACTCCCAACGAGCACAAATTCAAAAACTCAAATTTTTGACATCAAAATACTTCCTACGGCGTCTAGTGTATTCGAGTGCCTATCGACATTAAACGACACATTCAATAACAACACATCATCATACTAAGCATACTTAGACGCAGCAACTATCACCTGTCGATTCCCAACGAAGCCTGCAACAATAAAATCTCGAGAACACATCAATACATAATTTTCTGAAAACGAAGTTTGAGCAGTCCCACGAAAAACGTCATAACTCACTCAATTTTATCCAAATATTTTGAATTTTATATCAAAACGAAGGTATTGAAAAGTTCTACATTTTTTACGTTGAAAGCTTTCTCAGATTCGCGACCGAAAATTCGCAGTTTTAAGAAGAACAGTAAAAACGTGATTTAGTTCTAAAAATTTTCCTTCAAAATCGATCCAACGATTAACCGCTCAAACTATGAACATCATACATAAATTTTTACGCATAAAACAACGCAACACATAATATGACATGATCGACGCAGCAAAAGAGAGATTATACGTGCCTTTGATGATAAACGTTACCGAAACGGCGATACCGAAGCAGAGAAGGAAGCGAGGTTGATCCGGGACCATGGTGGCTCAATTATCTTGAAATAAAATTGCCGAAAACTTGCTGGAAATTAAAGGGGAAGGGGGCGGCTGCTTGTTCTCTCAAGAACCCTAGGTTTTCTCTCTTAAAAATTCAGAAAATGAATGTGTAGATGTGTTGTGTGTTTTAATGTGTGTAAAAACGTGTAAGTGTGTGTAACATGTGTGTGTTTTTAATTAGGAGAAATTAGTGCTAAATTAACTAAATTAAATACTAATCAAAAGTTAACACACACTAGTTTAATCAAACTCCCCATTTAAAAATGATTACACATTAATTTTAAAAGTTCTAAACTCTTAAATTGCTAATTACATGAATAAGGCTTTAAAATGCTAAAACTAAATAAATTATTTAAAATGCCTCATCCTTAACTTAAAATAAAATACAATCTTTTGAAATTGCCAAAAATCGTCACCGGGTCTTTTCTTCAATCCCGCCTCGGATAATCGCCAAAAACATGAAACTCGAAAAAAAACATTTTAACGTGCATCACATAAACATGAATAATTTAAAATAATGTATTTTCATAAATTATGCATGGCTAAAACTCATTTAAAGTTAATTAAATGATTTAATAATTAAATGAATGCATGGGTTATACGCGTACTGAATATGGGCACTACAGTTCCTCCCTCACTTATAAAAAATTTCGTCCTCAAAATTAAGTCTTACCGAACAATTCCGGGTAGCGGATTCTCATGTCTGCTTCAGTCTCCCAAGTGGCCTCTTCCACTGATTTGTTTAGCCACCGGACTTTGACTAGCTTAGTCACTTTGTTCCGGAGTCTGCGCTCCTGTCTGTCTAGGATTTGGACGGGTCTTTCCTCATAAGACAGGTCTGGAGCCAACTGCAACGGCTCGTAGCTCAGAACATGTGAAGGGTTAGCTAGATACTTCCTTAGCATTGAGACATGGAACGCATCGTGTACCCCGACCAGATTCGGCGGAAGGGCAACGCGATAAGCTAGTGCTCCGACTCTGTCAAGAATCTCGAAAGGTCCAATAAACCTTGGACTCAGCTTGCCTCTCTTCCAAAATCTCATAACACCCTTCATGGGTGCTATCTTCACAAAAACGTGCTCCCCAACGGCAAACTCGAGATCTCTCCTTCTCTTATTAGCATAACTCTTTTAGCGACTCTGGGCGGTCTTCACTCTATCTCTAATCTTGACCACCACATATGCAGTATGCTGAACTATCTCTGGGCCAAGTTCTGCTCTCTCACCAACCTCATCCCAATGAACCGGTGATCTGCACCTTCTTCCATACAAAGCCTCGTATGGAGCCATACATATAGATGATTGGAAGCTGTTGTGGTAGGTAAACTCCACTAGAGGTAAATTTGATTCCCATCTGCCCTGAAAATCAATTATACAGGCTCTTAGCAAATCCTCCAAAATCTGAATCACTCGCTCAGACTGGCCATCTGTCTGCGGGTGAAAAGCTGTACTGAACAGCAATTTTGTCCCCATGGCTGCATGTAAGCTCTTCCAAAAGGACGACGTAAAATTCGGGTCCCTGTCGGACACAATCGAAACTGGGAACCCATGTAAACGGACTATCTTGCTGATATAAAGCTCCGCATACTGCGTCATGGAGAAAGTCGTCTTCACTGGCAAAAAGTGTGCTGCCTTTGTGAGTCGATCAACAATAACCCAAATGGCATTAAAGCCTCTGACTGATCTAGGAAATCCAACGACGAAGTCCATCGTGATGTTCTCCCATTTCCACTCTGAGATGGGGAGTGGCTTAACCAATCCTGCTGGCCTCTGATGCTCTGCCTTCACCTGCTGACAAGTGAAGCATTCAGACACAAATATGCGGATGTCTCGTTTCATCCCTGGCCACCAATACAAAATCTGCAGGTCTTTGTACATCTTGGTACCTCCTGGGTGAATGGAATACGGAGATGCGTGTGTCTCTGACAGAATATCCTCTCTGATCGAATCAACGCTAGGCACCAACATTTTGTCTCTGTATCTCACAATACCATCTGACACTGTGTAGAGACCACTGCCCTTGGCTTCGTCTTTTTGTCTCCATTTCAGTAATTGCTCATCTGAAGACTGACCTGTCCGTATACGGACTAGCAGAGAAGACTGGACTGTCAGATTAGATAGCCTTAGTGCTCTGCCCTCATGATAAACTTCCAAATCAAACCTCTGAATCTCAGACTGAAGAGATCTCTGCACTGATAACTGATCTATGACTGCAAATTTCCTACTCAAGGTCTCCGCCACAACATTAGATTTTCCCGGATGGTAGCTAATCTCGCAATCATATTCCTTCACCAGTTCCAACCACCGTCTCCGCCTCATGTTTAGTTCCTTCTGCGTGAAGAAATATTTCAGACTTTTGTGGTCAGTGAAAATTTGACACTTCTCGCCATACAAGTAGTGTTTCCAAATCTTCAACGCAAAGATGAGTGCGGCTAATTCTAAATCATGCGTTGGGTAGTTTTTCTCATGCACCTTCAACTGCATGGAAACATAAGCTATAACCAGACCTTGCTGCACCAACACTGCGCCTAGTCCGAGCTTAGATGCATCGGTCTAAAGTACAAATTCACCCTGCCCTGTCGGCATGGCTAGCACTGGCGCCGAAATAAGGGCTTGCTTTAAAGTATCAAAGCTCTTCTGACATTCATCACTCCACACGAATTTAGCATTCTTCTTGGTCAGGGAAGTGAGTGGCACTGCTATGGATGAAAACCCCCGAATGAACTTACGGTAGTAACCGGCAAAACCCAGAAAACTGTGGATCTCAGATGCATTCTTTGGCTCAACCCATTCCTTAATGGCTGCTACCTTTGCTGGATCCACTTCAATACCATTGCTAGACACTATATGCCCCAAAAACGCTACTTTATGCAACCAAAACTCGCACTTACTGAACTTTGCAAATAACTTGCGAATCTGCAAAACCTGCAGCACTGTCCTCAAATGCTGGCTATGCTCCTCATGGCTCTTCGAGTAAATAATAATGTCGTCAATAAACACTATGACGAACTGATCAAGGTAGGGCTGAAATACTCGATTCATTAGATCCGTGAAAATTTTTGGAGCATTCGTCAATCCAAATGGCATTACTAAGAACTCGTAATGCCCATACCTGGTTCTAAAGGCCGTCTTGTGAACGTCTGCATCCATCACCTTCAGCTGGTGATACCCTGATCGAAGATCTATCTTAGAGAACACTGTAGCTCCCTGCAACTGATCAAACAAGTCTTCGATTCTAGGATGTGGGTACTTATTCTTTATCGTTACCTTATTCAGCTCTCGGTAATCGATGCACAACCTCATACTCCCATCCTTATTTTTCACAAAGAGTACCGGCACGCCCCACGGTGAGAAACTAGGGCGAATAAATTCCTTGTCGAGGAGCTCCTGAATCTGCTGCTTGAGCTCTAACATCTCAGCTGGAGCTAATCGGTACGGTGCCTTAGAGATTGGCACTGTGACTGGCATGAGGTCAATAGCAAACTCCACCTCTCTCTTTGGAGGAAGACCTGAAACATCGTCTGGGAATTCACTGACTACTGGCACGTCGGATAAAGATGGAGTGGGCACATCAGGCGCTGAAATAATACTGGCCAAGAAGGCCCGACACCCCTTGGAAATCAGCCTCCTCGCTTGCATGCACGAAATCATGTGAGGGAAGCTTCTCCATCTGGCTGGCTCAAATATGAACTGTTCCATGCCCAACGGCCAAACCAATATTGATCTTTTCTGGAAGTCAATTATAACCCTGTTCTTTGACAGCCAGTCCATTCCCAAAATAATGTCGAACTCTGGCATCGGCAGTAGAATCAAATCTGCATATACTAGATGGCCCTGCAATTCCAGATCGATATCTCTGATAACGCTGGTTGCTAACAGCTCTTCCCCTGATGGGACTGTCACCGAAAAATTCATTTCTAGGCCAATGGACTTAATGTCCAGATGATTAGCCAAAGTCTCTGAGATAAAGGAGTGAGTGGCTCCTGAATCTATCAGTGCCGTCGTGGCTAATCTCTTTATGAAAATATTTCCTGAGATGCGTTAGCACAACAAACTAACTTATATCCCAAAATTACTAACATAAACCATAAGCATAGAAGAGCCCAATATCCCAAGTTATTCAAAAATAATACTAGCACACTAATAATCCCAAAGAAAATCCTCATGCAAGGCAAAATAATACTGAACTTTGGTAGGAAAGTTTACCGGTCAGCAAAGTCGTGTCTGGATTCGCCTCCTGTACATGCATGGCGAATACTCTGCCCTGAGTCGGCTGCTTACACTGTGGGCACTCTTTCAACACGTGGTCCGTAGCTCCACATTTGAAGCACTTGCATGTTCCATACAAACACTGTCCCGGATGCTGGCGATTGCTGTGAGGCCCGGGGCCGAAGAGGGCGGGGGGTGATCGCCGGTGCCATCAGTTGCACGGACAATGAGCGGCTCCTGGCAGGCTTCTAGGTGGAGGGAACATGAATGAACCGACCCACACAGGGAATGAGAGGGATTCCGAGACTGGGCAATGTAATGGACTGAACAGTTGAAGAGGGCTTAAAATATTTGATTGGTACTACTCATATCACGAAGGTGCATCTTCTTTTCGGTAGCTCATCACATAAGAACTCCAAAGTTAAGCGTGCTTGACTTGGGGCAATTTAGGGATGGGTGACCTCTTGGGAAGTTTCTCAGGGTGCGTGTGAGTGAGGACATAAGCACGCTGAAAAGACCCGTCTTGGTACAGTGAGGACAGTCGTCAAATCGGGGACGTTACAGTTGGTATCAGAGCCGATCTCTCTTAGTACGGTGCGGTTCGGGGACGAACCAAGCGGAAGCTGGTGGGCATGTGAGGCCCGGGGCCGAAGAGGGCGGGGGGTGATCGCCGGTGCCATCAGTTGCACGGACAATGAGCGGCTCCTGGCAGGCTTCTAGGTGGAGGGAACATGAATGAACCGACCCACACAGGGAATGAGAGGGATTCCGAGACTGGGCAATGTAATGGACTGAACAGTTGAAGAGGGCTTAAAAGATTTGATTGGTACTACTCATATCACGAAGGTGCATCTTCTTTTCGGTAGCTCATCACATAAGAATTCCAAAGTTAAGCGTGCTTGACTTGGGGCAATTTAGGGATGGGTGACCTCCTGGGAAGTTTCTCAGGGTGCGTGTGAGTGAGGACATAAGCACGCTGAAAAGACCCGTCTTGGTACAGTGAGGACAGTCATCAAATCGGGGACGTTACAATTGCATTTAGGACACACTGGGAAAATAACGGGCTTCTGAGGTGCCCCTTGCTGCTGAACTGGACCTTTGTCCTACGGTGGTCCTAATAAGGTTTCTTCCCTGGTGGCTTTTGGTAAGGCCTCTTGTGCTGGGGTCGCTGATGCTGATGCTGCGGCTGCGGTGGTGCCTGGTAGGGCCTCTTGCCCAACCTGTCAGCCTCGATATCGCGCTGGTCTTGCTCTGTCGCCGAAGCCCTAGAAACGGCCATTGCGTATGTAGTAGGGCCAGCTACCCTCACATCACGGCGCAAGATCGGCCGCAAACCATCCATAAAATGCCTCAGCTTAGCCTGGGCATCATTCGCAATGAGGGGTACGAAGTAACACCCCCTCTCCAACTTTCTGACAAAATCTACGACTCTATTATCCCCTTGCCTCAGTGTCATAAACTCCCTGGTCAGGCGAGAGCGTACCTCCTCAGTGAAGTACTTGGCGAAGAATACTTCCTTGAATTCAGTCCATGACAAAGTCTGCAAATTCACTGCCACCGATGTGCTCTCCCACCAACGTCTGGAATCCCCTGTCAGAAGGAACATGGCACATCTGACCCTGTCTACATCCGTCAGTTCCATAGTCGAATATTACCTCAATAGACTTGATCCATCCTTCTGCTATCATCGGGTCTGCGGTACCCGAGAACTCCTTTGGACTCATCCTCCTAAACCTCTCATACACTGCTTATGGTTGGGGCCTTGCCCCTGTATTTGTTGCAGCCTGGTTCCCTGCAAACTGTGCGAAGAACTGCGTCATACCAGCAAGCATCCGAGCCTGCATATCTAGAGGTGGAGGTGGAGGTGGAGGATTGGCCCTCTCCTCTTTTCGGGCCTCTCTGTCCTCTTCCCTGGTTTCAACGTCAACCACACGTCTAGGAGGCATTCTGTACCAACAATTTACCCAACACGTAAACCCAATATGCATGAACATGATATGAATCACATAAGATGCACGTACTATAACTTTAAAATATGCACATGCTAAAATCAGAACTTAATGCTTACTACATAACATAAATTTGAAACCTTAAAACTTACAGACTTGAGGTGTGACTTCGTGATCTTCTTGCGACTGGCAGTAGGCATAACCCTTTATAAGAACACCGCTCTGATACCAATTGTAACGAACCGTGGTTTTACTACTTAAAATTTGCGAAAAAAATAAAAAATTTCTTAAATACAAAAATAAAATCAATACGGTCGTCACTACATCATCCATTCACCGATAAAAATCTTGTTAAAAGAAAAGAGCTTGCTCCGAAAATCTCGTATCAAAACATAAAATCAGAGTATTAATATTTTCCTGCTTAAAATCTTAAAATAACATGGGCGGTCCTCGGGTCTAGCCTTCTGCTAAGTCGAAGCCGGCTCCTTGGTCCGCACCCCTCGTCTCATCATGACTTTCCTCACCTGCATCGATCACATCTAGTGAGTCTAAAAACTCAACACGTATAAACTGGAATAACAAGTAGTACATAATAAAACCACATGTAACTTTAAAATATGACATACGTACTTGAAGCTTGAACTTGCAAAATGAACTTGAACTTGCATACATACATAGACGTGCCATAACTTAAAAGATTTCATAAACATGCTTGCATACTTGATCATACTTAACATACATGACTTCATTTTGCGTAGAGGCATGTTTCAAAGCAAGTGACCTATACATAATAAACGCCTGATCAAATAAACCACAGTACTGGGCAGAGAGGGACGTATCCACTGCAACATACATGAGATCCCCGTTCATGATGTAACGGGCTGGTTGGTCCCCGTTCATAATTTAATGCTTTCCAACCACGATCTAACCCGTTCATAATTTAACGGGGTGGAGAGGTCCTCGGCCATGTTCACCGACTTCCAAACCCATTCATAATTTGGTCACAAGACATTTAGCATACCACAAAAATTTAGAATATTTTCTTTTTGCACGTCAACATACTTACTTGGCGTTGAGGGATCCGTTGGACTTCGATCGGGGCCGCTGCTGCACAAACTAACGCAATTACATGTACTTACATTTCATAGCTTAGACGTAGGTACTAGTGCTCACCACCGAAGAAATTAAATATCTTATGACGTTATAGATCTCTCATGCCTTGACCTCATTAAATCATCGTAATAACCAACGACATTGAACCCCGAACAATCTCTAAAAGATGTGTGCACATTTCCCAACAATAAAAGACATACACTTACTATTAAATCTTGAAAAGAAGCAGGAACAAAATATTTGGACAGAAGGGGTGGCGCTTGGGCAGTGGAACTATACCGCTTGGGCGCCAGGGTCCGCGCTCGGGTGGTAACAAACTTCCGCTCGGGCGCCGAGGTTACGGGGAAAAACATTCGAATAGAAAGAATGGCGCTCGGGCGGCAGAAAGATACCACTCGGGCGCCGATTAAACTGGACTCCGCGACTTAAAAGTTATACTCTCCAATTTCGATTACACATGCCGTGATCACTGCCTCGAGACTCATCTAGGACGCTATGATCCATACTCGACACCATAAAATGTCCCAAAAGTCAACGCACTCCCAACGAGCACAAATTCAGAAACTCAAATTTTTGACATCAAAATACTTCCGACGGCGTCTAGTGTATTCGAGTGCCTATAGACACTAAACGACACATTAAATAACAACCCATCATCATACTCAGCATACCTAGACGCAGCAACGATCACCTGTCGATTCCCAACGAAGCCTGCAACAATAAAATCTCGAGAACACATCAATACATAATTTTCTGAAAACGAAGTTTGAGCAGTACCACGCAAACGTCATAACTCACTCAATTTTATCCAAATATTTCGAATTTTATATCAAATCGAAGGTATCGAAAAGTTCTACATTTTTCACGTTGGAAGTTAATTAACCTATTTAATAATTAAATGAATGCATGGGTTATACGCGTACTGAATTTGAGCACTACAGATTGGGAGGATCAAGCCTATGGACAATCGATAAACACTTCCATTGAGCACGAATCTTGATCAACTTTACACATACCTCATTGCATCAAATATTTATTGGGTGCTACTTTCTTGAATGAATATTGCTTTGAACCCAATTTTTACCGAAAAAGACCTCTTGATTGTGTTTGTAAAAATTGAAATCCATTGAGAATGTTTTGAAACATGAGTTGAAGATATTAGAAGTTAATAAAATTAACCGATTGCATGATTATATCCGGATGAAAAGTTCGTTGGATTGATTTGACTTGTGAATGCATGAAGAGATAGTTAAATTATCTTGAGGCCAAGTTCTTTTAAAAATATTTCATGACTTGTTTGTTTGTGTTGTTTTGTTTTGCTCGGGACTAGCAAAATCCTAAGTTTTGGGGTGTTTGATAAGTGCAATTTATTGCACTTTTATTACTTGTTTTTAACTTGGAATTTTGTTATTCTTGAGCGGGTTTTATGCGATTTGTTGTTGTTTTTTTTGTTGTAGTTTGGAAGCTTAAAATGAGAGTTTGGAGTATTAAAGTGTTGAATTGGAAAGTACAAAAGATAAAAAATACAGAGGCTACAGCGCACCCGCGCTTATCTTTACACCGCACCCGCAGTGGAGCATTGTACCTGCACTAAAAAATGCACCGCATCTGCGCTCACACACCAGTAGAAGCACCGCACCCGCGATGACTTCTTAAGCGCACCTGCGGTCCTTGCACGACAGAATCCGAAAAATCTGTATTTTGGTGTGCCGCGCATGGAAGTCCAAGATTTTGGTGTGCTGAGAATTGAGGCTTGTCTGGACTATAAAAAGACATAATTTACTTACCATCTAGGGTATTGAAGCCAAGGGAGGAGTAGAGAGGCTGCTGCTAGAGGATTGAAGATCCAAATTCATCATGTTTTTGAGAAATCTTTTGCACAACTCCGGGGACGGAATCAGCACTTCAAACTCTTGTTCTAAGTTCTTCTTTATTTTATTTTTCATTTGATATGCCTTGTTTTAGAATCATGTTTTGTTATTTTGCTTGTGTTATCATGAACTAATTTTTATTTCTAGAGGAAAGATGGAACAAAACTAGAAACCATGTGATGGAATTTATGAACTAAGCTATTTAAGTTTTTCATATTGTTCATTTGTATTGTTCTAATCTTAATTCTTTCAATTTATTGGCCATAATTTGAAAGATTTATATGTTTACAATTTATCACTCGGAAGAGGAAATTATGAACAAGAAAAGAGAAAAATACATCAATGGTATTTATAGAGTTCAGGAGAGTCTATAATGTTATCGAAGCCCATAAAGAATCTAGTGCTTGTTGTGTTATTTAATTGTAGATTGTTGATGGGGACGTTGCAATCCATTTTAAGATAATTAATATCTTCTTAACACTTGAGAGAGATAGTAGATAATTATAGGATTCATGGTTAATTAATAAGAAGGATTTTTATAATATAGCTACAAGAAATTATAAATGGTGGACAGTTGCGTGAAATCGAATCTCTAGATCTTTTATTCCATTGTTAATTGCTATAAATTGGTGTTACATTTAAATTCATTTTCAATTTAGTTATTCTTACAAACAAATCTTTTTAATGATTATTCTAAATAAAGTCGAGACTATTTTAATCACAAGTACTATATACATTTATATACACATTCCTCGTAAGATCGACACTTGTACTCAAAAATACATTTTACTATAACTTGACGTCGTGTGCTTGCGAGCAATCAAGAAAACACGCTACAACCACATTTCCAAAATCAACAAAATTTTCAAAATTATGCATCTTATGTTCCACAACCTAAAAGGAATTTGGAAGATACATTCAATTCTTTCATTGCAAAGCAAGAGTCTATCAATCCTCAAAATGCTCAAATTATGACATATTTGAAAGATACTCTTGCTAAATTTGCATCTGCATTTAATGTTCATGAAAAAGGTAAATTTCGTTTACATCCATAGCCTAATCCCAAGGATCATCATTCACAAACTGGAACTTCTGGAACTCAACCGATAGATCAGGTAAGATTTGTTATTACCCCTCGCAGTGGTAAGGTTGTGGAAAAATCAATTCTTGAACCTTGTGAAGATGAAGATAAATCAACTCCAAAGGGTAAGGAAGTGGAACCCATAACTTGCGAAGAGGATGATCAGCAGACAGTGTCACCACCATTCCCTCATGCATTGAAAGTTACAAAAAAGTAAAATTTGAATTCTAATATATATCATATTTTTAAACAAGTAAAAGTTAATATTCCTTTTTAGATGCAATAAAGCAGGTACCAGCATATGCAAAATTTTTGAAAGACTTGTGCACTGTGAAAAGAAAACTGAATGTGAAAAAAAAGCATTTTTAGCCGAACAAGTAAGTGTAATCATTCAAAATAACAATACTTTGAAATACAAAGACCCCGGTTGTCCTACTATTTCATGTATTATTGGAGAACGAAAGATTAAAAAAAACCTTGCTTGATCTTGAAGCTAGTGAGAATTTACTTCCATATTTAGTTTATCAAGAACTTGATCTAGGAGAGTTAAAACCTACTACGGTATCATTTTTACTTGTCGATAGATCTGTTAAAGTGCCAAGAGGTATGGTAGAAGACGTGTTGGTTCAAGTTGATAACTTTTTATATCCTGTCGATTTCATAGTTTTAGATATACAACCTATCGAAGCTTGTAATTCAATTACTGTAATTTTGGGTCGTCCATTTTTAGCAACTTCTAATGCTCTTATAAATTGCAGGAATGGAATAATGAAGTTGTCGCTTAATGTTTTTAATCTTTGTAAGCAACCCCACATGACAAATAAGATGAAAGTGAAGATGAAAATCTTATTGAAACTCTTGTGAAATAAAACGTTCGAGAAAGGAGTATTCGTGACTAATTAGGTATTTGTTCAATTCATACTGTTAACATTTTCAAAAGGTTTTGAAAATAATATAGATTACTTTTAAATATCGTTTAAAACTATTTTAAAGTAAAATAATTTTAGTCAGTTTTTAAATGACCTTCTTAGAACAGCTAGCTCTGATATCAATTGATGGATCGGTTCAGGCACCTGCGAGGGTGCTTCAAACACAATATTTCTCAATGAGCTGCAATAGCTCGTGTTCTAATAAAATGTATACACAGATGAATTAGATCGAGTTTGGTATCAAACCAAGTGGAAAACACTCGAAGTAATCATTCGTTAAGAAAAACTGAAATATTTTAAAAACTAATGACTCGTGTAAACTGATCGACTGAAATAAAAGGGATCAGTTCTGGCTTATATCAGTTCAGTTACGGACAGAACTGAACTGATATCAGCTGAACTGATCAAGTAGGTTAAGAACAAAAAAAAGCAGTTAAACAGAAATAACACAAGATATGTTTATGGATGTTCGGAAACTTCAACTGCTCATACGTCGCCCCTTCTACCACCTCGGGTAGGTTACACTAGAAGACTTTGATTAATTACAACAAGTGTAATATCCCACTCAGCTTAGGACTTAGTCTACTGCATAACTTGACTTCTAGTCTAGACTGAAGGCAACACCTTCCAGCCAATACTTTTTTAATGTCTGTGTGTCAAAGACTATGTACACATGTTTTTACGTCTTTGTGCAAGACCGAATTTGAGTGTTGGTGTGTGTTTGTGTGTGTGAGAACTGATCTCTGAAAACTACCCAAAAGTGTTCTCACACACCGAATGAAATTGTAATGCCCCGAAATTTAAAGGTCCGCGAAAACCACATTTATTTGAGTTATTAAATTCTTTGTATTTTAATAAATGTTTTAATTACATAAATTAATTATGTGGTGCATATTGGTATGTTTAAAATATATTTTTCTACATGGTTGCATTAAAATGTAATTTTAAAAGGTTATTTGAGTTTCGATCGAGGAATGGACACCGAGGGCTGAAAAATAGAAAATGTTTTTATTAAATAGGTGTTTTTAATTATTTAAAATTTGGAATATGCTTTTTATTATTTTTGAAAATAAGGAGTTTTGAGGTGATTTTATAAGCCGGGACATAATTTTTATCGGTGTTGGATTTTTAACAAAAATACGAACGTTTTGACAACCCGGCTATTTAATTTAGAACTATTTTTACCAAAATCATTTTTATAATTTAATTAAATCCTAATCTAGCTTTGATGGGCCTAATTGGTGTTTAAAGGGCCTAAGGCCTAATTAGTGGATTTTTATGTATTTAATATGTAAAACCTCACCCCAAATCCCTCACAAAATCGGACACACACTTTCAAGCACACCAAAACTCTCCCAAGCAAGAAAAACACACGGCACACACTATATTTTTGAAGGAAAAATTTGGTGGAAGCTTAGGGAGATTAAAGCCGCGGTTCTCGTCCGTTCTTCGCGATCGTCAACGGGTTTTTCGTGCGTTAAATACGCAAAGGCACGCCATATTCTCCTTTTTCTCATCATCACACCATATTATGTTTTTATGCATCAAAAAAATATGGAAGAACAAGTGACACTTGGTGTATTTTCGTTTTTGTGTGTCTCATGAAATTTTCATGCAAAGTTTTGATTCCCAAATCATGTTTTTATATGGTAAAAGGGCTGCCAAGATTTAAGGTATGATCACACATTGTTTTACACAAGTTTAGGGTCCTTGAAACACACCACAAAAGCTGCAACGTAAGTAATAAAAAAAAATGGAAACCAAATTGATAATATTGGTAGCATATGTAATCGGTTGAAAGAAAAGGGATACATGGCTTGGCTTTGGCTCGACCAAAGCTTGGCTAGGACGTGGTTGGGTCAGGAGAGGTGTCCTAGCCACGCTAGGACTCGAGATAGATGGCTAGGGAAGAGTCCAAGAGCACAAGGACTCTTCCCCAAGCAACCCGTGAAGAGACCAGCAAGCGTGGGGGCTGCGTGGCTGGGGTCAGGGGCTTAGGGCTAGGTTCTAGGGGTCCAGGTGGGTCCTTTAGGGTCTAAGGATGATGCACCAGGGTTGGGACATGGGCTGGTGTGGTGTGGTTCAGGGAGGCACGATCAAAACCTGGAAACGTGAGAATAGCTTGAGACGCACGCAGGCTGCTGGATTTTTCAGGAGGATGGTGCGTGGTTCATGGGCTCGGGCTGGGAGTGGCTCGGGTCTGGGGCTGGTCTAGGGGCAGTAATGGTCATGGGTGGTCGGTGGTTAGGCGGCTGGAGGTGTCCTAGTGGCACTAGGAATCTATAGGCGTGAGTTCCATGATAGTGCAGAATTGGTTCAAGTTCAGTAGGCTTTTTGAACGGGTTAGGGTCATGATTTTGGGCTGGGCTTGCACAGTAGGGTCCCTAGACGGGTTGGCTAGGTTTTGGTTCAAGGTGGCTCGGGCGTGGCTCGGGTAAATTAAGAGATGGCTCGGTGTGTTCGTCGAAGGGTCAAAAACGAGATTAATTAAGCCAAAATTGATCCAAGTGTCCACGGGGGTGGCTCATGACTTGGAAGGGTAGAATAAATCTTAAAAATGTTATGTTAAAAATTTGGGATCAAAATAACGAGTTTTGGATTTATTCGGGATTTAATCGGCGCACGAAACGTTAATTAACGAGTTAATTGAAACACCTGGTTTTAAGCTTCATAAAATTATGGAAAATTAGGTTTAAGCTTAAATAATTATTATAAGTCTAAGTTTTTAAATTGAGAATTTTATATTAAGGTTTGGTTTAATTCGGGATTAAAACGCATTAATACGTCACATTTAAAGATTAATTTAAAAGTCATTGAATTATGCTAAATAAAAATATGAGAAAATTCAAGTAAGTTTAAATAGTTATTTGGGATATGTTAGAGTTATTGGAATTAAGAAAAAGTCAAAAGCGTGAAATTTTACGTCTAGGGGTAAAACGATCATTTTACACCTAGAAATTAGTAAACGTCATGGCAGTGTCCTGAATGCTGTTTTATATGCTCATATGAATATTTGGAATGTTTATGAATTTTTATATGTTCAAATGTTATTTTAAATTTTCATGGATATGTATATGTTAAAATGTTATTTTTAAAACGTTTATGGATTTTATGGTTTAATTATGGACATTTAAAAGACATGTTGCATGGTTGGTTTAAAAGAAAAACGTTTTACGCATGTTTAATTTTTTTAAAGTTATGAGAATATGAAACGTTGAAGGAAGTGAAGTAATTGTGACTAATACGATGATATGTTGGAAATTTCGTGAGGGTTAAGGTCTCAGTAGGAGCCCGACGATCGTGTTTCCTTGGATACGGATATGTAGATGTATACGATGATATGTTAATACGTTAGGCCAAGGCCCAGTCGACGGGTGAGAGTGTCGCTGGTGTCCCCGCCGTCCAGTACTGTGGTTACATGTAGATGGATCCATCGCCCAACACGTAGACGTAGACATAGATGAACACGAAAGTCACAATTAACGATCTGAATTCAACGAAAGTAAAAAGGAATACGTATATGTTGATGATAATATGAATATGAATATGTTGAGGATGATATGATTAAGTTTACGAAAATGTTATTGTTTAAAGTTTTATGCATCATGAAAATATTTACGAAAATAATTAAGTTTATGCATCTTCATGAAAATGATATTTTAAGTACAAATATTTTTCACTGTTATATGTTAACTGTGTTACGTATTACTTGTTATCAAGGATATGACGTGTTGAGTCTTTAGACTCACTAGGTGTGATTGATGCAGGTGATTATGATAATGATTAATGGAGGTCTTGATGGTTGATCTGACTGGACTGAAGGTGCACATAACCCGAGGACCGACGCTAGTTTTCCGCATTAGTCATGATTTATAATTTTAAGTGATGTTAAAGATATTTTTTTACGACAATTTATGTATGAGTGGTTTTTGAGAGGTTATATTATGGACTATACTTTTCAAATGTTATTTTTAGATTTAGTAAAGTAATTGGTTGTTTTACTTTTAAAATGGTTCCAAAATATTTTATGATTCGGCCGATGCTATGTGAGATTTAAAAAAAAGAAAAAAAATTTCTAGTACTTTTAAAGCAAAAAAGGGCAGGACGTTTCAGAAATATTCTTCTAAAACTAAGCTTATAACACGTTGAAGTGTTCCCTATAGGCAGATTGTGTTTTACGAAGCTGATAAGACTTTTAGCGTATCCTTCTTCTTTACACACTCTTGTAGTTCGTGAGTCTTCATTGATCTTCATCTTCTATTTATAGGCGTGAAGTTAGATCGTACAGTGAGACTCAATTATGTATCTGTTCCTCAATATTTTTCTTGTACTTTCTGACAACCATTCTGAAACGTTTTGGCTTTAAACACTGATTCAACGTCTATTATTGTCCTTTGACTGCACAATTACTTTTGTAATTTTGTGCACAACTGGATTCCATTGAATAAGCTTGTCGAGTTTTGCAACTGATTGGTTCTAACTGATGTTCTGAACAGGTCATTTGAACTGATCTTCAGTTAGGCTGGTGAAATCAGTTGACTCGTAAATTTAACTGATTTCACTCTTTCAGTTGAACTGGTCAGCTGGGCTCTTCATCAGTTAAACACTTCATTAGCTGGCCAGGCTTCTGAAGGTCTTCTGCTGAACCCCCTATCAGCTGGACAATCAGTTGAACTTGTTTACGATTCATCAGTGGAGCTGATTCAGTTAGAATAATCAGTTCGTACTTTCTGTTTCCATTTTTCGATTGTTTCAATTACGTTCAGCTAACTGCACACTTAGGTAAGTTCATTAGTAACAAAATAACAAGTTTTGTTAACATCAAAATCAAGATTGCGAACATGAAATGTTCCAATAGAGTCAAAGTGTAGTGCTAGTTCGCAGATCCTCTATGTTGTCCTGGGTCAAAAAACTAACAGTGTACAATCATATTCCACTCGATAAGTGATAACCATTTGGAAAGTCTAAGGGAGGATTGTTAGTGCATCATCAAATAATCACTCATCTGCATGAACGGGCATCTCAATGCCCTTACTAATGAAATATGTCTTTTACTTCATAGACGTTTGTCTCAAATTAAAGCGACTTTTATACTTATTTTAGGTTTCTTATTCGACTAGAAACCTATTTATAATATACGACACTCTTCCTAATGAGTCCATTCGATCCTACGATCACCTACTCCATCAATTCGAAAACTTTGGGGGCGACGATCTTTTTTGTTTTGGATTTTCCTGGTTGTTTACATACAATGGAATAGTCCATTCTTTTGGTTGATTTTATAAATTAAATTTCGGGTACCTAGCACAACCCGAAAACTTCGGATATCTATAAGTTGGGTAGTTGATTTTTTTTTTTTTCAAATTTACAATAAAAATACTATCAAATATTTCGAATACCCAACAGAGGACAGTAAAAGAATTGAGTCTTCTCTTGAGTTTTTTGAGCCGGATCAAAAAATATTTGATTCAAAATCGATGTTTTCAAATTCGATTCGAACTCAAACATGTTATAACTATTTTTCAAACCAAACACATTATTTTATCTAATAATAAATGCTTGCTTTTATTTTTTTTATTAAATATGATTACTATTAGGGAAAATTTGCAATAAGTCCCTAAATCCAAATCCAATTTTATTCTAACTCTCTACACCTAAAAAAATTTCTTTAAACTCCCTAATATAATAGAAATGAAAAAAATACCCTTAGATGTGTTAAATTAAATTATTGATTTTACTGGGCCAGAAATGGTATCAGATCCTAGATAAAATTATTTCAAACATACAAATTTATTATTATTTTGTAATTAAATGTTTGAGGAGGATAATTTTAACAAAATAACATGAATCCAAACCCAGGTTCGAGATTAATTATTTGCAGGATTTATTCCAAAACTTTGGAATATTCGAAACAAAAAAATCTAATCAAGGTTAGATATCAAGAAAGTATGGGAATTTATCAGAGTTCTAAGGTAAACTTATGATTCAAAATAATAGGTTCCTAGAAATAATACCGGATTCCTTTAAACTTTTAGGATATCTTAAAGAAATTCAAAAGACAGTATAGAATTATGGCAATATGATGTATTTGTACCACAAAATGTGGATAAAATCTTTGAAACCAGGAAGAAATTCTTGGAATATGAAAGGATATTCGATCAAGAATTCAAAACCTAGAATAACAACGAAATTCTAGTAAAAGGATTTCAGAAGGAAGGTTACCACTATCTTTTGGTACTGAACTCTTATTACGTCAAAGAGAGAAGACCAAAGTGATATCAAAACCTTTATCTGAATAAGAAAAGCTGGTCAATCTAATCAAAACAGTTTCAGAGAAGAAATTAATCTGATGAAAACTTTAGAAAGGATTGTTCTAGAGGATCTCCAAAACCTTGCAGAATCTGTTGCAAATCTCAAGTTTGTAGATCTAAAGATGAAAACAACTGGGGTTGAACAACCTACCATAACCTGGTCATCTTCGCAGGAACCACCTTGAAAAAGTGGGGAATCTCATAATATAAATATGAGAGAATCCCAACAAGACTTTTACACTGGTGGAGAATCACACCCAGCGGGAACAAGGTCAAGGAAGAATCAAATTTCTTTGCACCAAACACCCTATTGGAAATCTGTTTTAGGACAAATACATCTTTATGGGGTTATGCTTAACCTAGATGTATTAGAATTCAAAAAAAGAGAAGATTTAATAGATGATTCGGTATCCGCTATGAGAATAGCAGCGGGCACACTTGATCTAAACAGAGAAGGATTCATTAGGCTTTTAAAAATGAGTCTTATAGGATCAGTTAAAATTTCTTGGGACATGACTTCGGTAGAAACCAAAGAATCAGCCCTAGCCGGAGAATCTTTTAGCGAGATATCTGGAAGAATGGCTACCATTTTTAAAGCACAATTTATAGGGGTAGACTATTTTAACAGTCAAGATACAAAGAAGAAAAAAAAATGCACTCAAGATCTGTACAGTCTTGAATTACATGATATGTGTTTAGTGGATGGATATATTATGTTGTTTACTAAATATAGATGGAATTCAAGGGTCGAAGAAGGTATAGCAAAGCATTTTTTCTTCGCCAAGATGCCAAGTCCCTGGAGAGAAATGCTAATAAGAGAATATGTCCCAGAAAATCCAAATACATTGGCACGAAGAGCCTCTTTCCTAAAATGAAAATTGGAAGGATGCTGTCATTTAGCAGCATTACAAATGAATTACAAACGATTAAGGGGTATTAATAAATATACTCCTTCGTGTTGTAAGAAAAATGATCTTCAAAAAATTATTGGAGGTAAATCAAAAAGGAAGAAAAGGAAAAGTTTTAAAACTTATCCTTATGGTAAAAGTGAGAAGTTCTTGGAAATCAAAAATAGTTTGGTCCAGACAAAAGGCCAGATCTTACAAATCTAGGCAAAGAAATGGACCATCAAGAAGTAGGACATCATCTCAAGTATCGAGTACTTCTCGAAGCACATGAAGAACACTTACAAAGAAAACTTTCAGAAGAGCTCATACTAAAACTAATGAAAGTTTTAAAGATTGAAATTGTTGTACATGTGGATCGAGAGGTCATATTTCGACCAACTGTCCAAAAAATGAAAAAAAAGATGATTTCGATCCAACCCGGATATTGAAGAAGAAATATATTATAAGGATCTTATTCAAGTATACGGGTTTTGGGATATTGCCTCAGACGAAAGTATATATGAAGAAGAATAAGTCTTAAGTCAGAAAGAATGTGATGGAACTGACTCAGAATCTGATTGAGGACGAGGTGTTTCGGTGAGAAAGACATGAGGATTTTTCTGTTTTCTTTTAGCCAGACAACTATATCCCATAACATGGTCCAAAGGATCATGACAAAAAATCCTAGTCTTCGGAGATATCAAGGATTTTTTGTAGGACATGTAGAAAAATTCTTAGGAAGTCTTGGCCTAAGAAACACAAAGCATCATCTAATCTATAAAGTTTTCAGAAGGGAAATGACAATTTTTATGGAACTTACAAGAAATATAATGGAGATGCAGTTAATTCTTTCCGAAAAAATTAAGGAGGAATTACAAAAACTCAAGATAGAAGTAGCACGAACTATGTACCGTACCGTATTTTTAACTACTTGAAATTTGCGGAAAATTTGTATTTCCATAAATATAAAATAAACTTTCAAAATGTGATCACCCATAATCCGTTCTCAAAAATATTTGCAACCCAACGTTAGGAATTTAAAATTTTGCTAAAGCATTTGTCTAAACATCATGATAGTAACCTAAAATCAAAGTATTTAAACATTGCGTAAATTCTTAAAATATGGCGGTCCTCGGGTTTAGCCTCCCGCTCAGTCCAAACCAGCTCACTGGCCCTCACCCTTTGTCTCGTCAAATTCATCATCACCTGCATTTATCAAGACTAGTGAATCTAAAGATAAAACATGTATAAACTGGAAGTAACGAGTAATACGTAATAAAACCACATTCATCTTTAAAATAGAGCATACATACTTGAAGCTTGAACTTACATACTTAAAAGCCTGAACATACATACATAATATAGACATGCCATCAACGTAAAGCTTTCTTATGGTAAATCAAAAAGGAAGAAAAGGAAAAGTTTTAGAACTCATCCTTATGGTAAAAGTGAAAGAAGTTCTTGGAAATCAAGAATAGTTTGGTCCAGAAAAAAGGCCAGATCTTACAAATCTAGGCAAAGAAATGGACCATCAAGAAGTAGGACATCATCTCAAGTATCAAGAACTTCTCGAAGCACAGGTAGAACACTTACAAAGAAAACTTTCAGAAAAGCTCATACTAAAACTAATGAAAGGTTAAAAGATTGCAATTGTTGTACATGTGGATCAAGGGGCCATATTTCGATCAACTGTCCAAAAAATGAAAAAAAAAAAGATGATTTCGATCCAACCCGGATATTGAAGAAGCAATAAATTATAAGGATCTTATTCAAGTATACGGGTTTGGCGATATTGTCTCAGACGAAAGTATATATGAAGAAAAATAAGTCTTAAGTCAGGAAGAATGTGATGGAACTGAATCAGTATCTGATTGAGGACGAGGTGTTTCGGTGAGAAAGACATGAGGATTTGTATGTTTTCTTTTAGCCAGACAACTATATCCCATAACATGGTCCAAAGGATCATGAGAAAAAATCCTAGTCTACGGAGATATCAAGGATTTTTTGTAGGACATGTAGAAAAATTCTTAGGAAATCTTGGCACGAAGAGCCTCTTTCCTAAAATGAAAATTGGCAGAATGCTGTCATTTAGCAGCATTACAAATGAATTACAAACGATTAAGGGGTATTAATAAATATACTCCTTCGTGTTGTAAGAAAAATGATCTTCAAACAATTATTGGAAGTAAATCAAATAGGAAGAAAAGGAAAAGTTTTAGAACTCATCCTTATGGTAAAAGTGAAAGAAGTTCTTGGAAATCAAAAATAGTTTGGTCCAGACAAAAGGCCAGATCTTACAAATCTAGGCAAAGAAATGGACCATCAAGAAGTAGGACATCATCTCAAGTATCGAGTACTTCTCGAAGCACAGGAAGAACACTTACAAAGAAAACTTTCAGAAGAGCTCATACTAAAACTAATGAAAGTTTTAAAGATTGCAATTGTTGTACATGTGGATCGAGAGGTCATATTTCGACCAACTGTCCAAAAAATGAAAAAAAAGATGATTTCGATCCAACATTGATATTGAAGAAGCAATATATTATAAGGATCTTATTCAAGTATACGGGTTTGGGGATATTGCCTCAGACGAAAGTATATATGAAGAAGAATAAGTCTTAAGTCAGGAAGAATGTGATGGAACTGAATCGGAATCTGATTGATGACGAGGTGTTTCGGTGAGAAAGACATGAGGATTTGTCTGTTTTCTTTTAGCTAGACAACTATATCCCATAACATGGTCCAAAGAATCGTGAGAAAAAATCCTAGTCTTCGGAGATATGAAGGATTTTTTGTAGGACATGTAGAAAAATTCTTAGGAAGTCATGGCACGAAGAGCCTCTTTCCTAAAATGAAATTTGGTAGAATGCTGTCATTTAGCAGCATTATAAATGAATTACAAACGATTATGTGGTATTAATAAATATACTCCTTCGTGTTGTAAGAAAAAGGATCTTCAAACAATTATTGGAAGTAAATCAAAAAGGAAGAAAAGGAAAAGTTTTAGAACTTATCCTTATGGTAAAAGTGAGAAGTTCTTGGAAATCAAAAATAGTTTGGTCCAGACAAAAGGCCAGATCTTACAAATCTAGGCAAAGAAATGGACCATCAAGAAGTAGGACATCATCTCAAGTATCGAGTACTTCTCGAAGCACATGAAGAACACTTACAAAGAAAACTTTCAGAAGAGCTCATACTAAAACTAATGAAAGTTTTAAAGATTGAAATTGTTGTACATGTGGATCGAGAGGTCATATTTCGACCAACTATCCAAAAAATGAAAAAAAAGATGATTTCGATCCAACCCGGATATTGAAGAAGAAATATATTATAAGGATCTTATTCAAGTATACGGGTTTTGGGATATTGCCTCAGACGAAAGTATATATGAAGAAGAATAAGTCTTAAGTCAGGAAGAATGTGATGGAACTGACTCAGAATCTGATTGAGGACGAGGTGTTTCGGTGAGAAAGACATGAGGATTTTTCTGTTTTCTTTTAGCCAGACAACTATATCCCATAACATGGTCCAAAGGATCATGACAAAAAATCCTAGTCTTCGGAGATATCAAGGATTTTTTGTAGGACATGTAGAAAAATTCTTAGGAAGTCTTGGCCTAAGAAACACAAAGCATCATCTAATCTATAAAGTTTTCAGAAGGGAAATGACAATTTTTATGGAACTTACAAGAAATATAATGGAGATGCAGTTAATTCTTTCCGAAAAAATTAAGGAGGAATTACAAAAACTCAAGATAGAAGTAGCACGAACTATGTACCGTACCGTATTTTTAACTACTTGAAATTTGCGGAAATTTTTTTTTTCCTTAAATATAAAATAATCTTTCAAAATGTGATCACCCATAATCCGTTCTCAAAAATATTTGCAACCCAACGTTAGGAATTTAAAATTTTGCTAAAGAATTTGTCTAAACATCATGATAGTAACATAAAATCAAAGTATTTAAACATTGCGTAAATTCTTAAAATATGGCGGTCCTCGGGTTTAGCCTCCCGCTCAGTCCAAACCAGCTCACTGGCCCTCACCCTTTGTCTCGTCAAATTCATCATCACCTGCATTTATCAAGACTAGTGAATCTAAAGATAAAACATGTATAAACTGGAAGTTACGAGTAATACGTAATAAAACCACATTCATCTTTAAAATAGAGCATACATACTTGAAGCTTGAACTTACATACTTAAAAGCCTGAACATACATACATAATATAGACATGCCATCAACGTAAAGCTTTCTTAAATATACTTGCATACTTGTACATATGTAAACTTCATCATTTTGCGTAGATGCATGTTTCAAAACAAGTTACCCATGCATAAATTCGTCTGATCAGACTAAACCACAGTACTGGGCTGGCAGGGAAGATCCACTGCCACATACATGAGATCCTCGTTCATAATTTAACGGGTGGATTGGTCCCTGGTCATAATTTACCGCTTTCCAATCCTGATCTAAACTCGTTCATAATTTAACGAGGTGGATTGGTCCCTGGTCATACTTTACCTGTAGAACCCGTAAATTAGACTACGTATAAGCCATGTATAATTTCTAGTATTTAAATTAAAATGATTTTTATGCATGAAAATTTAATTTCCTTTCTTTAAATTTAATTATTTTTCACATTAGTTTAATTGTTACCTTTTCGGTTAAATAAGTCAGGCCGAACTGGAGTTGGAGTTTCGTGATAAAACTTAATAGTAAGAAAACATTCCTAGAATTTATTTAGGAAAAAATAATGAGTTAATTTAATGTAAAAGGATGTTTAAAGAAAGTTTACGAATTTAACTAATTAATTAGAGATAAGTAGTAAATAAATTCTTTTGGGTTAAATGATTAATTAAAAAGCCTAAATTAAAATATGTGACCAATTGAGATAAGTTAATCTAGGCTTACTTTATTTAAGAAATTATAATTTAACATGATAGTAAATTTACCTTTAAGATTTAAGGATTTAGCCATGCATGCAAGATAATGTTATTCCTTAATTAATTTATTAATTCACTAAATATTTAATGGGTAGATAAAACTCTAAAGAATTAAAATACAAGATTTAAAAATATTCTTTCCTCCCATTTTATCAAAATTTCGGCCCCCTCCTTAATTGATTTAAAAATATTTGGCAACCCTTCACTTGATTCTTTCCTTATCCATTTTTGGGAGATAAATCCCTCTCCTCTTAGTTCCCCAATAATTATTAATTAAGCAATATTCCACCCCATTTATAAGCATAAATTCGGTCACCCCCTTCTTTTAAAAGATTTAAATTAGTTTGACAACTCATTCCTTGATTTACTTCTATAATCTTTCTTGGTAGATAAGTTCCCCTACTTTTAAATCACCAACAATTAAATAATTAAGCAATATTTTCTCTCTTGCTCCTAGACAAAATAATCGACCAAGTACACCCTTTAATTATCCTTCAAATATTTTGATATCATTCTTTTTTCCTTATCTCACAAATTCAAAGAAAGCAATATTTGATCTTGCCATTTTCTCCCATTTAATTAATAGACTTTCCTTCATAATTTCTCCTAACCATTCTCCCTCTCCCTTTCTTCGAAACTCAGAGCATATTCAGAGTAAAAATCGAGAGTGAGCTAGGGAAAAATAAGAGAGAAAAGAAGAACACTCCGTCTCCGCCGCGCCGCATCATCGTTTTGTTTGTTTTTCTTTCAAAACAAACCAATGCATGTTTATATTTTCTTTCACTCTTAAATCAAGTCATAATATCTTTTTTAAACATTTCATGATCATGATTCAATGAAGCAAAAACCGAAATTGTTCACGATATTTTTTTTGAAACATGTACAGATTTTTCTTGTCTTCCTTGTGCTCTTCACGGTTTCGGCTGTTTTGATGATTTCAGGTGGTTGGCTCGACCCTAGCTCCCAAGGCTGCACCTAGACACATACTATGGCGTGTTAGGATCATGTTGGTCCATTAGTTCAAGCCTCATTCATGCAAGAAGAGGAAAATGACAGCAGCTCTTCCCTAGTGTCATATGGAGTCTCGATTTCTTTTTTTTGCTGTCAAGTGGGATGTTTCTGATCTTGGCTGCCCTAGTGGCTATAGCCATGGTTAGAACATCTCCTTGGCATGTATAAGACGAGACCAAGTTGTCCTTTCAAGGCTTGGTCCCTGGTTGCATCGGTTTTCAAACAAAATAAAAACAGCCCCTTCGTTTTGAAAATTCTGGTTGTTGTTGTCTGTGTTGTGTTTCGAATTTATGGTGCCAAGTGGGTTGTGGTTGGCTTCTAGCCCTTAGCCATGACTCATGCAATACCTTAGCATGTCTAGCGTGGACCATGGTTAACCTCATAGCCATTGGATCCGGCGTCTGACAGCAAAAAAGCAAGACACCCCCCGCACGCGCAGATTTGGTTCTCGGGTGGAACGTGTGGCTAGTTTCGGTTGTTGCTTGAATTGTGGCTGGCCTAGGGCCCTTAGTCATGGTTCAAGCCACACCTTAGGATGTTGGTAAGAGACTCTGGTTGGTGGTTCAAGCCCCAATGGCCAATAGTCTCGAAAACGAAGCAAGGAAACGCACCAACAGCTGCTGTATTTTTCACAGCAACTGTACCAGCGGTTCAGAGGTGTGTTTCGGGTTCTTGGTTTGCTTTTAGCCCATGGCCTTAGACTGGACAGTACCTCATCAAGTTAGGAAGGTCATGTTTTTGTCCGTTTGTGATTCGGTTAAGTTTAGATGTCGTATGAGAATTTACGATGCAATGTGCCAAAATGACTCTCGAAAGAGCGTTTCATGTTTTTGGTCTCCATTCCACAAATTTCGAACTACTGAAATTTTTGGGGCATTATTTCATCCTTTTAGGTGCATTTTAATCAAAATGATGGTTCGGTGTTGGTTCGGGTTGGAACAGAGTCAGGACTTAAACACTAAGTCATTGGGCATAATTGTCTCGTTTTGGGTTCAATTACGAAGTTTTGGTCAAGTTAAGTTAGTTGCATGTTTTTCATGTTAGATTTAGGTCACAGTGAGCTTGGGAACGATCCAACCCTTTAGGTAAAATGATACATGACATTTAATTATATTACGTGCATAAAAATATTAAATGTTCATTTTTGAGATATATGCGATATTGCTTGTGGCCACTTCACGTTCATGGGATTGCAGCTATTCATGGGATTATTACTTCATCCGGTGGTCACTGACCGGTTCAGTTCATGTTCATGTATTGGTAGATCTCTACCGCCCAGTATACTGTGGTTTAGTCTGATCAGACGATTAATTTCAAGTTATGGGCCACTTGCGTAGAACATATTCTCAACAGAAAATAATGATACACTAGTTTATGACAGGGCTCTATCGAGCAACATTTCACTTATGATTTTCAGTTCAGTTATGCACGTATTTATAATTACTCATGACAAGATATTTTCACGTCACGCTTTACAATATGATATCTTTACACGGCATGAAATTTTTATGATATATTTACTTGTTATTTACGATATATGCCTGAGTCCTTAGACTCACTAGACTTGATTGTTGTAGATACTGATGAGGTAGGGGCCGAGGGCGGGGACCAGTGAGCTAGCTTGGGTCGGCAGTAGTAGGAACCCGAGGACCTCATTTATCAGTTTACTTATCATTATTATGCAAACTCATTTTTATCATGATGAATTATTTTAAGTTTTTGTTTTGAAATAGATATTTACTTCCGCTGCTATTTTGACATTTAAACTTTTATTCCGCTGTTACATTAAACGTTAAAACTTTTATTCAATGAGGCAAGTTATTTACCTTTAAAAAGAAAATTTCAAATTTTGCCACAAATTTTCAAATACGAATTTCGGGTCTCTACATTACCGCTTTCCAATCCCATACATAAGTTGGTCACAAGATATTTAGCATACCTCAAACTTAAAATTATTTTCTTTGCACGTCGAACATATTTACTTGGCGTTGAGAGATTCGTTGGATCTCGCTTGGGGCCACTGCTGCACATACTAACACATTATCAAGTGCTTAGCTTTCATACTTAGACGTACTACTCGTACTGAACCTCGAAGTAAATAAACGGCTTATGACATTCTAGATCACTCGAGACTTGACCTCGTTAAATCATCGTACTAACCCATGACATCGAACCCCAAAAAATCTCTAATGTGATGTGTGAACATTTCCAACAATAAAAGACGTGAAATCATTATTTGAACTTGAAAAGAAGTGGAAACCAAACACACTCACAGATGGGGCCGCGCTCGGGCGGTAACATATTACCGCTCGAGCGCCAGGTCTTCTGGAAACCTACAGTTGGACAGAAAGAGTGGCGCTCGGGCGGTAAAACATTACGCTCGGGCGCCGAGTGCACTGGACTGCGCGACTTAGAAGCTTATTTTCTCCAATTTCGATTACACAGACAGTGAACAACGCCTCGAGACCCATCCTAGGATACTATAACACTGACTCGAGCCCATTCAATTGTCCCAAAACATCCACGCATCACAAGTAGCACAATAAACCCGTGAACACGACTTTTGTGAACAAAACGATTTTGACGACTACTCAATCTCCCAAGTGCCTAACGACGTGAAACGAAACGTCAATAACCATCCCAACTTCATTAACAATATACCTAAATGCAGCACGATCACCCGTCGATCCCCAACAAACCCTGCTACCATAAAACTTCAAGAACACATCAATAACATAATTTCAGAAAAACACAGTTTGAGCAGTCCCGCGAAAAATACCATAACTCACTCAATTTTTATCCAAATATTTCGAATTTTATATTAAATCGAAGGTATTGAAAAGTTCTAAGTTTCATATGTTGAAAGTCTTCCTAGAAAAGGGACCGAAAAATTGCAGTATTTAAAAGAACAACAAAAACGTGATTTGAGATCCCAAAAATGGTTTCAAAAGCGATCCAAACATTTTTGCACAAACTTTTGCATAACATTCACATGGTTTTCATACAATAAACATCAAAGTATTCACTATGACAAGATCTATGTAGAAACGAAAGAATATACATGCCTTTTGATGATTTGAAATACCGAAACGACGATACCGAAGCGGGAAGGAAGCAGGGCATGATCCGGGACGACCGTGGAACGATTCCTTTGAAGAAATGTAATGCCCGAGATTTAATTATTATAATCAGACGTTGATTAATTAGCATGATTAAGGTTGTAAGAACTCAAATGAACCGTTATGCCGAGACCGAGCGTCGTTGCATAAGTAGCCAAGGATTTGGCCAGAACCCTCGGCGCTCGAGCGGTAGAAAAGCACCGCTCGAGCGCCAATGCATCGCAAAGTATTGTTCGGACAGAATGTCTGGCGCTCGAGCGGCAGAAAGTTACCGCTCGAGCGCCAATGTGTAATCGCCGAGGCTTGGACAGAAGGCTCCGCGCTCGAGCGGTAAAGATTGACCGCTCGAGCGTGAATCACGCAAAACGAGATTTCGCCACTTGCCTTCTTGCATGCATCGTATGTGTGTATATATATATATATGTATACTTCGAGATTTCTTCAGAAAGAAGAACGAAGGATTCGAGAAAGGTTTCGGAATAGGGTTGAAAATCCTTACGCCTTTTGTGAGAAATCCGTCCGTCTGATTTTGAATCCGACTTCAGTACTGTGTTCCTATCAACGCAGGCTACAACTGGACGTAAGTTTTGTTACGTTTAGACATGATTTGAATTTAAGATATTGTCAGAATTGAATATGAATCAGATATGAGGGTTCTACTACACTAGACAGTGTATAAGTGAAGTCAGATTAAAGAATAGACTGGTTATGCAATTGTTATGACTTTCAGAGTTGAATTGATTGAGATTACTATCAGAGTTGTGTTATGACTAATCTTATGTGTACAGATATTCAGATTATGAATTGTACTGGTATTGATTATAGATTCTGATATTATATTTGTGATGTGGAGATTGACGGGATATCAAGACTGTATTGTTATGCCGTCGAAACATCAGTTTATTTAGATTGATCAGATTGTGTATTGATCAGATTCAGTAGTGAATTAGATTGTGCCTTGTTCAGATATTGGTCAGATTATGTACTGAATTGAGTATTGATCAGAACAGGTTGTGTATTGAGTTATTCACTGATACAGCGTATTCAATATTGTCATTTCAGATTCGAGATGGACAGATTTGAATACAGGTCTTCGTCATCGTCAGCCCGGGACGACAAAGGTATAATTCATGTGATATTCGGGAAGCATAACTCAAATTAGATTAATTTGAGTTTCCCACTAAAATCACATACTAGATTATTGTTTATATTGTTACCTGGTTATGCTTTGATTATAGAATGGTATTCAAGCAGGTAAAATAATTGTGATATTCAGTTATGAATATGATTATACTTTGTTTACAGATTGTTATTCATTGCATTTAAGATAGGAAAGTCTTGACAGCCATTGTCAGACTTCTAGATGTTCGGTGTATCTCAGCTTAGGAGTAGCCATTACTCCTATTGCCAGCCGTTGATACAGCTCGGACCGAAGTCTAGGAATAAGACGTACAGTCGCCCCGAGTGGTTGGGTAGGTGACAGCCAGTGACGTCTTATTCACCCCGGGATCCCTAGAGTTATAGTTGAGTCGAGTCTAGACATGATTTGACTAGAACTGCATGCGTTTATGGATGTGGTTTCATAGACTATGGAACCTATTGTTATTACTTTCAGTCATGACAGCATGTTTCATGATTTAGACTATTTACATGCATGTTTATCTGATTTGAATTGC
The DNA here is from genome assembly GCF_022965805.1 of Primulina eburnea. NCBI lineage: Eukaryota > Viridiplantae > Streptophyta > Magnoliopsida > Lamiales > Gesneriaceae > Primulina > Primulina eburnea. Next base: position 23,761,777 of record NC_133107.1, on the reverse strand, counting down.
ATGTTTAGTTAGATTAGAATTCATAGATGATGAAATCTATTACTATTGTCTTTGCTTTTATTCATGACAGCATGTTCCATGAATCATTATGTGTATATGCATGTTTACCATGTTTTATACTGGGATTTATTCTCAACGGGGTTATCCGGCTGTTGTCTTGTTTTGTATGTGTGCATGACAACAGGTGGGGCTGGATCAGGGTCGAGATGACGATGAGAGAAGACGAGTTAGCGTGGTGATTCCGGACTTGTAGCAGACTTGGTTTATTACTTGAATTTAGTAATTGAACCTTAGACTTAGGTTGTACAGTGTTGTACTTTTCTACTGAACTGTAGTTTTTATACAGAGATGTATATTGTTTAGATTCCATTACCTTCCGCAGTTACATTTTAAAAAGAAAAAAATTTTAGACCCTGTTTATCAGAACTGATAATTAAATCCCAATAATGAGTAAGAAGATGATTAGCGTCCGGGTCCCCACAACAGGTGGAATCAGAGCCGATAGTTCCTTTAGACTTAGATTATCAGAGCGATAGATCCTTTAGGCTGAGATAGTCAAAGTTGATAGATTCTTTAGACTGAGATAAAAGAGAATGAGCGGGGTAGATTGAATTTTCTTTCCTTGCATGTGATTGCTAGCATGAGAATTATTTCAATGTTGAATTACATTGTGTGTGCTAGCATGATTTATTGTTTTCCCTATTACATGTTGTTGTTATCTGAGTTGATTGCAGCATGTAATTACTAAACCTGAATCAGAACCGAGTCTGGATCAGAGGTATATGATCAGAGGAGGGATGAGACAGAATGTATAGATTGGGTACTGATTTGTTTGATATCCAGATATACCGCCTCGGAGAATTCCAGAAAGGGGTAGTACTTCTTCTGAACAGATAGATGCATCAGAAACTCAGATAGAAGCAAAGTTGGCAGAACTTCAGTTATTTCAGCCGCCGATGTTGAGTGGTATCGAGACATCGGAAGATTGTCAGAACTGGTTGGATGACATAGAAATACTATTTTATTTAATTGCTTGTACAGAGGAACAGAAAGTTAAATTGGTATTTCTCCAATTACGAGGGGCTGCCAGAAGTTGGTGGGTTACCATGAAAGGAGTATTAACACAACGTGGTACTGTGATCACGTGGGAAGTATTCAGAGCTGAATTCTACCAAAGGTTTTTCTCCGTTTCGTATCGGGAGGACAAAAGAGCAGAATTTGAGAATTTGAGACAAGGCCTATTGAATATTGACGAATATGCTGCTAAATTCTCTATGCTACTGCATTTTGCTCCTCATTTGGCTGGAAATGAAGAAGCTGTAGTGAATCAGTTCGTCAGAGGATTGAATTCAGAAATAGTTGCATTGATGAACATGAAACAACCTTATCATTTTGCTGATGCGTTGAGTAAAGCAAGGAGGGCGGAGGCGAGTCTGATTAGACAATTGGGAAGATTGAGCGTGAAGCAATCCCAGACACAGCAATCCCCTCTCCGATTGGATCACGGCAGTACGAGTGGGAAGCAAGAGTTGCTGAAAGCTCGAAAGAAATCGTTCAAGAAATTAGGAGGTGGTTCCTCTAGTTCCAGTGGTTCTAGCCCGAGCTATACTGGGGTGTATTGCAGAACTTGTGGGGGGAGACATTCCACAGAGCAATGCTAGGGAGTGACTGGTACTTGCCATATCTGCAGACAACAGGGACACTTTGCTAGAGTCTGTCCCCAGAAGGGTCCGCGAAGATTTTAGAAAGCAGAGTCATTGGTGATAATGACAGAAGAACAGACCCAGAACATCTTAGGTACTATTTCTTTATGATTATATTGCATATGTATTGATATGTACTAAGGCATTTTTATGAGTATCTGTGATTGAGTAGCATGGAGATATGCTGTACCTATTGGGTTTGTTGTACTGTAGTATTACTTTCCTTGATGGTTGAGGAAAATGATGATATCTAAGATTTTTATGATATATATATACTACAGTAAGATAAGAATGAGGTGAGTAGATTGTGCTGTACTTGTGTATGATGATCTGATTTAATTGCATTACTGAAATTGTAAGGATGAACAAGTACAGAATTATTATAGATTCCCGTTAGGAAAGTATAAGATTCAGACCAGATATGGCTGAAGAGTAGAGATTTCACAGTAAGGATTCTAGATTTAGAATTCCTTTGATATCTGTGTGATATATGACTCGAGTATTACAGAAAGGAACAGATAGTATCCTTATGTATTCAGTAGATTTACTGAAATCGAGTCTAGCATTGACAGATATGTCAATAATGTATGAGTTGACTGATGTTGTCAGATAAGATTTCAGATTTGATTTATATCAGAAAGATAGATTCAGAATTGAATTACGATCTAGTATTGTTTGTCTGTTAGATTTAGTACAGAATGATATTGAATATTTAAAGATTTGTTGAATATTCAGAGAACGGAGATTATTGTATACAGAAATTAGTCAGATAAGAATTCCGCTTGAAACAGATTGTATTCAGAATATGCGATATCTGGAAGTAGTATACAGATTGATCTGATACAGTTTAGATTAGGATCAGTGACAGAGCACGATATCGATGTCAGAAAGATCAGAAATTTCAGAAAAGTCCGAGGTATAAGAACTTTATATTGTCTGATTTGGCAGATTATTTTATTCGACTGTTGTTTTATATCTGCTTGCGTATTATTATTGTTCTAAATCAGTATTCGAGACATCTTATATTGTTTTGGGGAGCATATTTGAATTGCAGATGAGATATAACAGTTGATCAGAATGACATGAAGATATTGACCAGAAATCGTTGTTTTATGAGTTCCCTGAACTCACTAGGTCGGTATAGGTTACTGCTATTTCGTATCTGGTTGGATATTACTGTTGTTTTGAATCCGTTTATGATACAGATTGTTATGAACCGTTGAGATTATATACAGTTCAATTGTATCCGAGTTAAATTCGCAAGTTACGGCAGTTCAGAAATGAAAGCAGAATATGTCAGAATGTTTCAGAATTGTAAAACAGAATTGACATTGAGAATCAGAGCCGAATACCAGGTAGGTATTTCTTCTTTAATTTATATTATTAACTGATTTAGTTGTGCCGAATCAGATATCACGAGTAGTGTCAGACATGCACAGTGATAGATTCAGTTTTCATTCGGATAGCAGACAGTTTTGATATAAAGAGATTAAATCAGTTGTAACAGAATTTGTATGGAAATGTTGGCAGAAATTGTACTGATATGTCTGACTTAATAACAGAATAGGCAGAAAGATAGGAATCAGAAGATTATTACAGAATTTGTATAATTCTGAATAGAAATGGGAGTGCATTTCTATGACTTTAGTAATGACATTACTGCCATTTTCTTCAGATAATAAGATAATATGATTATGATTGACAGATTGTTCAATCTATATCAATTAGTTGTACCAGATAACGTACAAACAGAACCAGATGACACAGATTGATGTCAGAAGAATGATCAGAGTCAACATAATGTTGAGATAGAGTAGATCAGAATGTGATTTTCTGGTTGATTTTGTACTTGTGATAGAGTGTATCATGAGTTTCTTCTTAGATTGTGTTACAACTGGCAGACAGTCAGAATGTATTGTACAGATCGTGAAAGATTTTGGTAGAGCTATATAGTGCTGGATGTTAGCACTAATGGATATGACTTATTATCACTGCGTGACAATACCTATCAGCTTATCAGATTGGTAATGAGATAGTTATAGTCAAGACAAGTTACAGTGAATACTATAGATTTCTATTTCTTTGGAAGAGAATTCGAAGGAAGATAAAGATAGTTCAGAATGAACAGATTTAAGAAACCAACATCGGATGATGATGATTGGTATTTGAGGTCTAGGATTGAATATGTCCTAGATCGAGAGCAACAGATTGCTGATAGTTGGCTGTGTGGAATTATTATACACTATGGATTGGTTTATACGGATGTTGTATAACCAATATGACAAGATTGATTCTGTCAGAGTTAGTTTAAGAACTATTATGACATAATAGTTCATAAAGTTTTATTCCAGATTTGACATCAGAGGTTGATACAAGAAAGAGATTTCAGAACGGGTTCATTGAGATGTGTTTTGATTTATACTCTGTTATACATTTCTTCTAATATATCTGAATTGAATGCTTGCGAGTTCGAGGACGAACTCAGATCTAAGAGGGGGAGAAATGTAATGCCCGAGATTTAATTATTATAATCAGACGTTGATTAATTAGCATGATTAAGGTTGTAAGAACTCAAATGAACCGTTATGCCGAGACCGAGCGTCGTTGCATAAGTAGCCAAGGATTTGGCCAGAACCCTCGGCGCTCGAGCGGTAGAAAAGCACCGCCCGAGCGCCAATGCATCGCAAAGTATTGTTCGGACAGAATGTCTGGCGCTCGAGCGGCAGAAAGTTACCGCTCGAGCGCCAGTGTGTAATCGCCGAGGCTTGGACAGAAGGCTCCGCGCTCGAGCGGTAAAGATTGACCGCTCGAGCGCGAATCATGCAAAACGAGATTTCGCCACTTGCCTTCTTGCATGCATCGTATGTGTGTATATATATATATATATATATGTATACTTCGAGATTTCTTCAGAAAGAAGAACGAAGGATTCGAGAAAGGTTTCGGAATAGGGTTGAAAATCCTTACGCCTTTTGTGAGAAATCCGTCCGTCTGATTTTGAATCCGACTTCAGTACTGTGTTCCTATCAACGCAGGCTACAACTGGACGTAAGTTTTGTTACGTTTAGACATGATTTGAATTTAAGATATTGTCAGAATTGAATATGAATCAGATATGAGGGTTCTACTACACTAGACAGTGTATAAGTGAAGTCAGATTAAAGAATAGACTGGTTATGCAATTGTTATGACTTTCAGAGTTGAATTGATTGAGATTACTATCAGAGTTGTGTTATGACTAATCTTATGTGTACAGATATTCAGATTATGAATTGTACTGGTATTGATTATAGATTCTGATATTATATTTGTGATGTGGAGATTGACGGGATATCAAGACTGTATTGTTATGCCGTCGAAACATCAGTTTATTTAGATTGATCAGATTGTGTATTGATCAGATTCAGTAGTGAATTAGATTGTGCCTTGTTCAGATATTGGTCAGATTATGTACTGAATTGAGTATTGATCAGAACAGGTTGTGTATTAAGTTATTCACTGATACAGCGTATTCAATATTGTCATTTCAGATTCGAGATGGACAGATTTGAATACAGGTCTTCGTCATCGTCAGACCGGGACGACAAAGGTATAATTCATGTGATATTCGGGAAGCATAACTCAAATTAGATTAATTTGAGTTTCCCACTAAAATCACATACTAGATTATTGTTTATATTGTTACCTGGTTATGCTTTGATTATAGAATGGTATTCAAGCAGGTAAAATAATTGTGATATTCAGTTATGAATATGATTATGCTTTGTTTACAGATTGTTATTCATTGCATTTAAGATAGGAAAGTCTTGACAGCCATTGTCAGACTTCTAGATGTTCGGTGTATCTCAGCTTAGGAGTAGCCATTACTCCTATTGCCAGCCGTTGATACAGCTCGGACCGAAGTCTAGGAATAAGACGTACAGTCGCCCCGAGTGGTTGGATAGGTGACAGCCAGTGACGTCTTATTCACCCCGGGATCCCTAGAGTTATAGTTGAGTCGAGTCTAGACATGATTTGACTAGAACTGCATGCGTTTATGGATGTGGTTTCATAGACTATGGAACCTATTGTTATTACTTTCAGTCATGACAGCATGTTTCATGATTTAGACTATTTACATGCATGTTTATCTGATTTGAATTGCATGTTTAGTTAGATTAGAATTCATAGATGATGAAATCTATTACTATTGTCTTTGCTTTTATTCATGACAGCATGTTCCATGAATCATTATGTGTATATGCATGTTTACCATGTTTTATACTGGGATTTATTCTCACCGGGGTTATCCGGCTGTTGTCTTGTTTTGTATGTGTGCATGACAACAGGTGGGGCTGGATCAGGGTCGAGATGACGATGAGAGAAGACAAGTTAGCGTGGTGATTCCGGACTTGTAGCAGACTTGGTTTATTACTTGAATTTAGTAATTGAACCTTAGACTTAGGTTGTACAGTGTTGTACTTTTCTACTGAACTGTAGTTTTTATACAGAGATGTATATTGTTTAGATTCCATTACCTTCCGCAGTTACATTTTAAAAAGAAAAAATTTTTAGACCCTGTTTATCAGAACTGATAATTAAATCCCAATAATGAGTAAGAAGATGATTAGCGTCCGGGTCCCCACAAGAAAACTCAACGAAAATATGCTGAAATCTGAAGGGGAGGGGCGGCTGCTCTCTAGCAAAGAACCCTAGGTTTTTTGCTCTCAAATTCTGAAAATAACATGTGTAGGTGTGTGTTGTGTGTTTTGGTGTGTGTAAAAATGTAAGTGTGTGTGAGTGTGTGTAACGTGTTTATGTGTGTGTGTTTTAATTAGGATAAATTATTGCTAAATTAACTAATTAAAATACTAATAAAAAGGTTAACTCACACAAATTTTAAACAAACTCCTCAATTAAAATAATACACACTAATTTTATAAAATTCTCTTTTTAACAAAATATAATGCACAAAGCTAACTTTAAAATTTTAAAAATTCTAAACTCATTAAATACATAATTCAGGCTTTAAAATGCTTAAACTTATTAAATTAATTAATATTCCCCCAACCTTAACTTAAAATAAAATACCACGTTTTAAAATTGTCAAACTCGTCGCCGGTCTATTTTCCTCGATCCCCATCGAATAATCGTCTGAAACATGAAACTCAAGAAAACATGTAACGTGCATCACATAAGCATAATTAATTTGAAATAATGCATTTAAATAAATCATGCATCGCTATAAATCATTTTAAACTTAAATAAATAAGTTAACAATTAAATAAATGCATGAGTTCTACATGTACTGAATTTGAGCTCAACAAACTATGTCCTAGATTCATATAGGAGCAATCCAGATTATGATAAAAGCTACCTTTAAGGAAATTATATTCACCTATTGATATTGCTATATACGATAAAAATGGGTAACCTTCAAAATTCAATACTGAAAACAATCTCAGGAAATCTCTACGCGGGAAAAATTGTAGGAGTAATTTATCCAAAGATTGCTTACAATCTGGCGGATCGAGATTTCAGCCAAGCTTTGACGTTGCACAAGAACTTCAAAGAAAAAATACTGATGAAAGAGGGTAATAGACCGTATTCTATTACCTATCAGATTTCATATGCTCTATCTAACACATCATTCGGAATTGTTTATTAGAAATGAGTTCGTTGAAATACTTGAGATATTTGGAAAAGTTTCCCTCACAATTTATCCAGAAAGATTTGAGTTTCCCTTAATATAGGAAACATATATTCAAACAAAAGAGAAACCGATTCTACAGAGGAATCAAAGTCTCGTATTGGAATCAAGAAGACTATCTTTTTAGGGAGATAGAATTACTAGCTACAGGTGAGGAAAAACATTTGCCCAAGAAACCCAACAGGCATTAAAGAGATTTTTAACAATAGGAAAGCTTCGATGTCTAGAAGGGTGAAAGGAAGTAAAAATATTATTTGATATTACGAAGTAAAATAATCAATTTTCTTGTAATACCATATACTATTTAGAACAACCTATGATAGGAACTTACCAAGGAATTATTAATATCGGAGAATTGGAAGTTCATATCAAAGGAATTCCAGGAAAAAAACCAGATCGATTGGTTCTTGAGATAGAGTTTCTCGAGGAACATAAACTTGGAAACGTCTAGAACATAGAATGGAGTTTATGGCTGAAGATAGGATGTGGAAAACCCAATGACCACAAGCTTATTCTCGATATACATTCTAGTAGGAATGTTATACTAACAATATAAAGCAGAATACTTTTCGGCGTATATTGATTCAGGAGCTGGAAGCTGTACATCAAAAAAAAGAGTTTTTCAAATAATTTGGTAGAAGAATTACATAATATTGTTGGAAGATATTTTTCCAAAAGAATCTTAATCTTATGTAAAAATATTAAGATGACTGAAATCGTGATTGGAAGTATTGGACCAAAGCCTTTGTATAAGGAAAAAATACTACCGATTTATTTTCATGATACATGAGCTGACATTCTGCTAAGAAATAATTTCCTACAAATGTTTAAATCTTACACACGAGAAAGAGACTAGATGATTAGTGTTCACAACAACTGGGTTCACAAAATCATAGTCCAGCGAATAAGAGAGGCATTTTACAGAAAATTGTCAATTCAGTTCCGCAGCAAACGTGGTGGTGAAGAAAACTACTGAACCCAAAAATAAAAGATTCTAGACAATTTGGAGAAACAATGCTCCAATTAAGAGCATATAAGCAACTCCGACCCGAAGAAATAGAATACCTCAAGATTGCTCTACACCTGAATGAGGTAGTGTTTGAGTAAAAGGTATCATAAGAAGATGTAAAGAAGAGGATCAAAGAAAATTACAATGAAGATCCCTTGGCATGGTGGGATAAAAATCAACTCAAAGTCTGCCTTAAAATCAAGGAAAAAAAGAGCATGAATTTGTCTGATGCAAGCCTATCCCAATGAACATAATTGATCAAAGAGATATGCAAATTATAATCAAAGAACATCTGGACCTTTTTTTGATCAAAGCAAGAATTTCACCATATAGCAGTCTAGTATTTCTTGTAAAAAATAATAGTGAGATAAAAAAAGGAACAAACCTAGACTAATTATTACTTACCAAGAAATGAATAAGATTCTGGAGTTTGATGGGTATTTATACCTAGTAGAGAACATCTAATTAGTTGCATATGCAATGAAAAGATATTCTCAAAATTTGATTGTAAATCTGGTTTTTATCAGATCGGATGTAGGAAGAAAGCAAGAAATTCACGTGAAACGTCCACTACTCGTTTTCTTAAACGTGCTAGAAATTTTTTTTCTTCCTTAATCTCCATAATTCAAAATATACATACTTTAAAATTACCTTGACACCATTTTGAAATTAAAACAACCAATTAGCATTTAAAAATTCAAAGGAAAATAGTTTAAATCGTAAAATCGTCAAACGTTCTACCAAACCTCAAAACATTATTTGAAAAGTATAGTACATACTATAACCTCTCGAAAACCTCTCATAACATTAATAAAAAGTCGTAAAAATATCTTTAACATAATCTTAAAATCATAAACTAGTGCGAAAAACTAGTGTCCGTCCTCAAGTTATGTGTACCTTCGGTCCAGCAAAGTCAACTATCAAGACCTCCATTAACATTATTATCATAATCACCTGCATCAATCACACATACTGAGTCTAAAGACTCAATACACCATAATCTTGATAACAATAATATGTACTAGTTTTTTTTTTTTTTTTGTAAAATTTGAAACTTGCAAGTTTAAAATTCTCAACATTTCCAAAATCTAAAAATTAATTTAACATTTAAAATCTCAAGTGCATTAAATCCTTAAATCGTCAATTAACAAAAAGCCTACGTCAACTATCAACATGATCAACCCTAACTTCAAGATAAAGCATAAAAATATCTAATTAAATTATTTACAAAATCTTTAAAATTTCAACTATCAAGCTAATGCGGAAAATAAATGTCTCTCGAGAGTGTACTATCGGATTCAATCCACTCAAGAGTCAGCGCCTCCCTCAAACTCGTCATCACCTATAACATTTAAATCTAGTGAGTCTAATGACTCATCTCGTTATAAATATGAGTAAAAAATGATACATATACAAGTACAAGTATTAAAAAAATCATATTTTTATTGAAAATAAGCTTGTAATCGTAAAACTTTCCATCATCATATATCATTTTGGTGAAGTTTGATAATTGAAAGTAAATAGATGTATCCTCTGGTCGATTGATCAGTCTTAAATCATCATTGCGCATGGGGATGGGAACTAGGCACCGACGTAAATGGAAATACGATCGTTGGACTCCCTATGAGGTCTTCTTCCGTAAACGGGCTTCCTCTGAGGCCTTCTCCCTCACGATATTCCTAAACATCATATATCATATCCTTTATGTCACAGTCAATTCACACAGTTCAAAATATTTTTCCTTTTCTTTCTAATCATAAAATATCAAGTCCTTTGCACATTTGAAAAATAACATTTTAACAGTAAAAATTAAACAGCTTTATCATAAATCATAAAATCTCATATTTTCATCGTAAACATTTAAATATATAATTTTATCATGTGTTATGATTCTTCGGGACACTGCCAGACCTTTCGTACTACCCGAGACGTAAAATGACTATTTTACCCTTGGACCCTAAAATTCTCGATTTTGACTTTTCTCACTTTTATTGACTCGAGACTATCCCGAATAATTTTTTAAACTTAAATTTATTTTTTTTTATATTTTTATTTATCGTAACTCAGGCTTGTTTAATTTAATTCCTTAATTTACTAAGCCGTGAAGCGTTTTAACCCCAGATTAATCCCAACTTTAATATTTCTTCTCAAACTTTAAAAGTCGACTTTTCATAACTAAAAGACCCACGTGAACCATGAACCGACCCTCCGTTGACCATGATTCGACTTATATATATATATGCATTAGTTTTTATAAGTCATGAAAATATGAAAAGTTGAAGGAGAGGAAGTGATTGTGACAAATATGATGATACAATGATAAGATTGGAGATATCGAGAGGGAAAAAACCCTAGAGGGAACCGTTTATGGGAGAAGGTGAATGGGATCTATTAAGGTGTCCTAATACGCAACGGAAGTTTAAAAATGTTTTTCAACAAGAAAACCGAGCACCCTAAGCCTATAATGTGTAGCAAATACAAAAACACCAAAATGTCATACATAGGGTGTTTAGAGTTTTGCCTATCAATCACAAGGATTGATATTATGGCTCCAACTAAGGTGTAAATACCTTAGCTCTTGAATGGATGACAATCTGCAAGCCTCTTTTTCTTCAAAATTATGCCCACCACTTGCAAGCTAGAACCCCTCTTATTTTGCACTAGAAAAATAAAAGGATTTTTCAATGAGAAGTATTTTCTTTCCTCAACAATTGAAGAAGAAAAATTGGGAGAATTTTTGAGTAAAATTTCGGCCAAGTGAAGTTGGAGTGAAGTGGAGGATGGGTTGTCTTGGTTGTGGAAAAAGCAAAAGCAAAAAGTTGCATGTGCATTCCATGCATGCCATGGACTCAAAAGTTATCTCCAACCCTTCACCTCTCTAGCATGCTTTTTAAGTGGGCTTGTAACATGTACAAAGCCCATGGACTTTATTTAAATGTCTCAAACACATTTGAGTCCATTTAAAACTTTACTTGATTTTACTCAAACCCACTAGTTTAATAATTAATTCTAATTGGGCTCTACAAGGCACAATATTGTTTAGTTAATCCAACAATTGAATTAATTTAATTATTTGGACTCTACTATATCCACTAGTGTTTAATTAATTCAACACTTGAATTAATTTAATTTAGTCCATAATAATGTTTATGAAAATCACAATTTCTAAATACATTATTTGTTTGGCCAACTTTTAATCTACGAACACTTCCTCAAATTAAAAGTTACATTCTCCTTATAGAAGTCATACTTCTATTTATTTACGCTTATAAACTCCTTTATAATCCGTTTAATATATTGAACTATTTAACTTCTCAACGGGATCTAGAAAGCTAATACTTGTGTGGCCCTCAATGGTTCATTGATATAACTAGCCGTAGGTTCACATCTCCATGTGATTTGGACTAAACATGTCTTTATATGAGCATACTCCAATTGCTCCATTATTAATTATCAACTCCTTGATAACAAGAACGTTAGAACTCAAGTATGATAGTATCCAACCAATCATGTTAAACGCCTAGCAGCATCGCTTACAAGATTCCCTAGGTATCAAATGATAGTGTCTACAAGAACATTCAATGATGGTTAGCGTACATTACGGTCCCTTCAACTCATATATCCCGAACAATTCGACAACCATTGGTATATCGAGAGTTATCAATGAATCGATACTATGTGTCATGTCATAGTTGCATCGATGGTGTAATCTAAGAAACCTCTTTCTTAATTACAACCATACTCTGATCAGAGATTTCAAACTACATACACATGAGATCACATAGGATATCCATACCCAAAGGAAAGCGTTAAATCCCCGACCACAATGCATCGACTCCTATATGTTTCGACAAAACACCAACCTTGCCACCTAATGACCCCATGAGAGTCGGTAAATAAGTCAAAGTGTAATGCTAGCTCATAGAGTCACAATGTCGTCCTGGGTCATAAGGACTAATGGTGTACAACCATAAACTAGGACGTTTCCACTCGATAAGTGAGAACCACTTGGAAAGTCCTTTATGGAGGGTTGTTCAGTGCACTCTACCAGGAGCACCTATCTGTATGCTCGGACATCACAATGTCCCCTACCAATGAAACATGGTACTCTCATCGCAGATACTAGTCTCGAACTCGAGCGCCTATATCCTTCTCAGCGGCGGCTGAATCAACTAGGAACTGTTTAGAATATTCAATATTGCAAATATGAGTTTCATGATACTAATCATATGAGCATCTCATATTCTTTCTGCTATTTGTATATTCAAGGACTTTATCTATGCAACTAGCATGAGTATACAGACAAAGAAGTGCCAAAACAATAATTTCAAATATGATTAAAATAAAGACTGTTTATACATAGAGTTTCATTGTGAACACTCGGCCAACATTTGGCTCAACGTGCACCTACTCTAACAATCTCCCACTTGCACTAGATCCAACTACCCATATGCTTCAAACCCATTGACTCGCGATGCTTCTCGAATAATTGTCCAGGTAAAGGCTTAGTTAGCGGATCAGCAACATTATCTGCGGAGCTGACTTTTTCAATCGAGACATCTCATCTTTCCATAATCTCTCGGAGGATGTGGTACTTTCTCAATACATGTTTGGACTTCTGATGAGACCTTGGCTCCTTTGCTTGAGAAATGGCTCCCGTGTTGTCACAAAACACCGGGACAGGAGCAACTCCAATAGGAATGACGCCCAACTCTTGGACGAAATTCCTTATCCAAACAGCCTCCTTTGCTGCAGCTGATGCAGCAATGTATTCTGCCTCAGTGGTGGAATCCGCTGTACTGTCTTGCTTGGAAATCTTCCAAGAGACAGCAGCATCATTGAGCATGAATATGAACCCAGAGGTTGATTTCGAGTCATCGATATCGCTATGGACGCTAGAGTTGGTATAGCCTTCCAATTTCAGTTCTCCACCCCCATAGACCAAGAACAATTTATTGGTCCTTCTCAAATACTTAAGGATGTCTTTCACAGCTTTCCAATGTGGAAGACCAGGGTTCGATGGATATCTACTCACTACACTTAGTGCGAAAGCCACGTCAGTATGTGTAGATATCATCCCATACATGATGCTACCAATCGCAGATGCATACGAAATGCGTGTCATCGTCGCTATCTCTGCATCAGTCTTGGGAGACATAGACTTGGATAGAGAAATGCCATGACACATTGGTAGATGTCCTATCTTGGACTCATCCATCGAGAACCTCTTCACGATGGTATCAATTTATGTGGACTGGGTGAGACCAAGAAATCTTCTTGATCTAACTCTATTGATCTGTATTCCCAATACAAAAGACGCTTTACCCAAGTCCTGCATCGAGAACTTACTTGCTAACCATATTTTAGTTGATTGCAACATTTCTACATCATTCCCAGTGAGTAGAATGTCATCAACATAAAGCACCAGGAATGTCACAGCACTCCCACTGACCTTCTTATACACACAGGGTTCCTCAGGATTCTTAGTAAAACAAAATCTTAGATTTTACTATCGAATCTAAGGTTCCAACTCCTAGATGCCTGCTTTAGACCATAAATAGATCTCTGAAGTTTGCATACCATATGCTCACTTTCGACAGATGTAAACCCTTCAGGTTGAGACATGTAAATCTCTTCATTAATATCCCCATTAAGAAAGGCTATCTTGACATCCATATGCCATATCTCATAGTCGTACCATCCAGCTATGGCTAGCAATATCCTTATGGACTTGAACATTGCAACTGGAGAAAAGGTTTCCTCAAAGTCAACTCCTTGTATTTGAGTATATCCTTTTGCTACCAATCGTGCCTTGAAGGTCAATACCTTCCCATCCGCCCCAAGTTTCCTCTTCTAAATCCATTTACACCCTATGGGAACAATTCTCTCAGGTGGATCCACGAGATTCCACAATTGGTTCAAATGCATGGAATTCATCTCAAATTCCATTGCTTCAAGCCATTTGGATGAATTGACATCAAATAATGCTTCCTTGAAGGTCCTTGGATCACATCCATGGTTAGGCTCATCATGGTCCTCTTCAAAAAGCAGACCATACCTCATAGGTGGTCTCGAGACTCTCTCGGATCTTCTAGGAGCTTGTATCTCCTCTCTTGGCTCTTCGGGTGTGGGTTCTATAATTGTGGGTGTCTCTCGAACCTCTTCGAGTTCTATCATCTCCCCTTTTCTATCCAATAGAAATTCATTTTCTAAAAAGATTGCACTCCTAGAAACAAACACCTTTGTTTCTTGGGGATGATATAAATAGTATCCAACAGAATTCTTTGGATATCCCACAAAATAAAATAAAATGGATCGACTATCCAATTTATCTCCCACTACCTGCTTCACATAAGCAGGGCACCCCCATATTCGAAGATAAGAATATTTGGGAGGCTTACCCATCCATATCTCATATGGTGTCTTGTCAACTACCTTTGAATGGACATTGTTCAACAACAGTACCGTTGTCTCAAGTGCATATCCCCAAAAAGATGGCGGCAACTCCATGAACCCCATCATAGACCGAACCATGTCCATCAAAGTTCAGTTATGACGCTCTGAAAAACCATTCAACTGTGGTGTAGCGGGCGGAGTCCACTGCGAGAGAATCTCATTCTCCCTAAGATACTTTTGGAACTCGGCACTCAAGTACTCACCACCTCGATCCGATTGAAGTGTCTTGATGCTTCGTCCCAACTGTTTCTCTGCTTCACTTCTGAATTCTTTGAACCTTTCAAAGGCTTCAGACTAGTATTTCATCAAATACACATACCCATACCTCGAAATGTCATCGGTAAAGGTGATGAAGTAGGCATGTACATGCTTAGTGGTGATGCTAAGAGGACCACACACATCGGTATGGATCAAACCCAATAACCCTTTGGCTCGCTCCACAAGGCCCTTAAAGGGAATTTTGGTCATTTTTCCTTTTAGACAGGATTTGCAAGTCGTGATAGCATTAATATCAGACATATCAAACATGCCTACTCCCACTAGCTTGTTCATCCTTCTTAGGGAAATATGTCCTAATCGAGCATGCCACAATTGTGTCGAATTTAGAGTATTTTGTTTTCGCTTGTTTTTTGTTGTTATTGCTTAGACATTGTTTAGTGGAATATCTTTCAATTTTAAGGTGTACAGATCGTTTTCAAGTTCTCCAGTACAAATTAAACATTCATTCTTGTAAATGTTGCAAACACCTTTGCTAAATAAACAAGAAAATCCATCTTTATCAAGCATAGAAATAGAAATAATGTTGTTCAGCAAATCTGGTACAAACAAAACATCTCTCAAAATTAACTTAAAATCATTGTTCAAAAGCAAGTAAATATCTCCTATGGCCTTAGTAGCAACTCTTGCTCCATTTCCCATCCTCAAGAAGGTCTCACCTTTCCTAAGCCTCCTACTTCTTCCAATCACCTGCAAATCATTACAGAGATGTGAGCCACAGCCGGTATCCAATACCCAAGAAGTAGAGTTAATTGAAATGTTTACTTCAGTATAGATCATACCGTATCTAGAACTCTTCCGGACAAGATATTCCTTGCAGTTACGCCTCCAATGTCCAGGCTTCTTGCAGTGATGACAGATGTCAAAAGCCTTTTCAACCTTCACTGGTATGGCTGCCATAACGGGACTCAGAGATTACCTCTTCAAGGGCACGTTCTTCTTGGGACATTGGAAAGAACACTTCTTTCCCTTCCCATGTGGGCCAGTCTTCGCACCAGATGAAGAACCCACATAAAGAACCGACTTCTCTTTCTTGATAGTGGATTCAAACGTCCAAGCATATCCACCAACTCCTTAAGGGTCGGCTCCATCTTGTTCATGTTGAAGTTCACCACAAAAGGATCAAATGAGCTCGGCAGCGACAAAAGCAACACGTCGGTGGTCAACTCCGACGGCAACATCAGATCCATGCCAATGAACTTGTCCACAAGCTTAATCAACTTAAGGCTATGCTCATGGACCGAGGCCCCATCTCGCATGCGCAAAGTGATCACCTCCTTGAC
This sequence comes from Primulina eburnea, assembly GCF_022965805.1. Lineage (NCBI taxonomy): Eukaryota > Viridiplantae > Streptophyta > Magnoliopsida > Lamiales > Gesneriaceae > Primulina > Primulina eburnea. Next base: position 23,745,361 of record NC_133107.1, on the reverse strand, counting down.
GGTAGCATGCCTAAGACGTCGAGTCTTCTCACCAAAGAGGTCCTTGAGATGCAAATGAATGTCAGCAGCACTCTTTGCATCCTCAAAACTCCTCTGCAGCTCATCATTTATAGAAGCCTGCATATAACACCTGGCTTTCAAGTCATGGTCACACCAATCCTTGTAAGTCTGCAATCCTCTGGAGTGCAGCTAGTCGGAGCCTCAACAGGGGACGACTCAGTTAGTGTATATGCTATCCTTTCCGAATTCAAGACGATCTTTAGGTTTCTTATCCAAGTGAGGTAACTAGGTCCGGTTAATATGTTTTTTTCGAGTATTGCAGATAATGGAATGGTAATCGAAGACATTGTCAAAAATTGTACTGAAAAGTAAAACAGATAAATGTTAATGACTATTTTAATATATTTAGTAAGATATAAAGTATGGACTTTTACTTTATAAATTTTCGCTCCTACTGTTTTGACATTTTTCACTACCTTCTAGTGAAAACGGGAAACTCTTTTCCTCAGAAGGTACGCAAGGTCCAATTAGCAAATTATGATCCCGAATAATATCAGCCAATCACAATTCCTAAAAAGTAGTTTCCAATTGCATCTGCATGCAACCCTCTACGTAAAATTTTGGCTCACGTTTGATTAGGACCCAATAATATGACGTCGTTCATCTTTACATGTCAAGCCTTAACCATCGATGTTGAACCTTAATGGACGGTCGCCATGAGTTCCCTCAATAATATGGGCCGAAATCATGGGAGTTCCACGTAGTTCACATCACCATGTCAATGGATGTCACAGCTTTCCGGCAGCAAGGGCCCCCCCAATAATATGAGCCGAGCCTCGAGCACGGGTAGCGTTCATCATGCACCCATTGTCGATGGAAGACTTGAAAATTATAAACAACTTTATAAGTCTCCTTTTCGGGCTTGATATTAATTTTGAATCTTATTCAAAATGAGGGTTTTTAATTTTGAAAGGTCTCATCATTAATTTTATTTAAAATATCGCCATGTTTGTTCGTATGTTTGTTGGATTCATGCAACTTTGTTATTATCATAATAATAACGTACATACTCATTATTTATAATATATCATGCATATATTATAAACAGTAAACAAAACAAGGATGATCAATCGTCCCAAAACTAATGGCCCGTGTGAGCTAAACACGGGCCTAGGTCCAATCCAAGGGAAATGCATGGGATGAAAATGCAACTATTATATTAGCCTCCAATATTTGCATGTCTTCGATCTTCATAATCATCAAGGCCACCATCTTCCAATCTTGATCTTTTACTATACTAATATTTACAAATAAATATCCATGGCAAATAGGGATACATCTCATGGGATGGGAACATGCCATAAACCAAGCCCACTTTAAATTTGATAATTATTACAATCATTCAACACAAAATACCCTAACATACACCTAGCAAATTATGCTTGGGCTTTTGATCATCCTTCATGCATAATATCACATATCATACACAATCCATTAATTATCACAATAATTAATTGATCCAATATTATATATCTTGATCCAATCACTAACCGCCACGTTTATAAACTAAATTAACAAAGTATACAAACTCCTTTGTCTACTTTCTAATTAATTTATTTATAACCAAATTTTTTGTAAATCACAATTTACTATAAATAATTAAAGTCCAACTTCAATTATTTATTTCACTGAATGTACAACTTTTGTGGATTTAAACTTAAGGGCCCAAAAAAATCAATTTTCACCAAAAAACATTTTGACCCATTTAAATTCACAAATTGTATTAGCTGTGGGGACCCGGGCTCTAACTCAATTCTTTTGGGATTTAATTGGATCTTTGTTCGAAAATGTGGGTCAAAATTTTGCTTTTAACATTAATTCGAATGTATAATAAAAGCATGACATATATTTATAATAATTAAACAACATCAGAAACATACAAGTCTGTCTAGTACAACGATACAACTAATGTTCGAATCTCAAATACAAGTAGTTTAGATCTAGACAAAAACTACTAGTAATCTGCTGCTACACCCGGCATCACCACGCTATCAACTCTCTCTTCCTCGTCGTGACCCTGATCCTGCCCCACCTGTTGCCATGCACACATACAGACACGACAACAGCCGGATAACTCCTGTGAGAACATATCCCAGTATAAAACATGGATGCATGCAATGTAATAATCATGTACAAAAGCATAGCATATATCAAGCAACATGGATGCAAATCTAAACATGTAGAAGAATACAAATCTGTATTCAACATTTAACTCTTGACTCGACTCATTTCTAATCTAGGGATCCCGGTGTGAATAAGACGGTCTGTTACCTACCCAACCACTCGGGGCAACGGTACGTCTTATTCCTAGACTTCGGTCAACTCTGTATCGAGGGTCTACACATATAGCAAATCTGCTCCTATGCGTCGATACACCGAAACGTCTAGTTTTGGCAAGTCTGCCAATATCTCCTATCTCAGGACTCGAATATAAATCAATAAACAAAACATTACATAATCAAATGTAATAACAATCTAGTATGTGATTTAGGGAAACTCGTATCAAGTCTGGATCGAGTTGTGCAATCCCGTGACCACATGAATTATACCTTTCTTGTCGCACTGTCTGTGTCATAGTCGAAGGCTTGAGTTCACAATAGCCAATACAATCTGAAATAGCATAATCGATGTGTACTCTATCAATATATATCTCAAGCAACTCAATATACAAGGCTACAATCGGTTTCAATACAATTTGACGGCATAACGACGTGATTCCTCAATACCGGCATCTCAACGACAATAAAATCAATCACCCTTAACTCATAATCCCATCAAAATACAATTGTATACTCTGTAATCTGTATAACCTTACATACTACAAGCTGGAAAATCGAAACAATATCGTACGATATCCAAACATCAATCCGATTGCAATCTACAATGCTCAACATATCAAGAACACATTCCTTCAATAAAATCATGACTTCTCCAACACATAAATATCGAGACATGCTGGAAATGAACAATACTTACATCCTTTCGTAGCCAACGATGCAAGGATCACTAATCTCTACTCGGAATTAAAATCGGAGCACTAACTAATTCAAAATCACAAGTTAAAGATCAAAAGAATGAAAGCTCCTCCCTCCAAGCTCTCTCGGTTCATGTACTGAATGGAAGAAGGAAATGAAGACACATATCATATATTGCATGCAGAGGGACGAGTGTTCATGTTTTTCAAACGACACGCACTACCGCGGGTGCGGTAGTATAAGGGCGCGGGTGCGCTGTGCTCTCGGCAGCAATGCATTTTCCTAAATGTCGATCACCGCGGGTGCGGCGCTTGCATCACCGCGGGTGCGGTCTTGCACGCACCGCGGGTGCGGTGTTGCTTCGCACATTTCCCTCAACTTTCTGTCACCTACACCGCGGGTGCGGTAGTCCTAGCACCGCAGGGGCGGTGTGGCTTCGGCCATGCTTGCTCAAACTCTCATTTTTCCTGTCATGCATTCTCCTCTTCAAGTCAACATCAATGACAACGGATAATTCTCGAGCCTTACATTTCTCCCCCTCTTAGACAAGAGTTCGTCCTCGAACTCATAAGCAAGTAATCATGCAAGTATATACAAAATTGTAAAATCAAAACGGGAAGAAAGACTCACGTCATAAGAATAGCTCGGAATGCCTCTGTCTCATCTCAGACTCTGTCTCCCAAGTTGCTTTCTCGATGCCATGACGACTCCATTGAACCTTCACAAGCGGAATGGTCTTGGTTCTAAGTTGTTTCTCTTTCCGATCAAGAATCTGTATCGGTCTTTCAATATAGCTCAGAGTCTGATCTAACTCGGCTTCGTCAGGCTGAATGACATGAGAACTATCTGGCATATATCTGCGTAACATCGATACATGAAAAACGTCATGTAAACCAGACAATGAAGGAGGAAGAGCAAGTCTGTAAGCTCGATCGCCAATCTTCTCAAGGATCTCATACGGACCAACGTATCTAGGAGACAACTTTCCTCGCTTGCCAAATCTGACAATGCCTCTGAAAGGTGAAATCTTCAAAAATACTCTGTCTCCCTGCTCAAATACTAACGGTCTGCGTCTGATATTGGCGTATTTCGCTTGCCTATCCTGTGCCGTCTTCATCTGCTTCTGAATGATCTTCACTTTCTCGATCATCTCACGAATCATATCAGGCCCTAACTCGGGTACCTCAGAGATATCATCCCAGTACAACGGAGATCTGCACTTCTTTCCGTATAAAGCTTCGAACGGTGCCATCTCAATGCTAGTCTGATAGCTGTTGTTGTATGAAAACTCACACAACGGCAATGAATCTTGCCAACTAGTACCAAAGTCTAGTACTACAGCTCTCAGCATGTCCTCTAAAGTCTGGATAGTCCGCTCTGATTGTCCGTCCGTCTGAGGATGATAAGCAGTGCTCAGGTGTAAAGTCGTACCCAAAGCCTGCTGCAGGCTGTACCAAAAGTGAGAAGTGAATCGTGGATCCCGATATGATACGATCGACTTCGGCACACCGTGTAATCTGACGACCTCTCTGATATACAATTCTGCCATCTGATCGTGTCGATAGGTCATTCTGTACGGAATAAAGCAAGCTGATTTGGTCAGTCTATCAATAATGACCCAAATCGAATCACAGCCCCGTGATGATCAAGGTAATTTCGTCACGAAGTCCATGGAAATGTGATCCCATTTCCATTCAGGAATAGACAAACTCTGAAGTAAACCCCCGGGCTTCTTTCTTTCTGCCTTCACCTGCTGGCAATTCAGACATCTAGACACAAATTCTGCAATATCTATCTTCATCTGTTTCCACCAGAATTGTGTCTTCAAGTCATTGTACATCTTCCTGCCACCAGGATGAATGCTAAACCGACTACAGTGTGCCTCTGACATGATCTGTCGTCTCAAATCTGAAACATCTGACACTACTAAGCGGTTATTCACATACAAAACAGAATCTCTAACCTGATACTCTGATATATGACCAGTCCTGACCATATCAATCGATTTCTGAACGCTCGGATCGATTCTCTGCGCTTCTTTGATCCTCAAAATCAGATCTGGCTCAATCTGAATCACAGCAAGTCGCAACGGTCTACTAACTATATCAAATGTCAACCCAGACAAGCAACAATCCTCTACTAAATTCGATACACCTACTGTCGATAAGGAAAGAGCACATACCTTTCGACTCAAAGCGTCTGCCGCTGCATTCGACTTTCCTGGATGGTACTTGATCTCGCAATCAAAGTCTTTCAGCAGATCAAGCCATCGTCGCTGCCTCATGTTCAACTCTGATTGAGAAAAGAGATACTTCAAGCTCTTATGATCGGAATAGATCTCAAATTTCTCGCCATACAGATAATGACGCCAGATCTTGAGTGCAAATACAATCGCCGCCAATTCAAGATCATGAATCGGGTAACGAGTCTCGTGTGGCTTCAACTGTCTAGAGGCGTACGCTATTACGTGCCCTCGTTGCATAAGAACACATCCTAACCCTCTGTGAGATGCGTCACAGTATACAACGAACTCACCTGTACCTGAACGAATCGTCAAGACAGGCGCACTGGTCAGCCTCTTCTTCAGCTCTACAAAACTACTCTCACACTCTTCTGACCACACGAATGGCATGTTCTTCTGTGTCAACTGGGTAATCGGCTTCGCTATACTGGAGAAATCTCGGATGAAACGTCGATAATACCCGGCTAGACCCATGAAACTGCGTATCTCAGGTACAGAAGTCGGTCTCGGCCAACTGATCACAGCCTCAACTTTACTCGGATCTACTGCAATACCATCTCCAGATATAATGTGACCCAAAAAGACAACCTGTTTCAGCCAGAATTCGCACTTGGACAATTTAGCATACAACTGCTCATTTCTCAAAGTCTTCAATACAATTCTCAGATGATCTGCATGTTCAGTCAGACTCTTCGAATACACCAAAATATCATCAATAAATACAATCACAAAATCATCTAAATATCTCTGAAAAATGCGGTTCATCAAACTCATAAACACCGCTGGTGCATTCGTCAAACCGAAAGGCATAACAATAAACTCGTAATGCCCATACCTGGTTCGGAATGCAGTCTTTGGAATATCAACGTCTCTAACTCGGAGCTGATGATACCCTGATCTCAAATCAATCTTCGAGTATACAGAAGATCCCTGTAACTGATCAAACAAATCGTCGATGCGCGGCAAAGGATACCTGTTCTTCACTGTTGCCTTGTTCAACTGTCTGTAATCAATACACAATCGCATCGAACCATCTTTCTTTCGAACGAATAGCACCGGAGCACCCCAAGGTGATACACTGGGTCTGATATATCCCTTGGACAAAAGATCTTCCAACTGTGCTTTCAACTCTTTCAGCTCTATCGGTGCCATCCTATACGGAGCTCTCGAGATAGGAACACTGCCTGGCACAAGATCAATGCTGAAATCAACCTCTCGAACTGGAGGCAACCCTGGAATCTCGTCAAGAAAAACATCTGCAAACTCGCAAACCACTGGCAGATCTGCCAATGCTGGGCTCGACTTCAGTAGATCTACTGAATATACGAGAAAGCCCTCTGCTCCTCTCTGAAGCAATCTACTCATAGTCAGAGCAGATACTAAGGGAATCCGAGATCTGGAACCCTTTCCGTAGAATTTCCACTCATCTGTCATCTCGGGTCTGAATCTGACAATTTTGTGGAAACAATCTACAGTGGCCCTGTACTTGGTTAACATATCTATGCCAACTATACAATCAAAATCAGCTAAACCAAGTACTACACAATCAAGATCGATCTCATGCCCTTTAAACTGAAGCATACAGTGTCTAACAGTAGTCACAGATATCAAACCACTTCCTAACGGAGAAGCTATAGGCACTACCGTAGACATCGACTCAACAGGCAATGAATGTCTCAATGCAAAATGTTCAGATATGAATGTATGAGATGCCCCTGTGTCTATCAACACATATGCAGGATAACCGCAAAGAAAACAGTTACCTGCAATGACGTCATCTGGTGCCTCCTGCGCCTGCTCCTCTGTCAGGGCAAACACCCTAGCCTGCTGTCGGGGAGGCTGACTCACCGTCTGACTACCTCCTGGTCTCTGCTGGGTCTGTGTGGAGGGTGGCTGAAAAGAGTGTACAGAAGATGCCTGTCTCTCCATCTGTGGCGCTGGTGCTGATGATCCTGTGCTCTGGAATCGTTGTGCACCTCTCTGGGGACAAACTCTGGCGAAGTGTCCCTGTTGCCTACAGATGTTGCAGCATCCCATAACTCCTTGACACTGCTCCGTCGCATGTCGTCCTCCACACGAGCTACAATATACGCCACTGTAATCTGAACCCTGACCTCTCTGTCGAGATCCACTCAAACTCGATGAACTACTCCCGGACTTCTTAAACTGTTTACCCTTAACTTTCAAAAATTCCTTCTTGCCACTACCACTAGCTCCACTGTCAAAACGAGGAGGAGGTGGTGGAAACTGTACGGTCGTGGACTGTGGCGGTCTCTGCCCCTGAACACCGTAAGAAGCGCCTCGCTGCCTGATCAAGCCAGCCTCGGCTCCCTTAGCTCTGTCCAGTGCCTTTGAAAAAGTATTAGGCCGTCCCGTGTTCACCAAAGTAAAAACATCGGGATTCAGCCCGTTGATAAACTGATCGGCCACTGCCTCGTCGTTTCCGGCCACATGCGGCGCAAATCGTAACAATGTAGAAAATTTAGCCACATACTCCTCGATGTTCCACTGTCCCTGCCTCAGATTTGCAAATTCAGCTCCTTTATCCTTTCGGTAGGAAACGGGGAAGAAGCACTGATAGAACTCATCTTTAAAAACTTTCCACGTGATGTCAATGCCTCGGTGCTCTAAGGCTCTCTTCGTAGTCAACCACCAGCTCTTGGCAACCTCTTGCATCTGATGCCCTATCAGTTTCACACGTCGCTCATCAGTATAGGCCAAAGACTCAAACAACATCTCGATATCATCAAGCCAGCTCTCGCACTCTACTGCATTCTCTGTGCCCTTCAAGGTAGGCGGATGGAAAGACTGAAATCTCTTCAATAAGGTCTCCATCGGTGTAGCGGTAACATCCATCTGTGCACCTGATGTGCTACCCTGCTCTGGATGTGGTATACGTCTAGGCGGCATAAATCTGATTATCAAACTGATTAGTATACAATCAATATTATCTGTCTCAGCCCTCCTCTGATCATAGACTCTGATCGAGAATTGGTTCTGATTCAGGCTTGAAATGCTGTAAATCAATTCAGATAATACAACAACATATAATAGGGAAAGCAGTAAACCATGCTAGCATCTCAAAAGCAAGGAAGATGACTCGATCTACCCCGCTCATTCTATTCTATCTCAGTCTACAGAACCTACTGCTCTGATACCACCTGTTGTGGGGACCCGGGCTCTAACTCAATTCTTTTGGGATTTAATTGGATCTTTGTTCGAAAATGTGGGTCAAAATTTTGCTTTTAACATTAATTCGAATGTATAATAAAAGCATGACATATATTTATAATAATTAAACAACATTAGATACATACAAGTCTGTCTAGTACAACGATACAACTAATGTTCGAATCTCAAATACAAGTAGTTCAGATCTAGACAAAAACTACTAGTAATCTGCTGCTACATCCGGCATCACCACGCTATCAACTCTCTCTTCCTCGTCGTGACCCTGATCCTGCCCCACCTGTTGCCATGCACACATACAGACACGACAACAGCCGGATAACTCCGGTGAGAACATATCCCAGTATAAAACATGGATGCATGCAATGTAATAATCATGTACAAAAGCATAGCATATATCAAGCAACATGGATGCAAATCTAAACATGTAGAAGAATACAAATCTGTATTCAACATTTAACTCTTGACTCGACTCATTTCTAATCTAGGGATCCCGGTGTGAATAAGACGGTCTGTTACCTACCCAACCACTCGGGGCAACGGTACGTCTTATTCCTAGACTTCGGTCAACTCTGTATCGAGGGTCTACACATATAGCAAATCTGCTCCTATGCGTCGATACACCGAAACGTCTAGTTTTGGCAAGTCTGCCAATATCTCCTATCTCAGGACTCGAATATAAATCAATAAACAAAACATTACATAATCAAATGTAATAACAATCTAGTATGTGATTTAGGGAAACTCGTATCAAGTCTGGATCGAGTTGTGCAATCCCGTGACCACATGAATTATACCTTTCTTGTCGCACTGTCTGTGTCGTAGTCGAAGGCTTGAGTTCACAATAGCCAATACAATCTGAAATAGCATAATCGATGTGTACTCTATCAATATATATCTCAAGCAACTCAATATACAAGGCTACAATCGGTTTCAATACAATTTGACGGCATAACGACGTGATTCCTCAATACCGGCATCTCAACGACAATAAAATCAATCACCCTTAACTCATAATCCCATCAAAATACAATTGTATACTCTGTAATCTGTATAACCTTACATACTACAAGCTGGAAAATCGAAACAATATCGTACGATATCCAAACATCAATCCGATTGTAATCTACAGTGCTCAACATATCAAGAACACATTCCTTCAATAAAATCATGACTTCTCCAACACATAAATATCGAGACATGCTGGAAATGAACAATACTTACATCCTTTCGTAGCCAACGATGCAAGGATCACTAATCTCTACTCGGAATTAAAATCGGAGCACTAACTAATTCAAAATCACAAGTTAAAGATCAAAAGAATGAAAGCTCCTCCCTCCAAGCTCTCTCGGTTCATGTACTGAATGGAAGAAGGAAATGAAGACACATATCATATATTGCATGCAGAGGGACGAGTGTTCATGTTTTTCAAACGACACGCACTACCGCGGGTGCGGTAGTATAAGGGCGCGGGTGCGCTGTGCTCTCGGCAGCAATGCATTTTCCTAAATGTCGATCACCGCGGGTGCGGCGCTTGCATCACCGCGGGTGCGGTCTCACCACCGCGGGTGCGGTCTTGCACGCACCGCGGGTGCGGTGTTGCTTCGCACATTTCCCTCAACTTTCTTTCACCTACACTGCGGGTGCGGTAGTCCTAGCACCGCAGGGGCGGTGTGGCTTCGGCCATGCTTGCTCAAACTCTCATTTTTCCTGTCATGCATTCTCCTCTTCAAGTTAACATCAATGACAACGGATAATTCTCGAGCCTTACATTAGCCATCTAATGACCCAACAATTTCAAGGCCCATGACACTTTGATATTCCAAAACACTTTTGGAAACCCTAGTCGTCATCGCCGTCGCTGGATTCCAACCAACAATTTTTTTTTATTTGAAGGAAGGGTTCGGGCATCCCTTCTGGCAGCCCTTGATGCTCAAAATGGGCAGCCCCTCAGGCAGCCCAAGTTGCCCGAAAATCCCCTTGCATTGGCCTTGATTTTGTTGCAACGACTTATCTCATGTGGTTAGAAATCGATCTCAATATAATATTATGTAAATGTTACACAAAATAGTATACATAGCTCTTGATACCACTTGGAAGGGGATCGATTAAGGTGCCCTAATGCGCAACGGAAGTTTAAAAATGTTTTTCAACAAGAAAACCGAGCACCCTAAGCCTATAATGTGTAGCAAATACAAAAACACCAAAATGTCATACATAGGGTGATTATAGTTTTACATATCAATCACAAAGATTAATGCTATGGCTCCCACTAAGGTGTAAACACCTTAGCTCTTGAATGGATGACAATCTACAAGTCTCCTTTTCTTCAAAATTAGGCCCACCACTTGCAACCTAGAACCCCTCTTATTTTGCACTAGAAAATAAAAGGATTTTTCAATGAGAAGTATTTTCTTTCCTCAACAATTAAAGAAGAAAAATTGGGAGAATTTTTGAGTGAAATTTCGGCCAAGTGAAGTTGGAGTGAAGTGGAGCATGAGTTGTCTTGGTTGTGAAAAAAGCAAAAGCAAAAGCAAAAGCAAAAAGTTGCATGTGCATGCCATGCCATTAACTCAAAAGTTTCCTCCAACCCTTCACCTCCCTAATATGCTTTTTACGGTGGCTTGTAACATTTACAAAGCCCATGGACTTTATTTAAATGTATCAAACACATTTGAGTCCATTTAAAACATTTACAACGCCTAGCAGCATCGCTTACATTATTCCCTAGGTATCAAATGATAGTGGCTGCAAGAACCATTCAATTATGGTTAGCGTACAATACGGTCCCTTCAACTCATATATCCCGACCGATTCGACAACAATTGGTATATCGAGAGTTGTCAATGAATCGATACTATGTGTCATGTCGTAGTTGCATCGATGGTGTAATCTAAGAAACCCCTTTCTTAATTGCCACTATACTCTGATCAGAGATTTCAAACTACATACACATGAGATCACATAGGACATCTATACCCGAAGGTATGCGGTGAATCCCCGAACACAATGCATCGACTCCTATATGCTTCGAAAAACATTGCCACCTGATGACCCATGAGAGTCGGTAAACAAGTCAAAGTGTAATGCTAGCACGTAGATTCACAATGTTGTCTCGGGTCTTAAGGACTAATGGTGTACAACCATAAACTAGGACGTTTCCACTCGATAAGTGATAACCACTTGGAAAGTCCTTTATGGAGGGTTGTTCAGTTCACTCTACCAAGAGCACCTATCTGCGTGCTCGGAAATCACAATGTCCCCTACTAATGAAACATGGTACTCACATCGCAGATACTAGTCTCGAACTCGAGCGGCCTATATCCTTCTTAGCGGCGGCTGAATCTACTATGAACTGTTTAGAATATAGAGTATTTCAAATATGAGTTTCATGATATTCATCATATGAGCATCCCATATTATTTTTACTATTTGTATATTCAAGTACTTTATCTATGCAACTAGCATGAGTATACAGATAAAGAAGTGCCAAAACAATAATTTCAAATATTATTAAAATAAAGACTGTTTACACATAGAGTTTCAATGTGAACACCCGACCAACACTTGGCTCGACGTGCACCTACTCTAACAGAAGGCCACAAAGTGAGCACGAAGATCGTATTTCTATCGACATGATATGATGATATAATAGGCCAAGGCTCAGTTGATGGGTGAGAGTCTCGCTGATGTCCCCGCCAGCTAGTACTGTGATTATACGTAGATGGATCCACCGACCTTCAACTGATACGGATGTCACAATTACGATCCGAATTTAATAAAAAGAAAAATGTTTAAGTTTATGCATGTTCATGAAAATCTATTTTAAGTAAAAATATTTTCACTGTTGCATGTGATTGTATATGTATTACTTGTTATCAAGGTTGAGGTTTGCCGAGTCAATAGACTCACTAGGCGTGATTGATGTTTGAGAGCATGATGTTGATGTTAATTAAGGACTTCATGGTTGATCTTGCTGAACTGAAGATGCACACAACCCAAGGACCAACTTTAGTGTTCCGCAATTGACTTACGTTTATGACTTATGCTAAATGATTTGAGTTACTTTTAATATTTTAGGACTTATGATGATTTTGAGATGTTTTTTTAGAGGATGTAGAGTTAAGTTAGTTTTGAAAATGTTAAAATTAATTTCGGTTGACGATTTACGATTTTATGCTTTGAATTTCTTTTCTTTGAATGTTCAAATAATAGTTTGTTGATTTATTTATAAAGGAATCAAAGGATTTTTGAAAAAATATATTTATATATAGTGTAGTTCGGCCGAAGCTTTTAAAAAAAAATTCTAGTATATTTTAAAGAAAAATGAGCAGTGGACATTTCAATCTTGGTCGTCCCCGGATTCTTTTCCCCAGACTATTATCGAATATTTGGATAAAATCTTAAATATTCATGAAATCATGCATTTAGACCTTTAATCATATAATATACATCAGTAAGCTTTAAAATCAATTAAATAAAACAATTAAGCAATTTAAATCATTTGCATTCATGCATGTGGTTTACGTGGGTTGACTTTTTGGACGTTACAAATTCTCCCCACCTTAAATAAAATTATGTCCCCGAAATTAAAACTTAGCAAATAGTTAAGGGTAACGACTACTCATCTCTGACTCAGTCTCCTAAGTGGATTTTTCCTCCGAGTGATTTAGCCATTTTACCTTGACCATCTTTATCACCTTGTTCCGCAGCCTTCTCTCTTGTCCAACCAAGATTTTAGTAGGCCTCTCCTCATATGACAGATTTTGTATAAGTTGCAGTGGCTCAAAGTTCAGTACATGTGAAGGGTTTGACATGTACTTGCAGAGCATCGATATATGGAAGACATTGTGGACTCCTGCGAGATTAGGTGAGGAAGCCACTCGATATTCTAATGCTCCCACTCTTTCGTGTATCTCAAATGGTCCGATGAATCTCGGACTAAGTTTGTCTTTCTTGCCAAATCTCATTACATCCTTCATAGTGCTATCTTTATAAACACGTGATCACCTACTGCAAACTTGAGATCTCATCTCCTTTTGTCCGCGTAGCTCTTCTGTCGACTATTAGGAGTTTTCATTCTGTCTCGGATCTTGGCGACCATTTTTGCGGTGTGATGAATTATCTCGGGTCCCATTGTAGCCCTTTCTCCTACCTCATACCAATGGATGGGCAATCTGCATTTCCGCCCGCAGAGTGCCTCGTATGGAGCCATTCCTATAGATGACTGATAGCTGTTGTTCTAAGTGAACTCCACTAGAGGTAGTTTCGATTCCCAACTCCCTTGGGAATAAATCACGCATGCTCGGAGAGATCCTCTAAAATATGTATGACTCTCTCGGACTGACAGTTTTACTAGGAATGAAATGCGGTGCTGAATAGTAGTTTAGTCCCCAAGGCCGCATGTAAACTCTTCTAGAATGATGAAGTTAATTGTGTGTGTCTGTCTGACACAATAGAGACACGAATTCTATGCAGTCTGACTATCTCTTGAATATATAGCTCTGCATACTACGTCATAGAAAAATTCGTCTTCACTGGTAGGAAATGTGCTGACTTAGTAAGGTGGTCCACCATTACCCAAATGGCATTGAGTCCTTTCACCATCTTTGGCAATCCTACCACGAAATCCATAGTAATGTTCTCCCACTTCCACTCGAAAATGGGAAGTGGTCGACGCATTCCCGCTGGTCTTTGATGCTCTGCCTTCACTTGTTGACATGTCAAGCATTCAGATACAAAGCGCATAATATCTCTTTTCATTCCCGACCACCAATACAAAAGTTGTAAGTCCTTGTATATCTTTTTTACTTCCGGGATTAACAAAATAAGGATACTGTGAGCTTCAGTCATAATGTCAAATCTAAGTAAATCAACACTAGGAACCCATAATCGACTTCGATACTTAACAATTCCATCCTCGACTGAATATAACATGCTGCCCTTCGATTCATCTCGCTGTCTCCATTTCTACAATTGCTCATCATTAGACTGTCCGGCTCGAATTCTATCTCGCAGAGTGTAATGTACTGTCAACGTAACGAGAATAGGGCCTTTCCCCTAGCATAAAATTCAAGATCAAACAGCTGAATTTCCACTTGTAGAGGCTCACGTACTGATAAATGGTCCAAGACTATCCATTTCCTACTCAAAGCATCTGCCACTACATGAGCTTTGTTGGGATGATAGCTAATGTCGCATTCGCAGTGCTTTACAAGTTTTAGCCATCTTCTTTGTCTCGTGTTCAGCTCCTTTTGCGTGAAGAAATACTTGAGGCTTTTGTGGTCCGTAAAGATCTTGCATTTTTCTCCATACAAGTAGTGCCTCCAAATTCTCAACGCAAATACGACTGTTGCAAGCTCAAGATCATGCGTCAGATAATTCTTTTCATGTACTATGACTCGCTCATGCTGCATAAGAACTGCGCCCAATCATAGCTTCAAAGCATCGGTGTATAACACATATTTCCCTTGTTCTGTCGGAATCGCTAGAACTGGTGCGGTATTGAGTGCTTGCTTCAACTGATTAAAACTGTTTTGACCCTCCGGTCCCTATACAAATTTTGCGTTCTTATTCGTAGAAGATATCAAGGGTACTGCAATGGTTGAATAACCCTTGATGAACTTGCAATAGTAGCTAGTTAAACCCAAGAAACTATGGATTTCCATCACACTTTTAGGCACTGGCCACTGCTTAACTGACTCGACTTTAGATGGGTCGACCTCTACTCCCTCTTTTGACACGATGTGGCCTAAGAATGCTACCCTCTCTATCCAAAACTCGCACTTGGTGAACTTTACATATAATTTACGATCTTGTAACACTTGCAAGGTCTGCTTCAGCTGCTGCTCATGCTCCTCTCAGCTCTTGGAATAGATCAAAATGTCATCGATGAAATCAATAATAAACTGATCAAGGAACGGCTGAAATACGCGATTCATGAGATCCATGAAGATTGCCGAAGCATTAGTCAATCCAAAAGACATCACTAAAATCTCGTAATACCCATAACACGTTCTGAAAATCATCTTGTGCACATTCGTCTCTTTTACTCTTAGCTGGTGATATCCAGACCGTAAATCTATCTTTGAAAATAACGAAGCTCCTTGCAATTTATCAAACAAATCTTTAATTCGGGATAATGGACTTATTCTTTACTGTCACTCTATTTAGATTTCTGTAATCGATGCACAGTCTCATGGTTTAATCCTTTTTCTTCACAAATTGTACTGGCGCACCCCAAGCAGAGAAACTAGGGCGAATAAATCCCTTGTCTAGTAGCCCTTGAATTTGATCTTTTAATTTTTTCATTTCAGCAGGTGCCAGACGATATGGTGGCATAGAGATCGGCATGGTACCAGGCATCAATTCAATAAGAAATTCCACCTCTTGCTCAGGTGGGATATCAGAAACATCGTCAGGGAACATGTCCGAAAGGTCCTTGAAAACCTCCACGTCCTCGATCGATTGACAGTCAGTAGTGGGTACAGATATAATACTAGCAAGAAAAACTTGACTACCTATCCGGATTAGCTTCTTTGCACTGATGCATGCAATGATATGCGGCATTCGATTGTTTTATGCAGCCTCAAAGATGAATGCTTTCCAATTGGACGGTCTAATAGATACTGACCTCCACCAAAAATCAATAGTAGCTCCATTCCTCTGCACTTAAAGCACTTGTAGCTGCCACACATGCACTTGCCATAGTGATGTCGATCACACTCCTTGCAAAGAGGCTTCTCCACAATCTTCGGGACGTTTTATTTAGGTGGTTGTTCTTATGGTTTGTACTGTCCTCGTCGCTTCATTGGTCCCATAAATGGATTCTTGTTCTGCTGACTTGGTTGCTGGGCACGGTTCCTCTTGCACTGCATTTTTCAGTCAATATCCTTCAGAGATTGCTATCATCAACATATAAAAATGCGCAACTCCTCTCAAAATACATGAATCAATATGCGGAAAAATAATGGTCCTCGGGTCGTATTACCGCACATCCCGCCTGCTACTCAGTCTTCAGCTCCTCCGGTCCCCTAATCAAAATGCTCACCTGCATCACACACTCCTAATGAGTCTAAAGACTCAACACACCTGTACCAGTAATAACAAGTATATATACGTAGCACACAACAGTTAAAAATAGCATAATAAACATACATTTCATGAGCTTAAAAACATGACCATAAGCATGTCGTGTAAAATCGTAACGTGTCAAAACATGACTCATCATGTTATCATATCATATGTGTAACCGCAACCTGTCAAAGCATGGTAATAACATGTACCATCGTATCAGCATATACGTGTTAAAATCTTAATTTGAATTCCGTTCATTAGCTGTGACTTACTTATTATCATGCCAGTCCATGGATCCATCTACGTGTAACAATGGTACCGAGCGGCAGAGACATCAGCGACACTCTCACCCGCCAACTGAGCCCTGGCCTATCATATCATCATTTCATGTCAATGGAAATACGATAGTCGGGCTCCCTCTGAGGTCTTCTCCCGTAAACGGGCTCCCTCTGGGGCTTTTCTCTCACGACATCTCCAATTATGTCATCGTGTTATCGTGTTAGTCACAACTAAATCACTTCCTTTAAAACGTGTCATCATATTCATCACTTAATAAAAATCTGCATAAACGTAACTTTTTCTTTAAAACTAAGCATGCAACGTATTTATGATAATTGCGTAAAAATCGTAAACATGATGCATAAATAATTAAAATATCATAAATTTGTGATCAGGGCGCTGCCAAGACCAAAATCTCACCCCGGGTGCAAAATGACCATTTTGCCCCTAGAAACCCAAAAATTACCTTTTTGCCCCTACAAACCAAGAAATTCAAGGAAAAAACACGTAAAAACTCGAAATCTTTTATGCACCAGATAAGATCGAAATGTTCATGCATAAAACCCATACAACAGTAAATAAAAGAGTGTGATGAGAAAGAAAAGATACGATGCGTGCCTGATGAGTGGAAGAACAAGATCGATGTGAGGGAACCGAATGAATTTTCCTTTGCAAAACAAGAGGCCAACGAAGCCTACAGGTGCTGTTCTCTGAAACCGAGGGTGACGCGATCCCGCCCACGAGATCTTTGTTTTGTCCCGATGTTTGAAACAAGTAATGTGATAGGTGTGATAATCGCCTCTAGATCACGCGGTCTAGCAACAATTAATCAACGAAAAAAACAATCGCGTTCAAGAGAACCTCCAAAGAACCCGTCCTTGGCAACCCTCGTGATATTCGATTGACAAACGCCACAAAAGATAAATCTTTTGATAAGTTTGATTTTGAAAACACCGAAGTGTATAAAAGCTTTCGCTTTTTGGTTGAGAGAAAAAAATCTCACAAATTTGATATCAAATCAATAATGAACAAAAGTTGAATTGTTTACATGGTAGTCTAGCTTATATATAGGCAACAAACCCTACCTATGAAAAATTACATATTTAAATATATCAAATCTACTTTCCAAAATAATTAAAACTCTAACCAAAATAATTAAAACTCTAATTTAAGAAAAATATTCTCTCCAATTCGTAAAGGACACGGACCCTGTGTAGGCCCCCGGGTCAGGGTCCGTGTACACTCGGCTTTCTTCATTCTCCATTGTGATGGACACGGACCCCGTGTACAGGTCCGTGTACACGTCCGTGTAGCCTCGGCCATTCTCTACTTGATTGTGATGCAACCCGAACCCTTCGAGCCTTGTTTCCAAGCTTTCATTGGTTGGATGAAGGGCAATATTCAATATCTTCAAGCGTCCTCTCGGGATTGGTTCTTGGAATGCATAGTGCCTGGCTAGATTCACATCATACTCCCTTTCTTTAAAAAGATTTGTCCTCAAATCTTGTCTTTCTTGATAGCTATGAAGATCAACATATTTTATGCCTTTTCCACAATCCTGCAAGTAGAGTTTCACAATGCTCGGGATCGAACCGGCTATTTCATTAAAATAAAATAAACAAACCTTGCACAGATGTACATGAAGTGGTTTATTCAAAATAAAGAATCGTTTTTCCACACTCTTTTGGGCCATATATATAATTTCTTTTTTTGTCTGTTTGGCCTCTTTTTCACACAATTCTTTATTTTTATTGATGGTCATCTCACTCTTTTTATCACTCCTTTTTTCGACCATCTCATTTTCTTTTTCTCTCAACTCATAACCAATTGATTCATCAATACAAATTACATTCGTAGACAGTTGACCAAAATAAACAACTTGCACATCATCTAATAACTCACCTTCCACAGCACAACACTCAATACTCGCATGAGACACAATTGGAATATCAACATTCAAATCTTCCACAAGTTTGGCTTCAAGGTTGGAAGTGGAATCCACTACCTTCACATCCTCAATTGAACATTGGCTAATATCATGTCCAAACTCTAGACACCAAATACATTGAATATCATAAGTACTAGCATTTGAAATTTTAGATGTACCTTGATACCCATGCTTCAAAACCAACTTCAGTCTAGTCATGACCTTCTTCTCTTCGCTCGACCTTCGTGCGGATGTCAATAACTCCTTCAACGAGTCAATTCCCTGCCTACCACTCGATTTGCACCTCCTATCATCACGATCCAAGTGCAATGCTCTATCCCCACCAAATCTACTACCTCGTCTCTTCTCATTAGTACTACCCTCAAGCCTATCCAACCTTTCATGTAAAGGCTTAAATTCTTCCTCCATTCTTCTCTTAAATTCTACCAACAATGACTGAAATTGACTATCAAGCATATTGCACCCCTTTTTGTTTTTAAAAAAAATAAATAAATTTTTTTTTTCGGTGAACAGTACGCTAATGAACAGTGAAATCGGATATGAATAGTGATTCCGACAATGAACAGTAATTCCGAAAATTTCCAAAAAAATTCGTGAACAGTATTTCCGAAAATTTCCGAAAAAACGTGAACAGTATTTCGGCTCCGTGAACAGTATTTCCGGCAATGAATAGTGACCCGGCAAATGAATAGTGTCGGAGATGAACAGTAAACGCGAAATTTTTTTTTTTTTTTTTTTGGATTCAACAAATCCGTAGAAATCGCTACACGAAAAGCGGTATTGAAAATCCTACGAAGAATTGAATGGATACGCTTACTTGAATCAAAAACCAAAAGCTCTGATACCACCTGACACGATCCCGCCGACGAGATCTTTGTTTTGTCCCGATGTTTGAAACAAGTAATGTGATAGGTGCGATAATCGCCTCTAGATCACGCGGTCTAGCAACAATCAATCAACGAAAGAAACAATCGCGTTCAAGAAAACCTCCAAAGAACCCGTCCTTGGCAACCCTCGTGATATTTGATTGACAAACGCCACAAAAGATAAATCTTTTGATAAGTTTGATTTTGAAAACACCGAAGTGTATAAAAGCTTTCGCTTTTTGGTTGAGAGAAAAAAATCTCACAAATTTGATATCAAATCAATAATGAACAAAAGTTGAATTGTTTACATGGTAGTCTAGCTTATATATAGGCAACAAACCCTACCTATGAAAAATTGCATATTTAAATATATCAAATCTACTTTACAAAATAATTAAAACTCTAACCAAAATAATTAAAACTCTAATTTAAGAAAAATATTCTCTCCAATTCGTAAAGGACACGGACCCTGTGTAGGCCCCCGGGTCAGGGTCCGTGTACACTCGGCTTTCTTCATTCTCCATTGTGATGGACACGGACCCCGTGTACAGGTCCGTGTACACGTCCGTGTAGCCTCGGCCATCCTCTACTTGATTGTGATGCAACCCGAACCCTTCGAGCCTTGTTTCCAAGCTTTCATTGGTTGGATGAAGGGAAATATTCAATATCTTCAAGCGTCCTCTCGGGATTGGTTCTTGGAATGCATAGTGGCTGGCTAGATTCACATCAGAGGGGGAGGCATTTTGAATGGGGGTGTCGGCTGGTCGGGAGATTAGTTTAGGTTAAATGGGTGATTAGGTGGTTAAATAATTAGATAACAATTAGTTAATGGGCCAAAAATTGTAATTTAAAAGTTTTAAAAGAGTTTCAAGCCCAATAATCTTAAAATTTGGCCATTAGATCCAAACACACTCTCAAAAAATATTTCGCGTTGGAAATTTTTTGAAAATATTAGTCGAACCCTCAAACCGATTCGATAAAATTTGCTTACCAGGTAAAAATAAAATCATGCAGGTAAAAATACCCAATAAAGTCCATTTTTGCGAAACACCTTAAATTAATTAATAAAAATTAATCTTGTAATAAAATAATTTTCCTGAAAACTCTCCGGTCTCCGTTCCTCGTTCGGGCGCGAAATGCAATTTGAAAATATCATGAAATAAATTCTACCATGTAATAATTATGCACAAAATGCATAAAAAAAATTAAACACAAATCAATGAAATAAACATGCATTTAATGCTTAAAAACAATTTAATAAAATACAAAAGAAATTTAATAATTTACATGCACGTGGGTCACATGGACTTTCAAATTTTCGGGCCGTTACAGATCGGCTCGAAAAGCTTTAGCAACAACAATAGTATAGTCAATAGGATCAGTTATCATCACGTCTCGATGGATCATCGGCCTCAAACCATCCAAGAAATGTAATAGCTTTTCCGCAGAATCATTGGCAATCAAGGGCACAAAATGACAGCCCATATCAAACTTCTGCACAAACTCAGTAACAGTAAAGTCCCTCTGACAGAGACTCATAAACTCTCTCTTCAACCTTGAACGAACGTCTGTAGTGAAATATTTATCATAGAATATCCTCTTCAAATCCTTCCAAGATAGACTCACTAGATTCACCCCTCGCTTTGCTCCCTCCCACCATAAAGAAATGTCGCCCTTTAGCAGATAGATCGTACAACAAACTCGATCAGCGTCCACCATATCCATATACCTAAAGATCACCTTTAAAGATCAGTAGTGCCAGAAAAATCCGCGGGATCCATCCTCCTAAATCCCTCGTAGACAGATTTCGCTCGGACCCTCTCAGTATTTCCCACGTGCTGCTCTAGTAAACGAGCCATACCGGCTAGTACACGGGCACTAGTATCTTGATAAGTTGGAGGCTGTAGAATCTCCTCCTCCTGCATATCCTCATTATTACTACGAAGATTCCGTTTAGGAGGCATCTCTGTACAAATTGTCTGTTAGAGTAGGTGCCCGTCGAGCCAAGTGTTGGTCGAGGGTTCATGTTGAAACTCTATGTATAAACAATATTTATTTTAATAATATTTGAAATTATTGTTTTGGCACATCTTTATCTGTATACCCATGTTAGTTGCATAGATAAAGTCCTTGAATATACAAATAGTAGAAAGAATATGAGATGCTCATATGATGAGTATCATGAAACTCATATTTGCAATACTGTATATTTAAACAGTTCCTAGTCGATTCGCCCGCCGCTAAGAAGGATATAGGCCGCTCCAGTTCGAGATTAGTATCTGCGTCGTGAGTACCATGTTTCATTGGTAGGGAACATTTTGATGTCCGAACATGCCGATAGGTGCTCCTTGTAGAGTGCACTGAACAACTCTCCATAAAGTACTTTCCAAGTGGTTCTCACTTTTCGAGTGGAAACGTCCTAGTTTATGTTTGTACAACATTAGTCCTTATGACCCGGGACAACATTGAGACTCTATATGCTAGCATTACACTTTGACTTGTTTACCGGCTCTCATGGGGTCATCAGGTGACAAGGTTGGGTGTTTTGTCGAAACATATAGGAGTCGATGCATTGTAGTCGGGGATTCACCGCTTACCTTCGGGTATGGATATCCTATGTGATCTAATGTATATGTAGTATGAAATCTCTGATCCGAGTATGGTGGTAATTATGAAAGGAGTTTCATATATTACACCATCGATGCAACTACAACATGACACTTAGTATCGATTCTTTGACAGCTCTCGATATACCAATAGTTGTTCAATTGGTCGGGATATATGAGATGAAAGGACCGTACTGTATGCTAACCATAATAGAATGGTTCTTGCAGGCACTATCATTTGATACCTAGGGAATCACGTAAGTGATGCTGCTAGGAGTTTAACATGATTGGTTGGGTACTATCAGACTTGAGTTCTGACGTTCTTATTATCAAGGAGTTGATAATTAAGAATGGAGAAATTGGAGTATGCTCATATAAGGACATGTTTAGTTCCGAATCACATTAAGATGTGAACTCACGGCTAGTTGTATCAATGAACCATTGAGGTCCACACATGTGCTAACTTCCTATATCCCGTTGAGAAGGAATTAGTTCAATGTATTGAACGGCTTATAAAGGAGTTTATAAGCATAAGAAAAAATTAGAAGTATGACTTCTTTAAGTGGAATGTAACTTTTAACTTGTTGAAGTGTTTCTAAATTAAAAGTTCTCCAAGTGAATAATGTATTTGAAAATTTTGATTTTCATGAATATTATTATAGACTAAATTAAATTAATTCAAGTGTTGAATTAATTAAACACTAGTGGACCTAGTAGAGTCGAAATAATTAAATTAATTCAAATGTTGAACCAATTAAACAACATTGGGCCTTGTAGAGCCGAACTAGAGATAATTATTAAACTAGTGGGCTTGAGTAAAATCAAGTAAAGTTTAAATGGTCTCAAAAAATAAAATTCCATGGGCCTTTTAATTGTTACAAGCCCGAGTAAAAAGCAAGCAAGGGAGGTGAAGGTTTGGAGGCAACTTTTGAGTTAATGGCATGGCATGTATATGCAACTTTTACTTCAACTTTTTCCACAACCAAGAAAAATTCCCTCTTCTCTCCCACACCCTCTTGGCCGAAATTTCAAGCAAATTTTCTTTCAATTTTTTCTTCTTCAATTTGTTGAGGAAAGATTAGTCGAAAAATGCCTTACATTCCCCCCTTCTCTCCTACACCCTCTTGAAGGCTTGAAGATTTGTCTTGCCATTGAAGAGCTAAGTTTTTTACAACTTAGTTGGAGCCATCATCAATATTTTAAGATTGATAGGTAAAATTTTCTAAAACACTCTATGAGTGTCATTTTGTGTTTTATGGTATTTGCTACACATCTTAGTGTTTAGGGTGCTCGAATTCTTGTATGAAAAATATTTTGAAACTTCCGTTGCGCAAGCGGGCACCTTAATCGATCCCCTTTCAAATGGTATCAAGAGCTATGGTTACTATTTCTTGTAGTTTATATATGATATTATTTTGAGATCAATTTCTAACCGCATGAGACAATCAAAACAAAAAATCGAAGGCCGGTTTTTTGGGGTATTTTGGGCAGCAAGTTGCTGCTCATTTTAGATAGCTTGGGCTGCACAAAACGGGCAAAAAGGGCCGCCCAACAGCCCCTCATGCAAAATAAAAATAATAAAAAAATTTATACATGTTGGCCGTAATCCGGCGACGACGATGACGACTAGGGTTTCCAAAAATGTTTTAGAATATCAAAGTGTCATGAGCCTTGAAGTTGTTGGGCCATTAGATGGCTAATACAATTTCTGAATTTAAATGAGCCAAAATATTTTTGGGTGAAAAATGTCTTATTGTGCCCTTAAATCCACAAAATTTGTATATATCTTCTCATAAAATAAATAATTGAAGTTGGACTTTAATTATTTATAATAAATCGTGATTTATACGAAATACGGTTATAAATAAATTATTTAAAAAGTAAACAAATGAGTTTTTTAATACTTTGTTGATTTAGTTTAAAATCGTAGCGGTTAATGATTGGATCAAGATATATAATATTGGATCAATTTATTATTGTGATAATTAATTGATGGTGTATGATATGTGATATGATGCATGGAGGATGATCAAAAGCCCAAGCCCAATTTGCTAGGTGTATGCTAGGATATTTGTGTTGAATGATTGTAATAATTATCAATTTATAAGTGGGCTTGGTTTATGGCCCGTTCCCACCCCATGAGATGTATCCCTATCTGCAATAAATATTTATTTGTAAATATTAGTATAGACTGTATAGTGGAAGATCAAGATTGGAAGATGGTGGCCTTGATGATTATGAAGATCGAAGACATGTAAATATTGGAGGCTTATGTAAAAGTTGCATTTGCATCCCAAGCATTTTCCTAGGATTGGACCTAGGCTCGTGTTTAGCTCACACGGGCCATTAGTTTTGGGGCGATTGATCATCCTTGTTTTGTTTACTTTTTATAATATATGTATAATATGTTATAAATAATGAGTATGTACGTTATTATTATGATAATAACAAAGTTGCATTAATCCAGCAAACATACGATCAAACATGGCAAGCTTTTAAACAAAATTAATGATGAGACCTTTCAAAATTAAAAAATCCTTTTGAATAAGATTCAAAATTAATATCAAGCCTGAAATATAGTATTATAAAGGTGTTTATAATTTCCATGTCTTCTATCGACAATGGGTGCATGACGAATGCTACCCGTGCTCGGGGATCAACTCATATTATTGAGGGGGCCCTGAACACCGGAAAGCGATGACATCCATTGACATGGTGATGTGAACTACGTAGAACTCCCATGATTTTGTCTCATATTATTGAGGGAACTCATTGTGACCGTCCATTAAGATTCAACATCGATGGGTAAGGCTTGACACGTAAAGATGAACGACGTCATATTATTAAGTTCTAATCAAACGTGAGACAAAAGTTTACGTAAAGGGTTGCATAGAGATGCAATTGAAAACTACCTTTTAGGAAATAGGATTGGGTGGTATTATTCAGGATCATAATTTGCTAATTTTGGGTCCTAATCAAACATGAGACAAAAGTTTACGTAAAGGGTTGTATAGAGATGCAATTGGAAACTACCGTTTAGAAATTATGATTGGCTGATATTATTCAGGATCATAATTTGCTAATTGGACCTTACGTACCTACTGAGGAAAGGAGTTTCCCGTTTTCAATAGAGGGTAGTGAAAAATGTCAAAACAGTGGGAGCAAAATTTTTTGAAGTAAAAGACCATACTTTATATCTTACTAAATATTTTAAAATAGTCATTAACATTTATCTATTTTATTTTTCAGTACAAATTTTTACAATGTCTTTGATTCACAATCTGCTATCTGCAATACTCGACAGACACGTATTAACCGGACTTAATTGCCTCAATTGGCTAAGAAACCTAAAAATTGTCTTGAATTCGGAAAGGATAGCATATACACTTACTGAGTCGCCCCCTGTTGAGGCTCCGACTAGCTGCACTCCTAAGGAATTGCAGACTTATAAGGATTGGTGTGACCATGACTTGCGAGCTAAGTGTTATATGCAGGCTTCTATGAATGATGAGCTGCAGAGGTGTTTTGAGGATGCAAAGAGTGCTTCTGACATTCATTTGCATCTCAAGGAGCTCTTTGGTGAGCAAACACGGCCTCTTAGGCATGCTAGCGTCAAGGAGCTAATCACTTTACACATGCGATATGGGGCTTCGGTCCATGAGCATGGCCTAAAGATGATTGGGCTCGTGGACAAGCTCGTTGGCATGGATCTTACGTTGCCCTCGGAGTTGACCACTGATGTGTTGCTATTTTCGCTGCCTAGCTCATTTGATCCTTTTGTGGTGAATTTCAACATGAACGAGCTAGAGCCTACCCTTGAGGAGTTGGTGAACATGTTTGTTACCTTTGAGTTCACCATCAAGAAAGAGAAGATGGTTCTTTATTGTAATATCCAATCTTGCTGAACGGTACGGTTTAAGATTTAATGTGTTTATTGACTCCTTGGTTAAGTTTAAGTATGGTTTAGATGTTAAGAGTTGCGATTTATGATTTATAATATTTTTGATTATATAGGATGTGTAGTTTTGTTGTAGCGTTGTTACGATTTAATTCTTGATAAATTGTATGTTGAGCCAATTGGTAGGAGGCCAATTGTAGTGGTTAGATAATACTTAGAGATGCAACTTTCTTGTTGAGAGCTTTGCCAAATTATGAGGGAAAGCGTCGTTGCGATTCAATTTTTAGTTGCTAAGTTTATTTTTGGCTACAGAGGAGAGTGCACCCGCGCAAGGAAAGCTACTGCACCCGTGGTATTTGGACAGAAGGGTGACCGCACCCGCGGTGTTTGGGCAGAGCAGCCAGCTCACCCGCGGTCCTTTGAGCAGCGCACCCACGGTCGTCGTTTTCAGATTTTCGAAAGTGGTAGAGACTGCCTAGCGCAACCGTGGTAAGAGAGTAGCGCACCTGCGGTGCGTGAATAGTAAAATTGTGTGGGGACCCGGGCTCTAACTCAATTGTCTTTGGGATTAATTGGATCTTTACTAGAAAATGTGAGTCAAAATTTTGCTTTTAATATTAAAAACAATTGTATATAAAGCATACATCAATGTTATCTCTATTTTATTTCAACAAACATCGGTACATGTCTTGTTCCATTACAATCATACAAACTAGCGTTGTTAACAAACTACATATCACATGTAGAACATCTAGTTTTCTTCTACACCCGAAATCACCACGCTATCCAATCTCAGTCACTCTCTCCTTGACCCTGATCCTGTCCCACCTGTTGTCATGCACACATACAAACACTACAACAGCCGGATACTCCGGTGAGAACAAATCCCAGTATAAAACATGTATATATGCATGTCATGCAATTACA
This sequence comes from Primulina eburnea, assembly GCF_022965805.1. Lineage (NCBI taxonomy): Eukaryota > Viridiplantae > Streptophyta > Magnoliopsida > Lamiales > Gesneriaceae > Primulina > Primulina eburnea. The sequence goes on along the minus strand of NC_133107.1, from coordinate 23,718,295 downwards.
TACAAAATCATAACACATAAATCATTATTTATGACACATTAGTGATTAAAGATAAAACTCTTCGACTCTTATTCTTTTACTCGAGTCATATCTAAGTCTAGGGATCACGGTGTGAATAAGACGTAACAATCTCCCACCTACTCGCCCAATTCGGGTGGCAGTACATCTTATTCCCGGACTTCGGCCCGCTCTGTATCGAATATCTACAATAGGAGTCGATCTTCTCCTAAGTACGTTGATATCACCGAACATCCGGTATCTTGGCATATTTGCCAACGACTCACCTATCTCATGTGCATTGCTATAACTCTATAAACAAGGCATAACCATATCAAATTATAAACAATCTAGTATGTGATTTTGGGAAACTCAAATAGAATCTAATTTGAGTTGTGTCTTCCCGAAGCAACATTGAATTATACCTTTCGTTGTTCAATCTTTGTCGATGTCGAAGTCTTAACGTCTAAGCTTGTTGAGATCAAATCAGAAATAACATATTCAATAGATACAAGATCAACATTCAGCTCAAACCAATACATGTACGTATCAATCTTCACTCTCGGTACATTTCGATGGCATAACGGCATAATCTCGCGATACGGTCACCTCAAACATCAATAATCCATATCAATAACTCATAATCTTCATCATAACACAATCTACCATGCTGAAATCTGCATGATTTCATACACATATATGCTGGAAAATCGTAATAATCGCATACGGTATCATTACTTCGATCCGGTTTCGAATATACTATCACCGACATCACAATAACAAATAATAGCAATCAAAATCTGCTTTCCCCAATCATCTCAACTTCAAAACATGCTGAAATGTAATAATACTTACATCCTTTGGTAGCTTGTAACAAGAGGAACACGAATATAAATTCGGATCGAAAATCGGACGGTTAGATTCTTACTTGAGTAGAATTCTTGTATATGAAAATTGAGAGATTCTAAGTTTTCGATTCTTCTTCCTGTAATTCTGAATGAAGGAAATGAATTACAACTCATATATATATATATCTTGCATGGTGAGGGGCAAATGGATTATTCTTTGATCAACACGTCTCGCGCATATGCGCGACCTCAACCGGCGCGTATGCGTGAGACCTACTGGTCTCGGCATTTCTCTTTTTGACAGCTCGTGCATATGCGCGCCCTTCTTCCGCGCATATGCGCGAGGTTCTCTGTGCTTAATATTTTGAGACACAACTCCTCGCCTATATGCGCGCCCCATCTCGTGCATTTGCGCGAGGTCCTCTGCCTACCTAGCGCATATGCGCGAATCAATGTCACGCATATGCGCGAGGGGTACTGTCCTCGCACATATTTCATGTGTTCCCTCGTCTTTTTGGGTCCGATCTAGTTTGTCTATAATCACATCAATTATCAACAAATCATTTCCGATTATATACAAATTCTCGGGCCTTGCATTTCTCCTCCCATAAGATACGATTCCGTCCCCGAAATCACAGACGATCAAAAAATATCAATTAGAAGGTATAATAAAACTATATGGAAACTCACACCGAATAGCTCTTGGAACCTCTGTCTCATATCTGACTCCGTCTCCCAGGTAGCTTCTTCAATGCTATGACGACTCGTTTGGACTTTCACCAATGGAATAGTCTTCATTCTGAGTTGTTTGTCCTTCCGATCAATAATCTGAATCGGTTGCTCAAAATAGCTCAAAGTCTCATCGAGTTCGGCTTCGTCAGGCTGAAGAATATGACAAGTATCTGGCAGATATTTCCGTAACATCGATACATGAAAGACGTCATGTATCCCGGATAAAGAAGGAGGAAGAGCAAGTCTATATGCACGATCACCAATCTTCTCAAGAATCTCGTATGGACCGATGTATCTAGGAGACAACTTCCCACGTTTACCAAATCTGACAATACTTTTGAAAGGAGAAATTTTAAAAAATACTCTGTCTCCCTGTTCAAACACCAACGGTCGACGACGTACATTCGCGTACTTGGCTTGCCTATCCTGCGCTGTCTTCATTCTTTTCTAGATCAGTTTTACTTTCTCAATCATTTCATGAATCATATCAGGCCCAAGTTCTGGTATTTCAGATATATCATCCCAATACAAAGGAGATCTGCACTTCTTGCCATATAATGCTTCAAACGGTGTCATCTCGATGCTCGTCTGATAGCTGTTGTTGTACGAGAATTCACAAAGTGGAAGTGAATCTTGCCAACTAGTGCCAAAATCTAGAACTACAGCTCTCAGCATATCCTCTAGTGTCTGGATAGTCCGCTCTGACTGTCCATCGGTCTGAGGATGATATGCAGTACTCAGGTGCAATGTCGTACCTAAAGACTGATGCAAACTGTGCCAGAAATGTGAAGTGAATCGGGGATCACGATCTGATACCATAGATTTCGGCACACCATGCAATCTGACCACCTCTCTGACATATATCTCTGCCATCTGATCATGTCGGTACGTCATTCTGTACGGAATAAAGCATGCTGATTTGGTCAATCTGTCAATCACGACCCAAATCGCATCACAACCCCGGGATGATCGTGGTAACTTCGTAACAAAATCCATGGAAATGTGATCTCATTTTCGTTCAGGAATAGATAAACTCTGAAGTAAACCTCCGGGTTTCTTCCTCTCGGCCTTCACCTGTTGGCAATTCAAACATTTAGATACAAACTCTGCAATGTCTGATTTCATTTTTTTCCACCAAAACTGTATCCTTAGATCGTTGTACATCTTTCTGCCACCAGGATGAATACTGAACCGGCTACAGTGCGCTTCTAATAAAATCTGTTGTTTTACATCTGAGACATCTGGCACTACAAGACGGTTATTCACATACAAAACATGATCTTGTACCTGATACTCTGACTGATGTCCTGATCTGACCATTTCAATCGACTTCTGAACATTCGGATAATTTTTCTCTGCTTCTTTAATGCGAACAATCAAATCTGGTTCGACTTGAACATTAAATAATCGCAATGGTCTACGATCTGTCTCAAACACTAACCCAGACAAAAAACAATCTTCTATTAAACTAGAAACGCCAATAGTTGATAAGGATAAAGAACTTACCTTACGACTTAATGCATCAGCTGCTGCATTGGACTTTCCTGGATAGTATTTGATTTCACAATCGAAATCCTTCAATAAATCGAGCCATCTACGCTGTCTCATATTCAATTCTGACTGCGAAAACAGGTATTTCAAGCTCTTGTGATCAGAATAGATTTCAAACTTCTCGCCGTAGAGATAGTGTCGCCATATCTTCAGTGCAAACACAATAGCCTCCAATTCAAGATCATGAATTGGGTAACGACTCTCGTGTGGCTTCAACTGTCTCGAGGCATATGCAATCACATGTCCTCGCTGCATAAGAATACACCCTAGCCCTCTGTGAGATGCATCACAATATACAACGAAATCACCAGTTCCTGAAGGAATAGTCAGCACTGGAGCAATGGTCAACATTTTCTTCAATTCCAGAAAACTGAACTCACAATCCTCTGACCAAATAAACGGAGTATTCTTTTGAGTCAACTGAGTGATCGGCTTGCGATACTGGAGAGGTCTTTGATAAATCGCCGGTAATAGCCTGCCAGACCCATAAAACTGCGTATCTCTGGCACAGAGGTCGGTCTATGCCAACTAATCACTGCCTCGACTTTGCTAGGGTAAATAGAAATACACTTTCCCGATACAATATGCCCCAGAAATACAACATGTCTCAACCAGAACTCACACTTTGGCAGTTTGGCGTACAATTTTCTGCTCTCAGAGTTCTCAACACAGTTCTCAAATGGTCAGCATGATCAGTAATATTCTTTGAATGTATCAAAATATCATCAATGAATATAATAACAAAATCGTCAAGGTACTTCTCGAAGATACGATTCATCAAACCCATGAACACAGCTGGAGCATTCGTTAAACCAAATGGCATGACAATAAATTCATAATGTCCATACCTGGTTCTTAACGCTGTCTTCGGTATATCAGAACCTCTGACCCTCAGCTGGTGATACCCAGATCTTAGATCGATCTTGGAATATACAGACGAACCCTGCAACTGATCAAATAAATCGTCGATACGAGGCAATGGGTATTTGTTCTTTACCGTCGCTTTATTCAGTTTTTGATAATCGATGCAAAGTCTCATCGAACCATCATTCTTCCAGACAAACAGTACCGGAGAACCCCAAGGAGACACACTCGGCCTAATGTAGCCTTTGGCCAATAAATCTTCGATCTGTTCTTTAAATTCTTTCAATTCAATAGGTGCCATTCTATAGGGAGCTCGAGATATAGGAAAGGTACCTGGTAGGAGATCAATACTGAAATCTACCTCTCGAGCTGGAGGTAACCCTGGAATCTCGTCTGGGAATACATTGGCAAACTCACATACTACTGGCAGGTCTGCCAAGGACGGGCTTGATTTCAGTAGATCTACTTAATATACCAAGAACCCCTCTGTTCCTTTCTGTAACAATCGACTCTTAGACAATACAGATATCAAGGGAATCCGAGCTCTGGAACCCTTACTGTAGAATTTTCACTCATCAGCCGTCTCTGGTCTGAATCTGACAATCTTCTGGAAACAATCTACAGTGGCTCGGTAATTGGTTAACATATCGATACCGACAATACAATCAAAATCAGACAACCCAATCACAACACAGTCTAACTCAATCTCATTACCCTAAAACTGTAGCATGCAATTTCTAACCGATGTCACTGATATTAAACCACTCCCCAAAGGAGAAGAAATAGATACTATAGCAGATAATGATTCAACAGGCAAAGCATGCATCAATGCAAAGCGTTCAGATATGAATGTATGAGATGCACCCATGTCTATCAATACATAGGCAGGATAAGCGCAAAGAAAACAATTACCTGCGATCACATCATCTGGTGCATCTTGAGCCTGCTCTTCTGTTAGTGCAAATACTGAGCCTACTGTCTAGGAGGTTGGCTCACAGTTTGGCTTCCTCTTGGCCTCGACTGGGGCTGTGCAGGTGGCGGCTGGAAGGAATGGACAGATGATGCTTGCCTCTCAGGCTGAGGTACTGATGCAGATGACCCTGCGCCCTGAGATTGTTGTGACCCTCTCTGTGGACAGACTCTGGCGAAATGTCCCTGCTGTCTGCAGATATTGCATCGCCCAACCACTCCCTGACACTGATCTGTAGGATGTCTGCCTCCACAAGTACTGCAATACAACCCTGTATAATCTGAACTCTGACCAGGACCCCTCTCTCGTGACCCACTGAAGCTCGATGAACTGCTACCCGACTTCTTGAACTATTTTCCTCGGGCTTTCAGTTGATCTTTCTTGCCTTTGCTACTACCACCACTCTCGAATCTGGAAGGTGGTTGAAAAGAGGGTTGCGGTGGTCTTGGAATTGGAACAGCATACGAAAGTCCTCGTTGCTTAATCAGGCCCGCTTCCGCTCCCTTGGCTCGGTTCAAGGCATCTGCAAAGTTGTTTGGTCTGCCGGTATTCACCAAGGTAAAAATATCAGGATTCAAACCATTGATAAACTGATCTACAACGGCATCGTCACTCTCTGCAACGTGAGGAGAAAATTGAAGCAATGTCGAAAACTTTGCCACATATTCTTCGATGTTCAGTTGTCCCTATCTCAGATTGTCAAACTCGGCACCTTTATCCTTTCTATAGGACACAGGAAAGAAGCGTTGATAGAACTCTGCTTTAAAAACCTTCCAAGTGATCTCTGTGCCACAATGCTCCAACGCTCTCTTCGTGGTAAACCACCAATTCTTTGCTACTTCATGCAGTTGATGACAAATTAACTTCACTCGACGTTCATCGGTATAGTCAAGAGATTCAAATAACATCTCGATGTCATCTAACCAGCTTTCGCAATCCATAGCGCTCTCAGTACCTTTCAGTGTCGGCGATTTGAAGGATTGAAACCGTTTCAATAGTGTCTCCATCGATGTTGTATCCAACGGATCATTAGAAGTACTGCCCTGCTCTGGCACCGGACGCACAGGCAATGCTGCTCTTCGAGGAGGCATATCTTATTATCAAACGGATTAGTACACAATCTGTCTCAGTCCTCCTCTGATCATATACCTCTGATACAGAATCGGGTCTAATTCATTTTATTCTTAATACATGTTTCAATAAATCAGATAAGCAAGTAAACATGTATAACCGCAAGAAACATGCTTTCATATAGAACATATGTAAATCAACATACAATTAATAGTATGCTAGCATCATCAAAGCAAGGAAGACAACTCGATCTACCCGGCTCACTTGCTTCTAGTTCAGTCTACAGAACCTACTGCTCTGATACCACCTGTTGTGGAGACCCGGGCTCTAACTCAATTATCTTTGGGATTAATGGGATTTTGATAGAAAATGTGGGTCAAAATTTTGCTTTAATATAAAAAAAAATTGTATATAAATCATACATCAATGTTATCTCTATTTTATTTCAACAAACATCGGTACATGTCTTGTTCCATTACAATCATACAAACTAGCGTTATTAACAAACTACATATCACATGTAGAACATCTAGTTGTCTTCTACGCCCGAAATCACCATGCTATCCAATCTCAGTCACGCTCTCCTTGACCCTGATCCTGTCCCACCTGTTGTTATGCACACATACAGACACAACAATAGCCGGATACTCCGGTGAGAACAAATCCCAGTATAAAACATGTATACATGCATGTCATGCAATTACATACAAAATCATAACACATAAATCAGTATTTATGACACATTAGTGAATAATGATAAAACTCTTCGACTCTTATTCTTTGACTCGACTCATATCTAAGTCTAGGGATCCCGGTGTGAATAAGACGTAACAATCTCCCACCTACTCTCCCAATCAGGGTGGCGGTACGTCTTATCCCCGGACATCGGCCCGCTCTGTATCGAATATATACAATAGGAGTCGATCTTCTCGTATGTACGTCGATATCACCGAACATCCGGTATCTTGGCATATCTGCCAACGACTCACCTATCTCATGTGCATTACTATACTCTATAAACAAGGCATAACCATCTCAAATTATAAACAATCTAGGATGTGATTTTGGGAAACTCAAATAGAATCTAATTTGAGTTGTGTCTTCCAGAATCAACATTGAATTATACATTTCGTTGTTCAATCTTTGTCGATGTCGAAGTCTTAACTTCTAAGCTTGTCGAGATCAAATCTGAAATAACATATTCAATAGATACAAGATCAACATTCAGCTCAAACCAATACATGTACGTATCAATCTTCACTCTCGGTACATTTCGATGGCATAACGGCATAATCTCGCGATACCCGTCAACTCAAACATCAATAATCAATATCAATAACTCATAATCCTCATCATAAAACAATCTACCATGCTGAAATCTGCATGATTTCATACACATATATGCTGGAAAATCGTAATAATCGCATACGGTATCATTACTTCGATCCGGTTTCGAATATACTATCACCGACATCACAATAACAAATAATAGCAATCAAAATCTGCTTTCCCCAATCATCTCAACTTCAAAACATGCTGAAATGTAATAATACTTACATCCTTTGGTAGCTTGTAACAAGAGGAACACGAATATAAATTCGGATCGAAAATCGGACGGTTAGATTCTTACTTGAGTAGAATTCTTGTATATGAAACTTGAGAGATTCTAAGTATTCGATTCTTCTTCCTGCAATTCTGAATAAAGGAAATGCATTACAACTCATATATATATATATATCTTGCATGGTGAGGGGCAAATGGCTTATTCTTTGATCAACACGTCTCGCGCATATGCGCGACCTCAACCGGTGCATATGCGCAAGACCTACTGGTCTCGGCATTTCTCTCTTGGACAGCTCGCGCAAATGCACACCCTTCATCCACGCATATGCGCGAGGTTCTCTGGACTTAATATTTTGAGACACACCTCCTCGCGCATATGCTCGTCCCATCTCGCGCATATGCGCGAGGTCCTCTGCCTGCCTAGCGCATATGCGCGAATCAATGTCACGCATATGCGCGAGGGGTACTGTCTTCGCACATATTTCATCTATTCCCTCGTCTTTTCGGGCCCGATCAAATTTGTCTATAATCACATCAATTATCAACAAATCATTTCCGATTATATAACCAAATTCTCGGGCCTTACATCGTGTTTTGGTGTTTTAAGTTATATAATACAAGAGTTGCCCTCATTTATCTCATTCTTACTTCATTTCCTCGGTTCTTCAGCCTTGGGAGAGCTAGGGTTCTCATTTCCTTTCTTTTGTTCCTTTGATTCAAGCTTCTTGTTGGGTATTTTAAGGGAGAATAAGATCATTTTGGGTTCAAGGAGCTAAGGTAATCTTGTGGCTTTATTTATTCTTTGTTTATGGTGTTGGGGGAAATTATGAGAATTATGATTGTGTTGGTTTTATGGGTTTTATAGTATGGTTGTTGGAGTATTGAGTTGTTGATGGTTCTATTCATGGTTTATTGTTGTAGGAATTGTACCAAGAGATTAGAATCAAGCTTCTTATTGGTTGTAAGTGAATTTATTTCTTGTGCTCACATGATGTATATGTATGGTATTTCAATGGTTTTATTACGGTATTCCCTTCCACTTGATTCATATTATGTATTATTACACTTTGTTGTATATTTGAGGCTTTTATATGTCTCAATTTTATAAAAGGGAATGCAAGAGAATAGAGTATTCAAAGTGTTTGATTTAATGCCAAAGATAGAATTCAAATGATTTATTGGATTGATAAAGAGATAGTCAGAGATTGCATACAATGAGTTGATCAACGACCATAGGATTATATCCCGACCGAATAATCGATTTATATCGATGGGATATAGGTACAGAGACAGAGATATTATTGAAATATCAATCCATCAGAGTAAAGAGAAATAACATCGTTATGTTCATGTTCTACTATATTATTCATGTTTTAAGAGTTAGATGGTATTTAATGATTTCAAAGCCATGTTTTATAGAGTATGATACGTACAGATTGTTATGTAAGAGTTTCACTTGCTGATTTGTTGTGGGGACCCGGACGCTAATCAAGTTCTTAATCATGTTTGGGTCTAATTAATCAATTATAAAACAGGGTCTAAATTTTTTTTTTTTAAAAATACAAAGCGGAAACGTAATGTAATTTACTCAAATTACATATTAAACATGAACATACAAATCTTGCGTTATCTACAAGAATTCAACTAGGTTCAACTACATATCAGTGCTGAATCCTATGTTGCTTTGAAGCCCGGATCTCCACGCTATCTAATCTTCTCTCATCTTTTCCTTGACCCTGATCCAGCCCCACCTGTTGTCATGCACACATACAAAACAAGACAACAGCCGGATAACTCCGGTGAGATATAAATATCCCAGTATAAACAATGTATACATGCAATCATATAAAAGCATATACGAAAGAATAGATAAGAAATATTCTTAACCTGTATCAAATCAGAAACATAAATCAATATCAAGCATTCAATAATCATGAATGATATAAACAAGGTAAATCAACATGTCGTATCAGACTCAACTCAACCGACGCGTCGTCTCAGACTCGACTCAACTCTAACCTAGGGATCTCGATGTTTGGATATAGGTAATTATATCGAATCTCAGTCGATAGGAATGAATCAATCCCTAAACGGCATCGATATAATTCATATATCAGTGTCTAGGCGAATCAGCCGCAGAATTGACGAATCAGTCAATAACTCGACAAATCAGCCGGTAATTAGGCGAATCAGCCAATAATCAGACAACTCAGCCTGTAATTAAGCGAATCAGCTTAAGTTTAGACGAATCAGTCAATAACCCGACGAATCAGCCGGTGACTAGGCGAATCAGCCTATGACTCAACGACTCAGTAATCAATACATACAGTCAGTATCTAAGCAAATCAATCAATGACTAGCGAATCAGCAGTCATTACATGCAGTGGCTATAAATAAATAGACAACGAACATCAATCTCATCAATTACAAGAATCAATGTAATAACTAAGTATGTGATTTAGGGAAACTCGGGTCAAACCTCACTCGAGTTGTGCAATCCCAACTCAACATTAATTTATACCTTTCTTTCTGATACCCTGGCTCTGTCGAAGTCTCGAACCCCAAGCCTGTCAATACTCAGTCTGACAATAACAATATCGAGGGTATGGTATCAATACACCACTCAATCAATACTGGATATAATCAGAATTCAATCAAATTCTGTTTCAACAACATAACGGCGTAATCTCAATATATCCAGCCATATCATATCAGTCAGATATCAATTCTAATATCTCATAATCAACAACAACTCAATTCTAATATCAAGTCGACTCCAAAACTATTCCGAAATCATAACAATTCCATAATCAGTCTTTTTCTTAATCTGACTTCGATTCTATGTTGTTTACTATGTCAAGAACAACATATATAAGTTCCATTCAATTCTGACAATATCATAATTCTAAAACATCTCAAAACGTAGTAAAACTTACGTCCAGTTGTAGCCTACGTCGATAGGCACTCAATGCGGAAGTCGGATTCAAAATCAAACGGACGGATTTCTCGCGTAAGGATTTTCTTTCTTCCTCCTCGGACCTTTTCTCGATTTCTTGCGTTAAATTCTGAAGAAACGAATGGCTATCACAAATATATATACCATGCATGAATTCGACGAGGTGGCACAATTTCCGCAAAACACGTATCACCGCGGGTGCGGTAGGTGTAAAACCGCGGGTGCGCTCATGCTTCGACAATCTTATCTATTCTGAAATTGCACGACCGCGGGTGCGGTCTTGTTTGCACCGCGGGTGCGGTCCTGCACCGCGGGTGCGGTCTTGTTCGCACCGCGGGTGCGGTCCTGCTTCGATAAAACTGACCAAGTTTCTGTCCATGCACCGCGGGTGCGGTACATGCAAGGCCGCGGGTGCGGTACATGCAAGGCCGCGGGTGCGGTGTTGCTTCGGCAACACACTCTGAAATTCAAAATAAATGGCCACACATTATCTTAAATCGTGTCTCAGTTGGCCCTTTCGTAATCACGTTAAATTATAAGTCAATAATCCTTGATTAACAGTGATTAATTCTCGGGCATTACAGTTTTATACTCATTTCAGTTACTCATGTGATGCAGATAAGAGAGACGAGCCAGGACATTAATTGGAGCCGGGGTCATATGCATACAAAGATGGAAGAAAGAAAGATATTTTGCTAGTATTTTGACATGATAAAAAATGATATTTTGTATTTTGATGCAACACTAGATTGATCATGTATATACTTTTGATTTTAAATATTTTATGTCAAGAAAATATTACATCCTTCTTCCCTCTAAATAAGGTTTTAATATTCCGCTGTGTTATTTTATAAAATCAGTCGAGGGTGTTACATTTATGTGGGTTCTTGATCTTGTACGAAGACTGGTCCACCTAGTAAGGAAAGAAGCGTTCTTTCCAACATCCCAAGAAGAATATGCCCTTGAAAAGGCAAGCTCCGAATCCCGTTGTGGCAGCCACTCCAGTAAAGGCTGAAAAGATTGCTGATATTTGTAATCACTGCAAGAAGCATGGACATTGGAGGCATAACTACAGAGAATATCTTGCCCAGAAGAGTTCTGAAAGCGGTATGTTCTATATTGAAGTAAAAATTTCAATTAACTCTACTTCTTGCGTATTGGATATCTGCTGTGGCTCACATCTCTGTAATAATTTGCAGGTGATGGGAAGAAGTAGGAGACTAAGGGAAGGTGAGACCTTTTTTAGGATGGGCAATGGAGCAAGAGTTGCTGCCAAGGCCGTAGGAGATGTTTACTTATTGTTGAACAATAATTTTAAGATGTTTTGTTTGTACCAGATTTTGTTAAAAACATTGTTTCCATTTCTATGCCTGATAATGATGTATATTCTTGTTTATTTAGCAAAGGTGTTTTCAACATCTACAAGAATGAATGTTTAATTGGTACTGGAGAACTTGAAAACGATCTCTATAGCTTAAAATTGAAAGATATTCCACTAAACAATGTCCAAGAAATAACAACAACAAACAAACGAAAACAAAATACTCTAAATTCAGCACAATTATGGCAAGCTTGATTAGGACATATTTCCTTAAGAAGGATGAACAATCTAGTGGGAGTAGGCATGTTTGATATGTCTGATATTAATTCTCTCACGACTTGTGAATCCTGTCTGAAAAGAAAGATGACCAAAATTCCCTTTAAAGGCCATGTTGATTGAACCAAAGGTTTATTGGATTTGATCCATACCGATGTGTGTGGTTTGCTTAGAATCACCACTAAGCATTGACATGCATACTTCATCAACTTTACCGCTGACTTTTCGAGGTATGTGTATGTGTATTTGATGAAATACAAATCTGAAGCCTTTGAAAGGTTCAAAGAATTCAGAAGTGCAGTAGAGAAACATTTGGGACAAAGCATCAAGTCACTTCAATCGGATCGAGGAGGTGAGTACTTGAGTGCTGAGTTCCAAGAGTATCTTAGGGAGAATGGGATTCTCTTGTAATGGACTCCGCCTGCTAAACCACAGTTGAATGGTGTTTCGGAGCGTCATAACTACTTTGATGGACATGGTTCGGTCTATGATGGGGTTCACGGAGTTGCCGTCATCCTTTTAGGGATATGCGCTTGAGACAGCGGCACTATTGTTGAACAATTTCCATTCAAATGCAGTTGATAAGACACCATATGAGATATGGATGGGTAAGCCTACCAAATATTCTTATCTTAGAATATGGGAATGCCCTGCTTATGTGAAGCAGACAGTGGGAGATAAATTGGATAGTCGATCCATTTTATGTTACTTTGTGGGATATCTAAGGAATTCAGTTGGATACTATTTCTATCATCCCCAAGAAACAAAAGTGTTTGTTTATCGGAATGCAACCTTTTTGGAAAATGAATATTTATTGGATATAAAAGGGGAGATGATAGAACTCGAAGAGGTTTGAGAGACACCCATAATTGTGGAACCCAAACCCGAAGAGCCAAGAGAAGAGATACAAGCTCCTAGAAGATCCGAGAGAGTCTCGAGACCACCTATGAGGTATGGTTTACTTCTTGAAGAGGGCCATGATGAGCCTAACCATGGATATGATCCATTGACCTACGTTATCTGATGCCAATTCATCCAAGTGGCTTGAAGCAATGGAATCTCAGATGAATTACATGCATTCGAACCAAGTGTGGAATCTCGTGAATCCACCTGAGGGAACTGTTCTCATAGGGTGTAAATGGATCTACAAGAGGAAACTTGGGGCGGATGGGAAGGTATTGACCTTCAAGGCACGATTGGTAGCAAAAGTATACTCAAAAACAAGGAATGGACTTTGAGGAAAACTTTTCTCCGGTTGTAATGTTCAAGTCTATAAGGATACTGCTGGCCATAGCTGCATGGTATGAATATGAGATATGGTAGATGGATGTCAAGACAGCCTTTCTTAATAAGGATATTAAGGAAGAGATTTACATGTCTCAACCTGAAGGGTTTACATCTGTCGGAAGTGAGCATATGGTATGCAAACTTCAAAGATCTATTTATGGTCTAAAGCAGGCATCTATGAGTTGGAACCTCAGATTCGATAGTACAATCAAAGAGTTTGGTTTTACTAAGAATCCTGAGGAACCCTATGTGTATAAGAAGGTCACTGGAGTGCTCTGACATTCCTGGTGCTTTATGTTGATGACATTCTATTGATTGGGAATGATGTTGGTGTTGTGTCATCATATTCTCGCACCCAAGACGCAGCGGAAGTTTAAAAAATTTGTCCTTGGGCGTCGTGTGTTTAAAATCATTCATAGGGCGTTTAGAATTATACCTTTGCGTTCTCAACGCTGGAATCCAAACTATTCCGGTGTTTAAGCGGAGATAGCCCTTCTTGTAAATCCCTACGAATGGCTCTTCAAATATTATCGCCTAATTAGGTCCACGATCAGAAACTTTGTTCCTCGCTTGGATTGCACTAGAAATCACAAACGATTTGTGCGTTGAGACTGCAGCCTCCAAATTTCCAAAATTCGGAGTTGATGCAGTGCGGCGAGGAAGAAACCAAAGGACCGAAACTTCTTCACGAAAATTGTGAGATGGCCGTGGGTTTCATGATTCTTAATCATGATTTTGTGCTTAATTAATTCTCAATCAACTATTAACCAATAATTATTGATTTTTAATCAATAATCAAGCAAATCTAATTTGCTTTGTAGGCCATAAATTTTCTCACAAACTCTTTCAGTGGTCGTGGGTTTAATGAAGAGGGAGGAGAGAATTAGGTTTTGTTTTGTGTGCAAAACTTCATCATCCAACAATGAACCCTAATGGTGTATTTATAGATTGAGACTCCTAATCTGATTAGGAGTCCATCTCCCATAAGGACTCTAATAATTTCATTATATTTAGACTCTCATATAACTAATATATAATGTATTTATTAACTTTTAATAATACATGATATAATAATATTATATACACATATTTTATATCACTATATTAAATATATACATGTATATTAATTAAATTAAATAACCATTATTTAATTAATAAATTAACTCATTGGTTATTTTAATTCTAGACTCCTCTAGAACATATATGAGAATTTGTGCATGTTAGTAGTCACCACTACTAGCACAATCATTTAATTAGTAAATTCCAAATTCACTAAAAAATTGATTCTGAACTCATTATAATCCCGATCGACGATCCGAGAGCGCCGATCTACCAACGATACAAATCTTGTTCATATAATGAAAATCGAAAAGTTCGAAGATCCAAATTTTCATTTACCAAATTTAGAACTTACCATATATGGAAGTTACCATATTTGACCGCTGTCAGTTTTAGTGAACTCCTTCACAAAACAGGTAGTTCCACTCTTCTTCCTTATTTAGCAATCATGCTAACTTCCACTTCTTCCATCCTATGGAATCAGCTCATAAACTCCTTTATAAGCTTCTTGTTTGATCTCCATCAAACTATAGTCGCCAAATTCCAACTCCTTGAAATTTGACTATCTCAATGGGAACACAGAATCCGATACTTGTGTGACCCTCAATGGTTCAGGGATACAGCTAGCCGTGGGTTCACATCTCCATGTGATTCAGAATAACATTTATTCTTATTCGGGTTTACCATAGTTAACCTCATTCTTTTCATCAACTCCTTAATCAAGAATGTCAGAACTCATTTCTGATTGCACCCATCGGATCATGGTAAGAGCATCTAGTAGCATCGCCCCATGATCCCCTAGGTATCACTGATAGTGCCTGCAAGAACCTTTAGTCATGGTTAGCATACAGTACGGTCCCTTCAACACATATATCCCGATCGAATCTGCAACCGTTGGTATATCGAGAGTTGCATATGAATTCGATAACGATGCGCTTTATCTTTGAGTACTAATAGTGACATGGTATTTGCAACTAAGAAAACGCATTTTCCTAAAGCACATTTCTTGCTCTGGCCAGAGACTCCTTGCACTACTAACTCATCAGATCACATAGGATATCTTCTCCCGTAGGCGAACTGTGAATCTCCTACTACAATGCATTTGCTCCTACGTATTTTGAAACTACACCCAATCTCGCCACCTGATGACCCTCAATGGAGCCGGTAAACGGATCAAAGTGCATACTAGTACGTATAGCCCCTACATTGTCCCGGGTCAAAGGGCTAATGGTGTACAACCATAACTGCAGACTATTCCACTCGATAAGTGAGAACCACTTGGAAAGTCCGAGGGAGGGTTGTTCAGTGCATCATCGTATGATCACCCATCTGTGTGAATGGACATCTCCATGCCCTTGCCAATGAAACATGGTGTTTACATCACAGATGCTAGTCTCGAGATCAAGCGACATTTATCCTTGTTTTAGGCGGCTGAATCAACTAGGAACCTGTTTAGAATAAACGGTACGCTTTCTAATGAGTTTCATGATCTTACGTTGAGTCGCAGACCTCATGGTACCTATTTTATATTCAAGGACTTTATCTATGCAGCTTGCATGGGTATACAGATAAAGTATAATGCCATAATCGAATAAAATCGTAAAATATTATTAAAATAAATATTGTTTTGCATTAGAGTCAATAAAACTGGAGCCACAAGTTGGCTTGCCGGGCACATACTCTAACAGTAGGGATGTTGCAATGAACTAAAATATAGTTAGCAAGTAAGTTCTCGATGCATGACTTGGGTGAAGCATCTTTTGTATTGAGAATACAGATCTATAGAGATAGATCGAGAAGATTGCTTTGTCTTATCCAGTCCATATACATTGATACCATCATTAAGCGGTTCTCGATGGATGAGTCCAAGAGAGGACATCTGCCAATGTGTCATGGCGTGTCCCTATCAAAGTCTATGTCTCCCAAGATTGGTGCAGAGATAGCGGCGATGACATGCATTCTGTATGCATCCGCAATTGGTAGTATCACGTATGATATAATATCTACATGCCCTGACATGGCTTATGCACTAAGTGTAGTGAGTAGATATCAATCGAACCCTGGTCTTCCACACTGGAAAGTTGTGAAAGACATATTAGGTATTTGATAAGGACCAATAAGTTGTTCTTGGTCTATGGGGGTTGAGAACTGAAATTAGTAGGCTATGCCGGCTCTAGCTTCCAAAGCGATATCGATGACTCGAAGTCAACCTCTGGATTCATATTCATGCTCAATGGTGTTGCTGTCTTTTGGAAGAGTTCCAAGCAAGACAGCACTTCTGATTCCACCACCGAGACAGAATACATTGCTGCAGCAAAGGAGGCTGTTTTGATAAGGAATTTTGTCCAAGAGTTGGACGTCATTCCTAATGGAGTTGCTCATGTCCCGGTGTTTTGTGACAACACGGGAGTCATAGCTCAGGCAAAGGAGCCAAGGTCTCATCAGAAATCCAAACACGTATTGAGAAAGTACCACATCCTCCGAGAGATTGTGGAAAGAGGAGAAGTGTCGATTGACAAAGTCGGCTCCACAAATAATGTTGCTGATCCGCTAACTAAGCCTTTACCCGGACCATTATTCAAGAAGCATCGCGAATCGATGGGTTTGAAGCATATGGAAAGTTGGCTCTAGTGAAAGTGGGAGATTGTTAGAGTAGGTGCCCGTCGAGCCCAGTGTTGGCCGAGGGTTCATGTTGAAACTTTATGTATAAACAATCTTTATTTTAATAATACTTGAAATTATTGTTTTGACACATCTTTATCTGTAAACCCATGATATTTGTATAGATAAAGTCCTTGAATATACAAATAGTAGAAAGAATATGAGATGCTCATATGATGAGTATCATGAAACTCATATTTGCAATACTGTATATTCTAAACAGTTCCTAGTCGATTCGGCCGCCGCTCATAAGGATATAGGCCGCTCGAGTTCGAGATTAGTATCTGCGATGTGAGTAACATGTTTCATTGGTAGGGAACATTGTGATGTCCGAACATGCTGATAGGTGCTACTTGTAGAGTGCACTGAACAACCCTCCATAAAGGACTTTCCAAGTGGTTATAACTTATCGAGTGGAAACGTCCTAGTTTATGGTTGTACAACATTAGTCCTTATGACTCGGGACAACATTGAGACTCTATATGCTAGCATTGCACTTTGACTTGTTTACCAGCTCTCATGAGGTCAAAAGGTGACAAGGTTGGGTGTTTTGTTGAAACATATAGGAGTCGATGCATTGTAGTCGGGGATTCACCGCTTACCTTCTGGTGTGGATATCGTATGTGATCTGTATATGTAGTATGAAATCTCTGATCAGAGTATGGTGGTAATTATAAAAGGGGTTTCATAGATTATACCATTGATGCAACTACAACATGACACACAGTATCGATTCTTTGACAGCTCTCGATATACCAATAGTTGTCGAATCGGTCGAGTTATATAAGATGAAGGGACCGTACTGTATGCTAATCATAATAGAATGGTTCTTGCAGGCACTATCATTTGATACCTAAGGAATCATGTAAGCCATGCTGCTAGGCATTTAACATGATTTGTTGGGTACTATCAGACTTGAGTTCTGACATTCTTATTATCAAGGAGTTGATAATTAGGAATGGAGCAATTGGGGTATGCTTATATAAGGAATTGTTTAGTCCCGAATCACATTAAGATTTGAACCAACGGTTAGCTGTATCAATGAACCATTGAGGGCCACACAGGTGCTAACTTCTTAGATCCCGTTGAGAAGGAATTAGTTCAATGTATTGAACGGCTTATAAAGGAGTTTATAAGCACAAAGAAAAATTAGAAGTATGACTTCTATAAGTGGAGTGTAACTCTTAACTTGTGGAAGTGTTCCTAAATTAAAAGTTCGCCAAGTGAATAATGTATTTGAAAAATGTGATTTTCATAAACATTATTATGGACTAAATTAAATTAATTCAAGTGTTGAATTAATTAAACACTAGTGGACCTAGTAGAGTCTAAATAATTAAATTAATTCCAGTGTTGAATCAATTAAATAACATTAGGCATTGTAGAGCCCAATTAGAGATAATTATTAAAATAATGGGCTTGATTAAAATCAAGTAAAGTTTAAATGGTCTCAAATTTTTTTGAGACATTTAAATAAAATTCCATGGGCCTTGTAATTGTTAGAAGCCCGAGGAAAAAGCATGCAAGGGAGGTGAAGGTTGGAGGCAACTTTGGAGTTAATGGCATGGCATGCACATGCCACTTTTACTTCAACTTTTTACACAACCAAGAAAAATCCCCCCTTCTCTCCCACACCATCTTGGCCGAAATTTCAAGTACATTTTCTTTAAATATTTGCTTCTTCAATTTGTTGAGGAAATATTAGTTGAAAAATGCCTTACATTTTCTAGTGCAAGTGTAAGGTGGATTTATCTTGTTGGTGGTGGGCTTTATTTTTGAGCAAGGTGTGCTCTTGGAGGCTTGAAGATTTGCCTTGCCATCAATCTTTTAAGATTGATAGGTAAAATTTTCTAAAACATTCTATGAATGTCATTTTGTGTTTTATTGTATTTACTACAAATCTTAGTGTTTAGGGTGCTCGAATTCTTTCATGAAAAATATTTTGAAACTTCTGTTGCGCAAGCGGGAACCTTAACCGATCCCCTTTCATCGTCCACATCACGTAACCAACATGCATTTTACATTTTAAATGAAACATGCATCTAATCTCTATATCATGTATCATAAAAGCATTAAGAGTTCAGCATATAAAATCTAAAGCAATACAAACTCACATACTTGAGGCGTGACTTCTTGAGCTTCTCGGAGTGGCAGTAACACAACCTTTTGGGGAATCCTTTGCTTTGATACCAACTGAAACGTCCACTACTTTTAACTTTAAAATCCTACTAATTTTTTTCTTAAAATTCGAAACTTGCAAGTTTAAAATACTCGACATTTCCCAAATCCAAAAATTAATTTTACATTTAAAATCTCAAGTTCAAAAAATCCCCAAATCGTCAATTAACAAAAAAACATACGTCAACCATTGTGGGGACCCGGGCTCTAACTCAATTCTATCTGGGATTAAATGGATCTGTGAGAAAATGTGGGTCAAATTTTCGCTTTTTAACATTAAATCAAATGTTAATAATAAGTATAATCTTTCTTTATTAAATTACAACGCACATAATATACAAACATAATAACCTTGTCTTGTTCTAATGCATCAATCCGAACTAGTGTTTAATACAAAATACCAAAATACAAATAGCCCAAGTCTAATAAAAGCCACTAGTCATCTTCTGCGCCCGTAGTCACCACACTATCTCGAACTCATCTCTATCGTGACCCAGATCCTGCCCCACCTGTTGTTATGCACACATACAGACATAACAACAGCCGCAAACTCCGGTGAGAACAAATCCCAGTATAAAACATGTATACATGCATATGCATAATAAAATCATAAAGCACAATCTCATGCATGTAACATAAATCATAGGTTCCATAGTCTTTGAAACCAATCTATAAAAACATGCACTGCAAATCAACTCATGTCTTGACTCAACTCGACTCTACTCTAGGGATCCCGGGGTGAATAAGACGTCACTGTCTGTTACCTACCCTCCCAATTGGGGTAACTGTACGTCTTACTCCTAGAATTCGGTTGTGTCTGTATCGAATGTCTACAATCGGAGGAAGTCTGCTCCTATGCATCGATACACCGAACGTCTAGTGTTTGACAAATCTGTCAACGACTCTCCTATCTCAATGCTTGAATATAAATCTATAGACAAAGCATGATCATATCAAGAGATTTGAATATAAATCTATAAACCAATCCAAATCATATCAAAGACATAAACAATAAATCTAGTATGTGATTTTGTTGGAAAACTCCAATCAAATCTGATTCGAGTCGTGTCTTCCCTATAATCACATGGATTATACCTTCTTGTCGTTCGTAGAAGTCGAAGTCTTGAAGACGAATCTGTCAATATCAATCTGAAATGGCAATGTAGAGATGCACCATATCAAATAGAATTCAATAATCCATCTCGGTGCAATTTCAACGGCATAACGGCGTAGTTCTCGATACCGGTCAATCCAACTCTCACATATAATCACATCAATTCTCAACAATGCATAATCACCATCATAAACACATGATAGTACTCAAATGTTGCATATTTAACTCTAAACATGCTGGAAAAATCGTAACAATTTCATTTGAGATCCAATAATCGATCCATTTACGGTTCTACAATCACTACAATCATATGAGTACATAATCTCTATCATATCAAGTTTCCCCCAACATCTACAATTCAGAACATGCTGAAATTGAATGAAACTTACATCCTCTTGTAGACTATGATGCAAGGAACAAGAATCTCAACTTAGATTAAACTTTGGATGAGTAATTCTTACACAATCAAATGATAAAGTTGAGAGGAAATCTTGGAAACCCTTTTGTTCTCTCGTTCTCAGCTGATGGAAATGATCCAAATGAAGACTCAGCACAATTCTATATATATACCTTGCCATGTGTCAACTTGAGAAGCAAAGGTGGACTTCTCGCATGCAACACCGCGGGTGCGGTAGATTCAGGAGCGCGGGTGCGCTGTGCTCTCGGCACTAATTTCATTTTCTGAAATTCGACGACCGCGGGTGCGGTCTTGCTTCGAATAAAATTTCCTACCCTACTGGACATCTATCGCGGGTGCGGTCTTGGTTGCACCGCGGATGCGGTCACTACACTGTAAAAATGCCCAAGTTTCTGTCCATGCACCGCGGGTGCGGTGGCTCTTGGACCGCGGGTGCGGTGTGGTTTCGGACTCACCCTCACAAATTCCTATTTAATGACCGCGGGTGCACTCCTTCTCTAGGCGCGGGTGCGGTCTATCTTGTACTCAAAACTCTGATTTCTCATGCCTTTTCTTCCCTCATTGCATGTCATGCATTCTCATATCTTCCGAGTCTCACGTCAATGAAGACTAATAATCTCGAGCCTTACATTTCTCCCCCTCTAAGAAATGATTTCGTCCTCGAAATCGCAAAAAATCTATCAAATTATGAACATAAGCAATATAATCAAAACTGAATAATTACTCACATCATATGAATAACTCGGGATGTCTCTGTCTCATATCTGATTCTGTCTCCCAAGTCGTTTCTTCGATGCCATGACGACTCCACTGAATTTTCACTAGCGGAATAGTCTTCGTCCTGAGCTTCTTTTCTTTCCGATCCAGAATCTGTATCGGTTGTTCAACATAACTCAATGTTTGATCAAGCACGGCTTCGTCAGGGTGAATAACATGAGAAATATCTGGCATATATCTACGTAACATCGACACATGAAAGACATCATGTATCCCGGATAAAGAAAGAGGAAGAGCAAGTCGATATGCTCGATCGCCAATCTTCTCAAGAATCTCGTAAGGACCGATGTATCTAGGAGACAACTTTCCACGCTTGCCAAATCTGACAACGTCTCTGAAAGGAGAAATCTTTAAAAACACTCTGTCTCCTTGCTCGAATACCAACGGCCTACGTCTGATATTGGCGTATTTGGCTTGCCTATCCTGTGCCGTCTTCATTCTTTTCTGAATGATCTTCACCTTCTCAGTCATCTCACGTATCATATCAGGTCCAAGTTCTGGTACCTCAGATATATCATCCCAGTACAACGGAGATCTGCACTTCTTGCCATACAAAGCTTCAAACGGTGCCATC